>NC_044031.1:43622961-43942288 GCF_901765095.1 Microcaecilia unicolor | reverse complement strand
GCATATAAACATTTCAAACAATGTTTGTTGTTCCTATTCACATCCTGCTCAGCAGTTGACAATGTTAATTTGCAATCTTGAAAATCTGTCTGCTCTTTATTTAAAGACAACTGATCTACTATGGCTTCAATTGCAACCTCACAATAGGGGTTCCCTACATTCCCTGTTTTGGTGATATCTTTTACAGATACCTTGTTCTGAACCATGAGTGACCGTCAGCCTCACCCCACTTTCTAGTTTAAAAGCTGCTCTATCTCCTTGTTGATGCCAGCAGCCTGGTTCCATCCTTGTTAAGGTGGAGCCCCATCCTTTTGGACCAGGCTCCCCTACCCCCAAAATGTTATCCAGTTCCTAACAAATTAAAATCCCTCATCATTGCACTGAGACTTCAGAGCTTTGCCTGTCTCTTGGATCCTGTGTGTGGAACAGGGAGCATTTCTGAAAATGCTATCATGGAGGATCTTAATTTCAGTTTTCTACCTAGGAGCCTAAATTTGACTTCCAGAACCTCCCTCCCACATTTTCCTACGAAACCGGTACTCACATATCCCAAGTCAGCCAGTTACTCAGCACTATCTAAAAAGTGAAGGTACTTACCTGAAGCAGGTATTCTCCAAGGACAGCTGGCTGATCATTCTCACAAGTGAGTCGGTGATCCACATCAGCCCGGAAATCGGCATAATAGCCCGCAAAAAATTCTCTAGAACCTTCTGGTGCACGTGCCTTTCCGCCCACCGCGTGACCGTGCTCTTCAGTTTAATCCAACAGCATAAGAAAAACGAAAGAGAAAAACAGGGGAGGGGAGGCAGGATTGTGAGAATGATCAGCCTCCTGTCCTCAGAGAATACCTGCTACAGGTAAGTATCTTCACTTTCTCAGAGGACAAGCAGGCTGAATCATTCTTACAAGTGGGGTATCCCTAGCATCTAGGCTCGCCCAAAACAACAAACATTGGTCAATTGGGCCTCGCAACGATGAGAAAATAATGTAGATTAACCTGAAACTATATACAGCTAGCTGAGAGTGCTGCCTAGAACAGAATAAAAAGGGGCTGGGAGGGTAGAGTTGGAATCTAGACCCCAAACAGATTCTGCAACACCGACTGCCCAAATCGACTGTCACGGGTATCCTGCTCAAGACAGTAATGAGATGTGAATGTGTGGACTAAAGACCACGTTGCAGCTTTGCAAATCTCTTCAATAGAGGCTGACTTCAAGTGGGCCACTGACACAGCCATGCCTCTAACATTATGAGCCGTGACTTGGCCCTCCAAAGTCAGCCCAGTTTGGGCATAAGCAAAAGAAATGCAATCTGCTAGCCAACTGGAAATTGTGCGTTTACTGATGGTGACTCCCCTCCTGTTGGGATCAAAACAAACTAACAACTGGGAGGACTGTCTGAAGGGCTTTGTCCACTCCATGTAAAAGGCCAACGCTCTCTTGCAGTCCAAGGTGTACAAGCTGCTTTTGCCAGGGTCGGCATGAGCACAAGGGAAAAAAATCTTGGAAAGTTCAAATCGACTGGTTCAGATGGAACCAAGACACCACCTCCAGCAGGAACTTAGGGTGCATATGGAGGACTATCCTGTTGTGATGAAACTTAGTATAAGGGGCATCTACTACTAAGGCCTGAAGTTCACTGACCCACGACCTTCCAGGTCAAGTACTTCAGATGGAAGGAATTCAGTGGCTCAAAAAGAGCTTTCATCAGCTGGGTGAGAACAACATTGAGATCCCATGACATCCGTCGTCAGCACTTTTTGTGGCTGGGGAATATGGAATCGTAATCCCAAGTGCAGATTGGACCAAATTGTCCATCAGTGAAGAGAATGTAAAAACTCGGGGGACACTTGGATGACATCCTCCATACTTCCCATGGCTTGATACCACTGAGAAGATAGGGTCCATTGAGCAGATCTCATGTGAAGACGTGCCATGGTTGTAACATACACTGTGGAAGTCATGTGGCCAAACAATCTCGACACCTGTCAATCAGTGACCTGCTGCGACGTCCAAACCTTGGACACGAGGGACAGAAGATTGTCTGCATGCGTCTCCGGAAGATAGGCTCTTACATTCTGAGTGTCAAGCAGGGCTGCTATGAACTCCAATTGATGAACAGGAAGGAGATGGGAGTTTATTATGAACCCCAGTAGCTCCAGCACCTAAATAGTCTTCCACTTGGACTCTTGAGTACCTTCCTCCGAGATGCTCTTCACCAGCCAATCGTTGAGATAAGGGAAGACATGCACTCCCAGTCGGCGTAGCAACACTGCAATTACCACTAGACATTTGGTAAACACCCTGGGAGCTGACACGAGGCCAAAAGGCAACACGCGGAACTGAAAGCGATGTGTTCCCAGACAAAATCTAAGATAATTCCTGTGAGCTGGAAGTATTGGCATGTGTGTATATGCATCCTTTCAGTCTAGAGAGCATAGGCTCTCTTCTGAATCATGGGAAGAAGGGTGCCTAGGGAAACCATCCAAAACTTTTCTAGGACTAGAAATGTGTTCAGGGCCCTTAGGTCTGGGATGGGACGCATCCTCCTTGTCTTTTTCTGCACAAGGAAGTACCTGGAATAAAATCCCTGCCCTTCTTCCCCTGGTGGAATGGGTTCGACCACATAGGCCTTTAGAAGGGTGGAGTGTTTCTCTGCAAGTACCTGCTTGTGTTGAAAGCTGAATGAGCTTCTCAGTGGGCAATTTGGAGGTTTGGATATCAAATTCAGGATAGTCTAACTGGACTATTTGAAGAACCCACTGGTCGGCGGTTAAGATTTTAACCTCTCCCCCACCAACACACACACACTTTTACTGTGGCTATACTACTACTACTATTAAGCATTTCTATAGCGCTACAAGGCATACGCAGCGCAGGAGCCAGTCAAAGGCCTGTCCCTTGCTTTTGCTGGGGAGCAGCAGGGGCCTTGGGCACACAATGTTGATGAGAACGAGCATGCTGGGGTTGAGCCTGAGCAGGCTGTCGAGCTGCAGGACCCACCAAAATACCTCCTAGATGGTGGTTGCAGAAAACACCCAGCGGGAGAGAGAAGACATAGCATCGGTGTGCTTCTTGATCTGCAGATACTTGAGGGTTCACTAAGTTTTTTGTACATGGGGCAATAGATGGTTTAGTGACTTGCCCAAGGTCACAAGGAGCTGCAGTGGGAATTGAACCCAGGTTGCCAGGATCAAAGCCCGCTGCACTATTAATTTACTCCTCTACTCCACACTTATCCCATTTCCCATTTGTAAGCACCAGATCCAGCATTGCTCCTTCCCTCATGGGTTTCGTCACCATTTGTCCGAGCAGAGCACTTTGAAAGGCAGCCATGATCTCTCTATTTCTTTACGATTCCACAGATGGAATTTTCCAATCCACAACCAGGAGGTTGAAATCTACCAGCAACAGAACCTCCCCTTTCTTTCCCAACTTTTGGATATCTTTAACCAGATCTTTATTTAGTTGCTCTGATTGTGTCGGAGGTCTGTAGACAAATGTTCCATCTTCCCTTTCCAAGGCAATCCATATCGCTTCTTCCTTTCCCCAGACCCCTGCATTTCAGTCGCTTTGATAACATTTATCACATACAGAGCTACTTCCTCCACCTTTTTGACCATCTCTACCCTTTTTAAATAGATTATACACCGGTATGTTTGTGTCCCTTTCATGGAAATCACTGAACCATGTCTCTGTGATAGCAACAATTCCTAAGTCTCTCTCTACCATTAAAGCTTGCAGATCATGAACTTTATTGCTTAGACTGTGAGATCGTTTGTGGTCATTACTTTCCAACTACATTTCAATGACAGTCATGTTCTTTTTCTTTGTCTCACTTCCTGCTGTGTTAGTAAGAAGCGATTTGCTAACATTGTTTACATTGTTTTCTTTACTACTGTCACATTGTGTCTTTAGCTGGTGTAGTGGAAGTGAATTTTAAAGATTGTTTTTCAACTCTGCCTTGACTGACCAGTGCACTCGGGGTCTGTATTTGTGATTAGAAGTAATTCTGTTTAAAAATGATTGTTTAACTTTGATCGTGTGAAAATATATTGGAATGTAGAACATAAGACACAACTCTAATTAATTTGTTATGTGAAGGGAAAGATGGGGCCTGTTTTCGAGTTCAGACTGGCCACCTGGACTAGGAAACATGTGACCACATTCCCACAGTATGGCTTGTTTAGCATCCTGTAATTTTCCTTAGCTCTGAACATGAGTTCTAAGCCTAATAAAAAGGGGAGTTTCTTTCAGTGAAATTGGGAGCTCATCTGTAATGTATAAACTGCACAGAGAACCACGTTTCCTGGTCAAAGAAACTCCTGGCTTTCGCTGTGAACAGGGCCCCCCCCCCCCCCCTTCCACAAGCTGATAACAGCCTGGATGATGTAAGGACCAGTGATGATGTTTTATTGCTTCTTTACCTGGTCTAGGGACTCTTAGCATTGCTTAGATGTAGAGACCAGTGATGTAATAATTGTTTACAGATAGGTATTGTTTCTTTTCAGTTTTATAGCTAACCATTGTGTGTACATAGCTAATCATTGTATATGTCTTAATCACTGTAGATTTTAGAACCTCTAATAGGGGTCTCATTTACCTAACACGAATCCAAAAGAATCCACAGTAATTATTGAGTAGTCTGTGTCAGTGAAGCAAGCTGTTAATCCATAGCAGTAGAGCTGGGTGTGACTACTGGAAGTGACCTGCATCTATATGCCACCACTGCCTTCTAGTTTAAACACCTAGAAACATATTCTCTGAATTTTTCACCAAGGATTCTTTTTCCTGCCACAGTGTGATGCAGCCCATTGTTACAATATAGATACACAATACAAATCATGCATTCAATGTAAATTGTTTAAAATGTGTTCATATATTCAGGGAGGCAACCACAGATCAAGACCTCCTGCATCAATTGTAATCACCGCACACACTCTGTCTCAATCTTCAAACTTGGATAAACTCTTGTGTTTTTAAGTACTTAGTGTTATTGGAATCACTAACACTATTCAAATTGCAATAAAGGCATGTCATTATAATCAACAAAAAATATTTTAAAGTTATCTTTTCTTGGGTCCCGACATGGACCATACTTAGCAAGATGCTGCCTCAGGAAACCCAAAGTCATGTATATTTCAAATAATTTTGTGAAAATATTTCCACTGTGCTAGTCCCTAAAAGAAGGTAAAATTATGTATAATCATACCTGATAATTTTCTTTCCATTAATCATAGCTGATCAATCCATAGACTGGTGGGTTGTGTCCATCTACCAGCAGGTGGAGATAGAGAGCAAACTTTTGCCTCCCTATATGTGGTCATGTGCTGCCGGAAACTCCTCAGTATGTCGATATCAAAGCTCCATCCGCAGGACTCAGCACTTAGAGAATTACACCCACGAAGGGACACTCTGCCCAGCTCACCACTGCCGAAACGGGGGAGGGGAATTAACCCAGCTCATCCCCACACAAGTGGGGGAGGGGAATCCGTCCAGCTCATCCCCGCGGAGCGGGGGAGGGACACCACACCCGCCGATGCGGGGGGATCTGGCTTATCCTGCAACCGCAACCGCGGGAGGAGCTGACTGACCCTAACACCGCCGAAGCGGGAGGGGTACAAAGCTGCCCTACAGCCGCACGAAGCGGGAGGGAGTGCCGGCAGAATTTTAAGTCTCAATCCAGCCCCGTAAAACGGAGGGGAGAGGAATGCAGCAGCTCACTGTAACACAAACTCGTCTTAACTCTTGAAGAATCCAAGTGAAAAAACTTGAACACGAAGTCTTTCTGAAGTAACTGAAGACTAAACTTGAACCTGAAATGCAACCAGAATAAAAACAGTACAGATATCTGGGAGGGGCTATGGATTGATCAGCTATGATTAATGGAAAGAAAATTATCAGGTATGATTATACATAATTTTACCTTCCATATCATCAAGCTGATCAATCCATAGACTGGTGGGATGTACCGAAGCAGTACTCACCCAGGGCGGGACATTGAAATCCCTGACCTCAACACTGAAGCTCCAAACCGGGCCTCTGCCCGTGCAGCCACAGTCAAACGGTAATGCTTGGAGAATGTATGAGCCGAAGCCCAAGTTGCCGCCTTGCATATCTCTTCCAAGGAGACGGATCCGGCCTCTGCCATCGAGGCCGCCTGAGCTCTCGTGGAGTGAGCCTTCAGCTGGATAGGCGGCACCTTCCCCGCGGCCACATAAGCCGCTGCAATGGCTTCCTTGACCCATCTTGCCACTGTAGGCTTAGCAGCCTGCAGACCCTTACGAGGACCTGCAAACAGGACAAACAGATGATCCGATTTCCGGAAATCATTGGTCACTTCCAAGTATCTGATGATGACTTGTCTCACATCCAGATATTTAAGAGCAGAGTACTCCTCTGGGTAGTCCTCCCTACGAAAGGAAGGGAGACAGAGCTGCTGATTCACATGGAAGCGAGAAACAATCTTGGGCAGGAAGGAAGGCACTGTGCGAATAGTCACTCCTGCCTCAGTGAACTGCAGAAAAGGCTCTCGACATGAGAGCGCCTGGAGCTCAGAAACTCTTCTGGCTGAAGTGATAGCCACCAAAAAGACTGCTTTCAACGTCAGGTCTTTCAGAGATGCCCTCGACAAGGGTTCAAAAGGCGGCTTCTGCAATGCTCTTAGTACCAGGTTGAGATTCCACGCAGGCACCACTGAGTGCAGAGGAGGGCGCAGGTGATTAACTCCCTTGAGAAAGCGCACCACATCTGGCTGTGAAGCCAGGGAAGCACCCTTCAGGCGGCCCCTGAAGCAAGCCAGAGCCGCTACCTGGACTTTAAGGGAACTGAGCGACAGGCCTTTCTCCAGACCTTCTTGCAGGAACGCCAACACTGAAGAAATTGGAGCAGTGAAGGGAGAAAGTGAGCCTGCTTCACACCACGCTGCAAAGATACGCCAAACCCTGGCGTAAGCAGTAGAAGTAGAGCGCTTCCTCGCTCTCAGCATAGTGGCGATGACCTTGTCTGAGAAGCCCTTCTTCCTCAGACGCTGCCGCTCAATAGCCAGGCCGTAAGACCAAAGGGGGAGGGATCCTCCTCACCACGGGACCCTGATGTAACAGGCCCTGCTCCACTGGCAGCCGCAGAGGATCGTCGACTGAGAGCCTGATCAAGTCCGCATACCAGGGACGCCTGGGCCAATCCGGACTCACCAGGATTACCCTGCCGGGATGCTTTGCCACCCGGTCTAGCACCCTGCCCAACATGGGCCAGGGCGGGAACACATAGAGAAGCTCTTGTGTCGGCCACTGTTGGAGAAGAGCATCTACTCCCAGGGATCGAGGGTCCCGTCCTCTGCTGAAAAAGCGCGGCACTTGGCAATTGGCCGATGACACCATCAGATCTAGGCTCGGCTGGCCCCAGCGCTTCGTGATGTCCAAGAAAGCCTGAGCAGATAGCTGCCACTCTCCGGGCTCCAAGGTATGGCGACTGAGAAAGTCCGCCTTGACATTCATGACTCCAGCAATGTGGGCCGCTGAAAGCTGCTCCAGGTTCGCTTCCGCCCACTGGCAAAGATTCATAGCCTCCTTGGCTAGAGGGGCGCTCTTGGTACCTCCCTGGCGGTTGACATAGGCCACAGCCGTGGCATTGTCCGACAGGACCCGTACAGGCTTCAACACCAGTACCGGGATGAACTCCAAAAGCGCCAACCGAATGGCTCTGAGTTCCAGGAGGTTGATAGACCACTTTGCCTCTGCAGGAGACCAGAGCCCCTGCGCTGTCCTTCCCAAGCAGTGGGCTCCCCAGCCCGACAACGAGGCGTCCGTCGTGACGACAATCCACTCTGGGGTCACCAGAGGCATTCCCGCAGACAACTTGTCTGTCTGCATCCACCAGCTCAGCGCCTTGCGCACTGCTGGGTCCAAGGGAAGGCGCACAGCATAATCCTCCGACATCGGAGTCCAGCGCTGCAGCAAAGAGTGTTGAAGTGGTCTCATATGAGCCCTGGCCCAGGGCACAACTTCCATCGTGGCCGTCATAGAGCCCAACAGCTGCACATAGTCCCAAGCCCGAAGGGGAGAGGCTACTAGGAACTGGTCCACCTGAGCCTGAAGTTTGACAATCCGATTGTCTGGCAGGAACACTCTGCCCACTTGGGTGTCGAATCGAACTCCCAGGTACTCCAGGGACTGAGTCGGGCGCAGCTGGCTCTTCTCCCAGTTGATGATCCATCCCAGGGAGCTCAAAAGAGCAACTACCCGGTCCACAGCTTTGCCGCACTCTGCATAAGAGGGGGCTCGGATCAACCAGTCGTCCAGATAAGGATGGACTTGTACCCCTTCCTTTCGCAGGAAGGCCGCGATGACCACCATTACTTTGGAAAAGGTCCGCGGAGCAGTAGCCAACCCGAAAGGGAGGGCTCTGAACTGGAAGTGTCGTCCCAGGACTGCAAAAAACGCAGAAAGCGTTGATGAGGAGGCCAGATGGGAATATGCAGGTACGCTTCCTTGATGTCCAAGGATGCCAGGAACTCTCCTGCCTTCACTGCCGCTATAACAGAGCGGAGAGTCTCCATGCGAAAGTGCCGCACTTTCAAGGCCCGATTGACCCCTTTGAGGTCGAGGATAGGCCGGACAGAACCTCCTTTCTTTGGTACCACAAAGTAAATGGAGTAACGTCCCTTGCCAAGCTGACTTTCTGGCACCGGAACGACCGCGCCCAGGCGGATCAGATTGTCCAAGGTCTGCTGCACTGCCACAGCTTTGACCGGAGACTTGCAGGGAGAGAGTACAAACCCGTCTTTTAAGGGTCGGCAGAACTCTAGTTTGTAGCCGTCTCTGATGACTTCCAGCACCCACGCGTCTGAAGTTATTGTGGTCCACTCGCCCAGAAACGAGGACAGCCGTCCTCCAATCTGCACTGGGGCGTGGACCAAGACCCCGTCATTGGGTACGAGACCCTGGGGGAGGACCGGAGGGAGCACCTCCGGGACGGCGGTCTCTGCGAAAGGAATGCTGCTTGGGGGAGAAATTCCTCTTGAAGGAAGAGGGGGCAGAGGAACCCGACTTGCCCGGGCGGTACCGACGGGCTTCCTGCAACCGTCCTCTGGAGGTACCGGGACGAGTACTAGCCCGAGCCCTGACCTCTGGTAATTTCTTGCCCTTAGACGTGCCGAGATCGGTCACGATTTTGTCCAGCTCGACCCCAAAGAGCAGCTTGCCTTTAAAAGGCAACCTAGCCAGGCGGGATTTAGAGGCGTGGTCAGCAGACCAATGTTTCAGCCAAAGCCACCGCCGCGCAGAGATTGTCTGAGCCATGCCTTTCGCTGAGGCCCTCAAGACATCATACAGCAAGTCTGCCAAATAGGCTAAGCCCGTTCCAGGGCCGGCCAATCAGCCCTCAAGGAATGATCCGAGGGGGAAGCCCGCTGCACCATAGTCAGGCACGCCCTGGCCACATAGGAGCCGCAAACTGAGGCCTGCAAACTTAAAGCAGCCGCCTCAATGAACGACCTTAAGGCCGCCTCCAATCTTCTGTCTTGGGCGTCCTTTAGGGCCGTGCCACCTTCCACCGGCAACGCCGTTTTCTTAGTCACCGCAGTGATTAAAGAATCCACGGTAGGCCACAGATAGGCCTCACGTTCACTCACAGCCAAAGGATAGAGGCGGGACATAGCCCTAGCCACTTTAAGGCTCGCTTCTGGGACATCCCATTGAGCCAAAATTAGGGTGTGCATGGCATCATGCACGTGGAAGGTTCTAGGCGGGCGCTTCGTCCCCAGCATAATGGCAGAGCCAACAGGGGCTGAGGGAGAGACGTCCTCCGGAGAGGAAATCTTCAAAGTGTCCATGGCCTGTAACAACAGGTTGGGCAAATCCTCTGGGGCTAAAAAGCCGTGCTGCAGAGGGGTCATCCGCTCCATCCGAGCGGGGATCCGTCTCCTCCAAGGAATCCGCAAAGGACCGTTGGGAGATCTCAGACACGCTGCCCTCATCTACATCGGAGGAGACAAATTCCTCCAAGGCCTGGGAATCAACCCGAGGGCGTTTACCTCTGGGAACCTCAACCTCTTTACCAGACGAGGGAGCAGGGGCAGCGTTTTGCATGAGGAAAGCCTGATGCAGCAGCAAAACAAACTCGGGGGAGAAACCCCCCAGACTGTGCACTTCCGCAGCCTGGGCAACAGCCCTAGACGCACCCTCAACCGGCGCTCGCAAGAGCGGGGGAGAGACATGCTGCGCATCCAAAATGGCATCCGGCGCGACACTCCGCGAAGGAGCCGCGCGGGAAGAACGGCGCTTAACTTTAGCCGCTTTTGTGCCGTCGCCCAAATTAAGGGCGTTCATGGCATTAATGTCTCCAACCTCAAGGGCGGCCCACGAAGAAGCCGTCCGAGCCGCGTGGCCGGCCAAGATGGCGGAGGCGAGGAGCGGGGGATGGCCGTTTATGGCGGGAAAAACCGCCACGCCGGAGGAAGGACCGGGACATTCATCGGTCACGAAACTGTCACCCAACAAGGGCGAATCAGGCTGTAAGACCCCCGCATCCCCTCTAGAAGCGCTCAAGCGATCCGGGGAGCGACCCTTTGCGCCCTCGCCCTCCGACGCCATATGCCACGAGGAGAAGAATCGGGGAACCCCCTGCCCGCTATAAAAAGGTAAAAATTACCTGCTGTCCGCTCCGAGCTGTAACGAACTGGTGTCCCAGTGAGTAGCTGCAATGAACGTTTAAATAAACGTTGAAATAAACGCCTTTAAGGACGTTTAAAATTTTTTTTTTTTTTTTAACGGAGCCAGCGGGAGGGGGGAGAAAAGGAGGGACCTGGCACCACCAGGTTTGCACTTGCTCAAAAGAGCCCTCAACCCCAGGCACTCAACAAAACCTAAAAATTAGGCTTGGAGGCCTAGCCAGAGCTGCTGCTGTGTGTGACCACCACCTGCTGAGATAGAGAACATACTGGGGTGTTTCCGGCAGCACATGACCACATATAGGGAGGCAAAAGTTTGCTCTCTATCTCCACCTGCTGGTAGATGGACACAACCCACCAGTCTATGGATTGATCAGCTTGATGATATGGAAGTGTCAGTGTTATCAGTGTTAAAAGAAAAGTCCATAAGCCATTAATTAAGAGGGACTTGGGAAAATCTGCTGCTTATTTCTATCATAAGCAGCATAAAATCCGTTTTACTGTTCTGGGATCCTGCTAGGTACGTGTGACCTGGATTGGCCACTGTTGGTAGCAGGATACTAGGTTTGATGGGACCACTGGTCTGACCTAGTATGACTTAATCCATGCTAGATTATTGATCTTGGTTGCAGGACCTGGTGAGTTAAATGAATGAAAGGGAATATCCATTAAGCAGAGAAAGAACACAGAAGAGAGCTGGTGGATCCATCTGCCTGGCAGGGCAGATAGAACAGACTGAGAAATAAGTGGGGTCTGTGGTGGTGGGAGCAGTTAGCACATACTTGGAGACCTATCTAGCCTTTTTTGCACACTAGGGGCCAGATGCACTAAACTTAACGAGGCATTAACGAGCAAGTAGTAAACCGCGGCATGCACTAAATGCTTCTCCGAGCCATTTTCCGATCGCGGTAGCAACTAACGAAAACGGAATGCAAATGATCCAAAGGGTATTATAATGAGCTGCACTACCTTTGCAGGCTATTATAATGAGATGCACCAAGGTATTATGATCCCCTCACCGTGGAAAACCTAACGGGAGGTCTGCACCTCTCGTTAGGCTAGGGCTGCTGTGAACGGGACCCATGGAGACCAGTGGGGGGAAAGCGCCTAACACCCATCTAAAAAAAATAAATAAATAAAAAACAAGCTGCATGTCCCAAGTGCTCGTGAGGGACTTTTAAATTTTTTATTTTAAAGTTATGGCACCTTCGCTATGCCTTTGGCCGTCCCTGCACCTCCCGGGAAAAGGAAGACGCCGCGCCGCTCACCCCCTTCATGGCCTGCTGCAGGAAGGCTCCGGGGGTTCCTCCCTTCCGTGATCCCGGCTCAGCTGCCACCTGAGAGCCCACCTCAGACAAGAAAAATGCAGGAGACCGCAGTTGAGGATGTCCATCGTCCACATCTTCAACTCCCGTCCATCTTCCACCCCTAGGTCTCTCTCAGCCAATCACAGCACGTTTGATTGGCTGAGAGAGACCTAGGGGCGGAAGATGGCCGTGGAGGGGGTGAGCGGCGTGGTTTCTTCCTTTTCCCAGGCGGCACAGGGAGGCGCAGGGACGGCCACAGGCATAGCGAAGGTGCCATAACTTTAAAAACAAAAAATTTTAAAAGTCCCTCACGAGTACTTGGGACACACAGCTTGTTCTTTTTTTTTATTTTTTTTTTAGATGGGTGTTAGGCGCTTTTTGGATGTATTGGCATGCGCAGAGCAGCCAGCATAACGCTTGGCTGCTCTGTGCATGCTCGACCGGCCGACTGGTTTCCGAGGGAATAGAGAATGCAAGTGAGCTACAACGAGCAGCTCATTTGTATTCCCTTTCCTTGATGCATTCCCGTTGTTTACCGATTCACTAAGGAATCGGTAAGCAACGGGCATTAACGATTGGTTTAGTGCATCTTCCCCTAGGAGAGCTGAACCATCCATGGCACCATCAGATGACATTACCCAGTGTGTGGCTGACTCATCCTGCTTTTCCATGGAGAATGAGGCTGCTTTTATTGCAGAAACCCCTGCCTGCCAACGAGAGGTGGCTCTCCTTTAGCCCAGCAAGTAATTTCAGATGATCCCAATACATGCTTTGGGAAGAAGTAGGGAGAAAAGAAGGAGGTTAAAGAGGAAGAGATGGTGGGGGGGGGGGGGGGGGAGAACCACATCACTGCATGCAAAAATACTCCTCCCCCCCCCCCCCCAAAAAAAAAAAAAATGCAGTCATAATGCTAGTTCACTGTGCTTTCAGTGAATAACCCAGATAATGAATATGGACAGTGTGTTAAGGGTCAGCTAAAGGAGAAGCTTCTCATGCTCCCAAGTCTGTGACAGAGGTCAAGGAGTTTGAATGTATTTCACATATTTTGCCAGCATTTGTATGGTAAGATTAGGCAAACTAGAAGGTTGGACTCCATTGAACTTTGATCAGTCAGCTTATAATTAACTACATAAAAACTGGAGTAATGTTCAGATTTCCATGAAAGCATATGGCCTGTTCTAATGTTCATTAAATCCAGTGTTAAAGGCTATTAATGTTGAAATTATAAAATTGCTTTTTTAAAACATACCATTTTTGGGAAGCACAACCTCCTCTATGTTGGGAACAGGCGTTGGATCCTCCATGTCTTTTGTAAGGTCTTCCTGTTCGTCGTCATCCTTCTGCCCTTTCTTCTTGCCATGCATAGCAGTCTGACTAGATTGACAGAATGAAAACAAGTTAAAGTATAGCCTTCTAAAAACAACTGCCCGCATTATTGCTTTCTATCAAAGACACTGACATCCAGATCACTTCTAAAGGAGAAAAAAAAGCACAAATACTGTGTGCAGTTTTTTAAACTTTATAAACAGGCATATTACAGCACCATTCTTCATGCCATTTCACTTATGGGACTATAATTAACTGCCATTATTAATGTGGTCAGAAAATAATCTGTCTCAAATATCTAATGTCACAACAAATGTACACTTAATATTTTGGTCCAAAAAGACAGAGAGAGCTGACAATTCAACATGGGGCCAGGCACCTACTACTATCCACACTAGAACACCTGGCCTCGGTAACAAATGCAGAACACAGGATATCCCCTTTTCAAATACAGGATAAGTGAAGAAAGTACTAACATGACAAAAATTAAATTGCAACTCTAAAATGTCAGTCTCCATGCAATGCAACACTACAGAAATAGAAAGGAATACAAAATATCTACGGTGCAAAATGTAAAGATTGCAGATGTAAATTCTCAAAACAGCTACATTTCAAATCAGTAAACTGAAAATAAAATCATTTTTCCTATCCTTGTTGTCTGGTGATTTTATTTTTCTAATCATTTTGTTCCCAGTTTCTGGTTCTGCTTCCCTCTGTCCATGCTCTTAACTCTAGTTTCCAGATCTTCCTGTCCATTTGATATTTCTTTTCTCTCCTTTGCTATTCACTTCTTGCCCTACATCCATCCTTGGAACTGATCTTTCATGTTCACTTTTCTTCCATATTTCTGCCTCCTTCTCAAATCTAGTTTTTCATCTCCTCTCTCTCTCTTCCCATCCATGTGTAGCATTTCCTCCCATCCATCACTTGTTTTCCTATTCACCCCCTTTTCTAGCACTGCTCCTCCATGTCCTCTCTCCCTATGGTCCCTCTTGTCTAGCATGTTTCCTGTGTTTCTGTCCCTCTCTCCCCTTCCTCCCCCGACAGTCCACCTCTTTCACTCTCTGCTTCCCTCCCTCCCACCATGAGTCATACAAACATATTACTACTATTCCTTCCATGCCACCTCCATTGAGGCCGACATTTCTCCTTAATTCCCTTGCTCCCCTACCCCATTACTACTACTACTTATTTCTATAGTGCTACTAGACATATGCAGCGCTGTACACTTGAACATGAAGAGACCCATGGTCCTCCAAACCTGCTGTTGTTTTACCAGCAGTGATTAAAGCAGCAGCCACTGGCTGGCCTGTGAGCATTTCTTCTGCTGTATCCCTCCCATACAGCAACAGGAAGTTGTGACAGAAGGAAGGCCCCAAGGCTGGCTGGTGGCTGCCTGGTTTAATCACTGCCAGCAAAGAGAGCAGGTTTGGACGACTACAGGGAGGGGGGGGGGGGTGGAACATGGGAGGTTGCCTGAAATGCGAGACCCAGGGTAGAGCGCACAAAACTTGCTAACCACCTTACTAGATACATTTGGATGCATCATTTAGCTCAATGTGTACTTCAGTGCAAGGTTCACTGCCTACACCCACTGTTGAAGGAAAAAAAAAATGGAACGAGAGGTACCTGGAAGCCACCAGTGTCCCATTACAGAACACTGACTTGCATAATAAGACTCTCCAGCTAAGACTCTCCTGTTCAAATAAAAAAACAGGAAATCGCAAAAAACTAAGCAGAACTGTTATTTTTTGTGGCATGTAATATTTTTATACTGTAATAGAATCAAACAATAAAAATGAGCTTTGGGAAAGACTACGTTGCGCACTATTACGTCATTATGTACATACTCTTAATAGAGAAGAGCTTAGCAAGAAATAAGGGGAACGAGTTAAGTTCTACGAGGAACTTTCTGAGAATGATCCATCCATTTCCAACCTTCATTTAAAACTGTGGGAATTGGTGCCTGGGAGGGAGCTAGGTCAGCTTCGGCAGAGATGGGAAATAGATACAGGAAGAAGTCTGACAACATGGAATATTTTAACACAAATAAAGGATATCCTCAGGTTAATAGGAGGGGCAGGCCTAAGAGAGCGCGTTTCGCATGCTGCATAGAGCCTATTTCACCCAGGTACAATTGTATAGATCGGAAGGAATTCAGACGGCTATCTGTTTGAAATGCAATGGGACAGATAATACATTATACCATGGACTTTGGGCATGCCCATTAATACAGCGATATTGGAGACAAATTGCTGCATTCCTATCTACTATTGTGAACCGTAGTATTGAAATGAATCCATTGCTGTTAATATTGGATATACAATGTGCATATCCTCTGTTAAAAGCAGATAGCATAATGCTTTGCCGAAAAGTATGCTTGGTGGCTAGAAAATGTATAATGCAACATTGGACTTCAGCATCTCCGCCGACCTTTTGGCACTGGCGCAACCAGATACATCAATTGCTGGCTTGGGAAGCGAGAGAAGCGAAAGGAACACACAAGCAGAAAACACGTTTTCTTAAAATTTGGGGGTGCTATTTGGATGGGATGACTCAGAGAGGGAGAAGTCGAATTCTCAATACTTTGTAATACCTGTTGTACTAATTGTAGTGAATTAACATACATCTAATAGATTCTATAGGAAGGGAGGGAGGGATTTTTGTGTATATTGACTTGCTGAGTATATAGAGCTGATGTAACTATTGGATACTGTAGAGATAAAGAGGATAAGATCAAAGCTAGAATATTTAGAAATAACAGAACAAGGATCAGTAATAGATGATTTTATTCTATTATATAACTCTCCAATTCCTTACTCATAATTTTAACATCAGCAAGTTGGTTTCCAGGAAGGGTGGGGCGGGGAGGGAGGGGGGGGGGGGGAACTATGTTAAATACTGTTGAACAGAGTCAATGTTCTACTTGGTTGATAGAGATGTACTTGTAATATGATTTGTTGTAAAGTATATTGGCATTACAATACTTTAATAAAAATTGTTGAAACATAAAAATGAGCTTTGAGAGTTATATTCGAACTCCAGCATCCCTCCCCCTTCCAAAAAAACCCTGAGAATAAACTACCTAAACATGCTGTCAGACTGGGAGTCTGTATCCAAACCATGAAATATAAATGTGTGAACTCAAGTTCATGCTGCAGCCTGGCATACCTTAACAGAGACTGACCTTAGAAGGGCCACTGACACAACCATAACCCATGATATGCTCAAGGTCAAACCTGCATGGACACAAGTGAAGGACATTAAATCTGCTATCCTCTCGGAAAGTTTTCTTCCCAACACTATCCCAGGTTTGTTGGAATAAAAGTCTTTCTGGATCTTTTAAAGGTCTTGGTGCACTTTGAATAGAAGGTGACAGCTCTTACAATCCAAGGTATGAAGAAGAGTTGATCATCTTTACTGGCAAGAGACATTAGAAAAAAAGGGATCAAACCACAGAAGTGGAAAGCCAACAGTCTTAGGCAGGCAACTAGGATGCATGTATATTAGACTCCTATAAATGAAATTAGTATAAAATATGTCTCTAGGTCTAAATCTGACTCTAGAGGCTAAAGTTCTTATCACCACAAAGGGCTATTTTCCCAGGGATGGAACTCTAAGCTAAACAAGGTCAGAAGCTTTCCTCAGTTGTCTTAACAATATGGAGATCCCATGACAATGCATGAAGACTTGATGAGAGGCTTCAAATAAAGCATACCTTTAATGGAATTCTGTGAGTCCCTGTTATTTAAAAAGATAAGTTTGCTGCCACAAAGCATAGTGCTAGGACTAGGTGGGAGTGGGAAAGACTTGCGACCTATGGAGAGATTATTCCTCTATAAGGCTATTTTGATTGGGAAACAAAGCATATTGCAACATTGGACCCAGGACGTGGGGCCCTCATACTGGCTATGGAGAAATATGTTACATTCACTGGTGACAATGGAGGCACGAAGTGTGCACAATAGTCCAAAAAGTAGACGCCGCTTTTGGGAGGTCTGGGAACAATACGTGCAGGCGCTCTGGGGTAGAGCTCGTAGCTTATTGGTCAACTCACTCACATGATAGGTTAGAGCCGGTTGAGGGGAGGTAAGCGTAACAAAGATATCTGGGTGGGAGGAATGGGGGGGGGGGGAAGGGGGGGGAATAAAGGTTAATATGGTTTGCAAACAATGGTGGTTAGCATTCTGGAATGTTTTTGGAGTATCTGCCATGATAATGTAAATGTGTTATTTAATGTTTTAATGTTTGTATGATCTTTAATAAAAATGATTAAATATAAAGCATACCTTTAAAAAAAAAAAAAAAAAAAAAAACACCTTACATTAATGACTATAGAGAAATTGATCTTTCAGCTATATAGCATGCTATCCAGAAATCACCGAAAGGTGTACCTTAACAAGCTCAGTTTGAATGACATCATCCCATCTGGGCAACTAAAGTGAACTGCTGGTCTTCAGAGAAGAAAAAATATAGTAACATAGTAAATGATGGCAGAAAAAGACCTGCATGGTCCATCCAGTCTGCCCAACAAGATAACTCATGTGTGCTACTTTTTGTGTATACCCTACTTTGATTTGTACCTGTGCTCTTCAGGGCACAGACCATATAAGTCTGCCCAGCACTATCCCCGCCTCCCAACCACCAGCCCCGCCTCCCAACCACTGGCTCTGGCACAGACCGTATAAGTCTGCCCAGCTCTATCCTCGCCTCCCAACCACCAGTCCCGCTTCCCACCACCGGCTCTGGCACAGACCGTATAAGTCTTCCCAGCACTATCCCCGCCTCCCTACCACCAGCCCCGAGTCATCACCAAAGAGCAAGCACCCTGCACTAAAGGGCAACTGACTCATCTTCTTCAAAGTCGCATCTACACCCAGTGGCAAAGCCACAACCAACGGCAACCCCTGACTTCACCACTGAGCAGAAAGCCAGATAGACCAGATCGTAGAGGACATCTGCCCCAAAAGACCATCCTGAACTCCAGGCAAGAAACCTCCAGAGACTCCAGCAACTGTTGGAACCAACACAGCATGGAGCTACATAACCACCACAAATAGCAGCCTGAGAAGTTCTGAGAGAAGAGGACATTTCTCTGGTAAGTGAACGCTACTTTGCTTTGTGCTTTGGGAACTTAAAGATTGGGGTTTAAAGGAGGAACTGTAGGTTAGTGTTAAGCAAAATAAAAATATAAAAAGCAAATTTTAACAACTAATCGCCATAATCTGTTCCACTTAATTTTAAAAGCTTTGTACCACAGCATTAACAGATATAATCTAACAAGCACTGCAGGATCTAGTTTAGTATTACGGGGGAATAAAAAGAGAGAGAGTGAGAGAAAAGCAAGCAACATTAACTAGTTGCCATAGTGTACAAACCCTTTTCCCATAGTTTTAAACTGAAATTTCTCTAGAAATAGGCATTTTCCCCATAGTTTTAAACTGAAACCTTTTCTAGAAGTAGAAACTAAACAGCTAAAAACTCTTGTTCTAAAAGGCAGTTATTTTCTGTTCCTTGGCTGCTGGAGAGGTAGCTCATCCAGCGACCTCAATTAAGTATCAACTGTCAATAGTTCTAAAAAGCAGTTATTTTCTGTTCCTTGAATGCTGGAGAGGTAGCTCATCCAGCGACCTCAATTAAGTGTTAACTAAGGTGTGGGGAAGTAGAATACTTGCATAGGTTGCTGAGTCAGCTTCAAAGAGCCTGTTTAAAAGAGGCCCCTTAGATTCAAAACTACATAAAGAGGAAAGGTCCCACTGAACTTTCTTTCTGAGAAGTTCTGAGAGAAGAGGACATTTCTCTGGTAAGTGAACACTACTTTGCTTTGTGCTTTGGGAACTTAAAGATTGGGGTTTAAAGGAGGAATTGTAGGTTAGTGTTAGGCAAAATAAAAATATAAAAAGCAAATTTTAACAACTAATCACCATAGTCTTTTCCACTTAGTTTTAAAAGCTTTGTACCACAGCATTAACAGATAGAATCTAACAAGCACAGCAGGATCTAGTTTAGTCTTCCCACCCACCCCTAGAACAACTCTTCAATTATAGTCAGTTATTGTAATTAGGGTAACAAGCAAGGAGTGCTCTTACAGAGTTTTAAATACATTTCTTTACCATCTAAGAAGGAAACACTAAATAAATCATACAATATACTATATAAACTAAAAGACACATTTACATTAGGCTAATATCCTTAATACTGTAGCAAGTTTTAAATTATTAAAAAACTCAAAAACACTAAGATGGAGTCAGCAGTCCAGCAGCGAGAGGGGTGCTAGCCAGTCTTTTGCGTTGAGTGTCGCATGTATGATTATCTCCCAGTTGGTGAGATGTCATATGTGTGTGCCCGATGCAAAGAGCTCCTAGCTCTTAGAGAACGTGTCCGTTCCCTTGAGGCTAGAGTAGCAGACTTGGTGGAGCTGAGGGAGACAGAGAGGTACATAAAGGAGACCTACAGGGAGGTTGTAGAGAAGTCCCACCTCCAGTCTGGTAGCCCTTGTGCTACCTTGGAGGAGGGAGGTCTCCTAGAAGGAGATCATCACCCTGAAGTAGGAAGTACTCCTGTAGCCAGGACCTGCCCACCAGGGGATGTACTATCCTCTCGCACTGAGGATATGTCTCCAAGTGCTGCCCGGGAGGGAAAGGTTAGGACAGCCGTTGTAGTTGGTGATTCGATCATTAGGCATATAAATAGCTGGGTGGCTGGTGGATGTGAGGATCGCCTGGTGACTTGCCTGCCTGGTGCGAAGGTGGCGGACCCCACGCGTCACCTAGATTGTATTTTAGATAGTGCTGGGGAGGAGTCGGCTATCTTGGTACATATGGGTACCAATGACGTAGGAAAATGTGAGAGAGAGGTTCTGGAAGCCAAATTTAGGCTCTTAGGTAGAAAGCTCAAATCCAGATCCTCTAGGGTAGCATTTTCTGAAATGCTACCTGTTCCACGCGCAGGGCCAAAGAGACAGGGAGAGCTCCGGAGTCTCAATGCGTGGATGAGACGATGGTGCAGGGAGGAGGGTTTTAGATTTGATAGGAACTGGGCAACATTCTGGGGAAGGGGGAGCCTATTCCGAAAGGATGGGCTCCACCTTAACCAGGGTGGGACCAGGCTGCTGGCGTCGGCATTTAAAAAGGAGATAGAGCAGCTTTTAAACTAGAAAGGGGGGGGGGGGGGGGAGGTCGACAGTCGCTCAAAAGCGCATGGTTTAGGATAAGGTATCTTGCAAGGATACCTCACAAACAGGGAATCAAAAGAAACAAACATTTGGGCGGACTGTCTGAAGGGGCTTGTCCACTCCACATAGAAGGCCAATGCTCTCTTGCAATCCAATGTGTGCAACTGACGTTCAGCAGAGCGGGTATGAGGACTGGGAAAGAATGTTGGCAAGACGATTGACTGGTTCAGATGGAACTCCGACACCACCTTCGGCAGGAACTTAGGGTGCGTACAGAGGACTACTCTGTTATGATTAAATTTAGTATAGGGAGCATGGGCTACTACGGCTTTAAGCTCATTGACTCTATGAGCTGAAGTAATAGCCACCAAGAAAATGACCTTCCAAGTCAAATACTTCAGATGGCAGGAATCCAGTGGCTCAAAAGGCGGTTTCATCAGCTGGGTGAGGACGACGTTGAGATCCCATGACACTGGTGGAGGTCTGACAGGGGGCTTTGACAAAAGCAAACCTCTCATTAAGCGAACAACTAAAGGCTGTCCAGAGATAGGCTTACCTTCTACACGGTAATGAAAAGCACTAATTAAACTAAGATGCCTCTGAGGTGTTCTTCACCAGCCAATCGTCGAGATAAAGGAACACATGTACTCTCAGTCTACGTAGCGACGCTGCAAATACTGCCAGGCATTTTGTAAAAACCCTGTGCACAGAAGCAAGACCAAAGGGTAGCACACAATACTGGAAGTGCTGTGTTCCCAGACGGAAGGAATCGAAGATACTTCCTGTGAGCTGGAAGTATCAGAATGTGAGTGTAAGCATCCTTTAAGTCCAGAGAGCATAGCCAATCGTGTTCCTGAATCACGGGGAGAAGGGTGCCCAGGGAAAGCATCCTGAACTTTTCCTGGACCAGATATTTGTTCAGGGCCCTTAGGTCTAGGATGGGATGCATCCCCCCCTGTTTTCTTTTGTACAAGGAAGTACCTGGAATAGAATCCCAGCCCTTCTTGCCCTGGTGGAATGAGCTCGACCGCACTGGCGCTGAGAAGGGCGGAGAGTTCCTCTGCAAATACCTGCCTGTTCTGGAAGCTGAAGGACTGAGCTCCCGGTGCACAATTTGGAGGTCTGGAGATCAAATTGAGGGAGTACCCTAACCGGACTATTTGAAGAACCCACCGGTCGGAGGTTATGAGAGGCCACCTTTGGAGAAAAAATGTTAACCTCCATCCAACTGGCAGATCGTCCGGCACAAACACTTTTATGGCGGCTATGCTCAGCTGGAGCCAGTCAAAAGCCCGTCCCTTGCTTTTGCTGGGGAGCCACAGGGGCCTGCTTTGGCGTACGCTGTTGAGGTGAACGAGCACGCTGGGGATGAGCCTGAGAAGGCTGTCGAGAAGGAGGATTGTACCTACGCCTATTAGAGGCATAGGGAGCATTCTTCCTTCCTCGGAAAAAAAAGTCTACCAGTTGAGGTAGAAGCAGAAGGCGCCAGGCGAGAGAGATTGTCCATAGCAGTTTCCCGCTGCGTGATCTGATCAACCACCTGCTCGAATTGGGCGGGACTGAGGGGGAGGGTGATGAAGTGTGAAGGTGATCAGGTGATGATCTGAGAGGGGAAGAGCAAAGGCGCAGAAATTGGAGGGTGAGCAGGTAGAGGAGAGGACAAGGTCAAGACAATGGCCAGAATGGTGAGTAGGGGTGGTGGAGCTCAGCTGGAGGTTGAAGGAGGATGTCAGAGTGAGGAACTGAGAAGCGCAAGAGTCGGATGGGTCCTCAGCGTGTATGTTAAAGTCTCCAAGAATGAGGGACGAAGATGAGGGTTCAAGAAAAACTGAGAGCCAGGCATCGAAGTCAGTAAGGAAGGAAGGGAAGGACTTGTCAGGGGGGCGGTAAATGACTGCAACTCTGAGTGGCAGTGGGTAGAATAGACGGATGAAGTGAACTTCGAAGGATGAGAAGCAGTGAGACTGCGGTAGGAGGAGTGGTTGAAAACTACAGGAAGGCGAGTAGAAACCCGACGCCTCCTCCTCAGCCAGCTGGACAGGGAGTGTGGGAGAAAAGATAACCTCTGTGGCAAAGGGCCACAACTGATGCAGAGTCGTCAGGAGAGCCAGGTTTCAGTTGGGCGAGCAGTTGAAGGGAACGGTAGATGAAGAGATCATGGGTGAAGGAAAGTTTGTTGCAGACCGAGCGGGCATTCCACAGGGCACACGAGAAGGGGAGGGAAGAGGGGGGAGGAGGGGAATAGAGATGAGACTGGAGATATCTTGGAATCGTTTGCATGGATAGGACGAGGACAGGTGTGGGGGGACCTGGATTGGGATTGATGTCTCCCGCGGACAGCAGGAGAAGGAGCAAGAGAGTGCGGAGGAGGGTGGGGGAGGTAGGGCGACGAAGGCGACGAAGTCGGGGTGTGCTTAGGAGGAAAGGGGATGGGTTAATGGCAGGAAGGATCGGAATGTGAGTGTAAGCAACCTTTAAGTCCAGAGAGCATAGCCAATCATATTTCTGAATCATGGGAAGATATTTCTCGGACCAGACATTTGTTCAGGGCCCTCAGGTCTAGGATGGGATGCATCCCCCCTGTTTTCTTTTGCACAAGGAAGTACCTAGAATAGAATCCCAGCCCTTCCTGCCCTGGTAGAACGGGCTCGACCGAATTCGCGCTGAGAAGGGCGGACAGTTCCTCTGGCAAGTACCTGCCTGTGCTGGAAGCTGAAAGACTGAGCTCCCGGTGGACAATTTGGAGGTCTGGAGATCAAATTGAGGGAGTACCCCAACTGGACTATTTGAAGAACCCACCGGTCAGAGGTTATGAGACGCCACCTTTGGTGAAAAAATTTTAACCTCCCTCCAACCAGTAGATCGTCCGGCACAGGCAAGTTTATGGCAGCTATACTCAGCTGGAGCCAGTCAAAAGCCCGTCCCTTGCTTTTGCTGGGGAGCTGCAGGGGCTTGTCTGGGGGCACGCTGTTGACGCGAACGAGCGTGCTGGGGCTGAGCCTGGGAAGGTGGATTGTACCTACGCTTATTGTAAGCATAGGGAGCAGTCCTCCTTCCCCTGAAAAATCGTCTACCTGTAGAGGTAGAGGATGAAGGCGCCCGGTGGGAGAGTTTGTCGAGGGCAGTTTCCCACTGGTGGAGCTGCTCTACCACCTGCTCGACCTTCTCACCAAAAATATTATCCCCCCCCGGCAAGGGACATCCACAAGCTGCTGCTGGACCCTATTGTCCAGGTCAGAGGCATGCAGCCATGAGAGTCTGCGCATCACTATACCTTGGGCAGCGGCTCTGGATGCAACATCTAAAGAATCGTAAGCACCCCTGGACAGGAATTTACGACACGCCTTCAGCTGCCTGACCACCTACTGAAAAGGCCTGGCCTGCTCCGGAGGGAGCTTATCGACCAAGTCTGCCAGTTGCTTCACCGTGTTCCTCAAGTGAATGCTCGTTTAGAGTTGGTAAGATTGAATTTTGGCCACGAGCATAGAGGACTGATAGGCCTTTCTCCCAAGAGTCCAGGGTTCTAGATTCCCTGCCCGGGGGCGCCAAGGCAAAATCTCTAGAACTCCTGGCTCTCTTGAGAGCGGAATCTACAACCATAGAGTCATGAGGTAACTGTGACTTCATCAGCTCAGGTTCTGCGTGTATCTGATATTGGAACTCAGCATTCTTAGGAATGGTGGGATTACTTAGTGGTTTAATCCAGTTCCGCGTAACAGTCTCCTTGAGCACATTATGCGAAGGAACCGTGGATGACTCCTTAGGTGGCGAAGGATAGTCAAGGACCTCGAGCATCTCAGTCCTGGGCTCATCCTTAGATGCCACTGGGACGGGAATAGCCACAGACATTTCTCGGACAAATGAAGAAGAAAGACAGACTCTCCAGGAGAGAAAGCTTTCTTTCTGGTGAAGGAGTAGGATCAGAGGGAAGACCACAAGACTCATCAGAAGAGAAATATCTAGGATCCTCCTCTTCATCCCACGAGGCATCCTCATCAGTATCGGACAAGAATTCCTTGACTGCAGTCCGAAACCGGGCCCGTCTCGACGCCGAGGAGCCATGTCCTCGATGGCGATGTCGAGAAGTCGACTGCCGTGGCGGTGGTGATGAAGCTCCCTCCAGCGATGTCGACAGGGAGTCGACCTGGGTGGCAGCCGATGCCGCAGGCAGCACTGGCGTCGGAGACCTCACCACAGCCAGAGAGCAAGCTGCCACTTCCATCGACAGTATGGAGGGCGCAAGCACCCCCGGTACCGAAGCAGACTGACGCAACAACCCTTCCAGAAGACCTGGAAGAATGGCTCGGACGTGCTCGTCCAAAGTCGCTGTCGAGAAAGGCTGCGGGGTCGGTGCAGGAGTCGGGGTCAGAACCCATGGAGGTAGAGGAGGCGGTACCGGGCTATCAGGAGACCGACGCACCAACACCTCTTGAATGGAGTGTGAGTGCTCCTCCCGGCGTCGGCGCTTCACGGGTGCTGAATTATTCGACACCCCAGAGCTCCCGGTACTGTGTCTGGAAGGAGACCAATGACGATGCTTCTTAGCCTTCGCTCGATGCACGTCATCGATACTCCTTGGTACCAAAGAGGAGGACATGGAATCCACCCGCCTACTCGGAGTCGGGTCTGAAAGTGGTCGGTCCCGGTGGGCCTGCACAGCAGGAGCCTTCGAGGCAGGTGGAGACCCACTCGACGGCTCACTGCTCCCAGCATGTGCTGGTCTCCGGACAGCCATTACCTGCGCTCCCGAAGTCGATGCCATCTCCGGTGCCAATATCGACGACGACGACGACCGGTATCGATGTCGAAGAACCGGGTGAAGCTCCAAACAGACGATCCTGAAGAGCTTTTCTCGATGCCTGTGTCCGCTTTTTAAGGCGGAGACACAACTTACATGCATATGGGTGATGGTCGGGCCCAAGGCACTGAAGACACCACGCGTGTGGGTCGGTACCCGAGATCGCCCGATTGCACCGAGTACACTTCTTGAGACCGCAGGGAATCCTCGATGTGATGGACGGAAAAATAGCGGCGGCGAAGTCAAAATTCTCAATTGTGCCAAAAGTTAAGGGCACAAAAAATGAGAAAATGCGTACGAGCGGCCTAAGAGGGCTGCAACGGAAGCGAAAAGAAACTTAAAAAGGCAAAAAAAGTAGGGACTAAAGGGACTTTTTTTTTTTTTTTTTAGTTTTGAAGAGAAACAGGGCTAAAGAAAAGAAAAAAACAAGGAGAAGGCAAAAAATCTCTGAAAAAACTAAGGCTCTTTTCGGGCTGAAACAGAGAGAGACCGCAAGCATTCACTCCCTAACCGCGGAAAGAAAAGAACTGAGGCGAGACTCTCGTGCGACGGGTGGGAAGATGGCCACACACCCGCGTGCTCGAAGGCTCTAGCAAACGTTTGTTGCTATGGAAAACTTCCGTTCCTGGGGCTGCCGTGGACGCCGACCCATCAGTGAGAACAAGCAGCCTGCTTGACCTCAGAGAATAATCAATGTGTCCATCCACACTAAAAATCAGAATGTCAAAGCAAATAATTTTCCAACACACTTCTGTGGGCAAAAGGAGAGCCTATGTAGGACATTTGTGGAACTTCACCCTTATAATCACACCAGAGGTGGCTCAGATTTCTTGCACAAGTCATTAGGATCTTGAGGGAAAGTCCATGTTTCCCTTTCTTCCCCTATAGCTTCTTCCTCTGTCCTAGCTCTTACCCTTTTTTCCCAGTCTTTTTCTTGGGCTCCAATAGAGTGGCAGGTGGAGATGGAGAACGTTTTCTTTTCTTGGCACTAGCTGTTGTCTTCCTCTCTCTTCTCTCAGGACTGTGTGCAGGCTGCCAGAATATACAATACATAGCATAAACCAGTGATGACAAATCTGTGGCAGACACAAATTTCAATGGCACTTAACACATCTCCAAAATACAGTCAAAGTAATGCTAGTATTCTAGAGGTTCGGCTTGGAAACATAGCTTGCCTTTGCCCTGCAGAGTTTTTTGTTGCAGAAAAGTAACCATTTAAAAATGAGAGATACGAAAGCCTTTGGACACTCATCCCAATGACCTGCTCCCTCCCATGACAAGCCTAAATATCCAGACGCCCTTGGAGTAGAAGCCAGCTAATGGTTAGAGCAGTGGGCTAACAACCAGGAAGCCAGGACTCAAACCCTGCTGCTGCTCCTTGTGATCTTGGGCAAGTTACTTACCCTCCACTATCTCAGCTACAAAATTAGATTTTAAGGGAGCTTGGCATTTCTTAATTTTGATTTTGTCACCTACCACCTGTGACTCTTACAGTGCCCATAAACTATGCTCTCTAGGTACGTAGTTCTATTGAGCACTACTGTAAACCACACAGGAAAGGTGGCATGTATATTTAAGTATAAGGTGCCTGGAAACAGGCCATTGGAGAGGGTGAAAGAAAAAAAAAAAAAAAGAATGACTTGGGGGAAAAGGGGCAAGGGATAAAAAATGATTGGCACAAGGGAGTCATAGGCCTAGACTTCAAAATCCAGCAGCTTGGCCATGATGTTCCTCTTCCGGAAACTCATGCATAACCCCATGACTCCATTGAGTAAAACGGGTGACCCAGAATGTGGCACATATGCTTGGGGGCTGCCAGCCTCTGATATCAAGGATGGGAAAACAGCAATGATCACCAATTTCAGACGTGGAAGTAAATTAGTACATTATAAATATATAGAGAGAGATGAGCTCACTAAGGACAAAATTCAGAGAACTGTCACGGTGGGTACTTGGCAGAAATTGGATGGGGATAACATGGTCAGCCATAGCCATAAATAGCAAGCAGCTTTAAGAATGAGAAACAAAATAAGAGAAGTTATTTAAAAGAAAAGCAGGCAGGAAATCCAGGAAGTTTAAACTTAAAGCCAGTCAGTAGGAAGAAAATATTTGCAGAGGAGTCAGTAAAGGAGAAATTAGATCTCACCTGCTAATTTGCTTTCCCTTAGTCCCTCCGGACCAGGATTGGACTGATGGGTTGTGCATGCCTACCAGCAGGTGGAGACTGAGAAAATTCTAATACTAGAGAGCCAATGAGAGCCCTGGCCACGTGACCCTAGCCTCAGTATCTGACTAACAAAGCAGGAAAGAAAGAAAGACCACCCTTCTGTGCATCATGGAATCCAAGCAGCCACAAAGCACTCATTAAATGTGCTTAAACAACGGCAATGCCTTGTATTAGAGCTCCCCAGCAACTCTCACCAGAGACGTGGTATGGCCCAAATATATCAGCATCTGAGCTCACCAGCAACTCTGACCAGAGAAGTGGTATGGCCCACTTAAAGTTTTATATGCATATACCAGCATCTTTATTTTTTTTTTTATTGCTCCGTGTGTGAGAAAAAAATGAACTCACTTCCAAACCTAAGAAAAAAATTTGAAGAGTTGACAGAACATGGGAGGGGCGTGGTCCGGTCCGGAGGGACTAAAGGAAAGCAAATTAGCAGGTAAGATCTAATTTCTCCTTCCTTAGTGTCCCTCCGGACCGGACCAGGATTGCACTGATGGGAAGTACCAAAGCAGTAATCTTAAGGGAGGGACCCTATCAAACCCGCTGAGAATACCAGTTGCAAAGACCGCCTCCTGGCGACAATGAACATCTAGTCCGTACTAATAAGAAAAAGAATGAAGCGAAGCCCATGTTGTCGCCTTAGCAAAGTACGCAGCGGGCAGCAAAAATTGCTCTGTCAAGGAAAAACCGCTTATCAAGTTACGAAATGTGTTATAACATTCTCCGGAACTGCTGTCCCAGTGAGAAGACAAATAGAAATTCTCATTTCCTTAAACAATCGAGATATAGCGGGTTAGCAATGGCCAAACCCTTACGCCGACTGGCTAGAAGGACAAAAAGACGATCCGAGCGCCAAAAATGATCAATAGCTGCCAAATAGCATGTAAGAGCTCTCTTAATATCTAAAGTAATCAATTTCCTGTGATCTTCCATGCCCGAATAAGACCGCAGAACAGGAAGAAAAAACTGAGTGGGAAAGATGACAACGTGAAACTACGGTAGCCAGAAAAGAAGGAACCAGATGTAGTACGACGTAGATGTACTTGCTCCTTGAAAAAAAAATTCCCAAAAGAAAACGGAGAGCTACAGGAAAGAAACTTGCAGCCCCGAGACTCTCCTAGCTCAACTAATGGCTACTAAAAACACTGTCTTAAGAGAGAAAACCTTAATCGAAAGAAGAAGAGAACAGATCAAAAGGAGTACCCATCAGAGCTGAAATAAAAAATTCTTTAGATATGACGAAAAAAAATTTCTCTCTTGGACTGTCGGGTGAAGGAGTGCAGGAGTTGCCTAGTGGTTAGGGTGGTGGACTTTGGTCCTGGGGAACTCAGGAACAGAGTTCGATTCCCGGCACAGGCAGCTCCTTGTGACTCTGGGCAAGTCACTTAACCCTCCATTGCCCCATGTAAGCCGCATTGAGCCCGCCGTGAGTGGGAAAGCGCGGGGTACAAATGTAACAAAAAAAACAAAAAAAAACTCCCATGAAGAAAAAATGGGAGCCCTCCAAAAGGATGGGGCAAAAGGTTACCCCGTATCCGACCTCAGAAACAGGAAAGAGCTGCAACCTGCAGGTGAAGAAAAGAGAGAGAAAATCCTGAAGCTTGGAATGGAGTAAAAACCAACCTCTGAAAACCAAGCTTCAAAAATGCCCCAAGTACGAATATGAGAAAGAGATGTGGCTCGACGATGCAACTGCAGCATAGTAACAATTACTGAAGCGAAAAATCCTGTCTTAGCTACTGAAGCCCATAGAAGAGCCAAACCATAAGACAAAATCAAGCCTGGTGTGGATGAAAGATCGAATCGTGGAACAGAAAGGTCCTTGAGAACAGGAAGATGTAGAAGAAACGCCGAAAAAAACGCTGAAGATCCGCGTACCACAGACTTCAGGACCAATTTGGATCTACCAGGACTACCGGACCCCCATGTGTCTCGATCTTTTGTAAAAGACGACCCAAGAGAAGCTATGGAGGAAACACACAGAGAAGAGTGGAAGACCACTGCTGAAAGAGAGCATCTACCTCTGCCGCTGTCGAGTCCTTTTTGGCGACAGAAGAAGCGAGGAACCTGTGAGGAGAGAGTAAAAACAAAATTTTAGAACTGGAGTGTCCCATTAAGCTACTATCAGTTGAAAATGCTCAAGAGCTGAGAGTCCATTCCCCTGGATGTAGGATAAGAGAGAAAAAAATCCGCTTAAAAATTCTGACTCCCGCCAGTTGGAAGGCTGAAAAATGGCAGTAAGGTGAATGTCTGCCCCTGCCAAAAGACTCACCGTCTCTCGTCTAAAGAGAAGACTCTTCATTCCTCTTTGACAGATGACATAGGCCCCTGCAATGAAAATGTCCGACATAACTCTCACCGCCTTGCTAGCCACTAGGGAACGAAACTCCTCCAGAGGTAGACAAATTGCAATGATTTCCAAGAAATTGAAAAAGTGGAAAGTTGTCAAAAGAGACCACAGAACATGCAGTAGCTTGCCTAAACAATGGGCTTCCCAGCCGCGGAAACTGACAACGATCGCTAAAAACTGTACACTGTGTATACTCTAAAGGCATACCTGAAGTGAGATTCGTCAACCTCAAACACCAGAACTGACTACTGCGCTGCTGAGAATGCAGAAACCACCTGAGCTGAAGGAATTCCATCCGAGAGGAATATCTGGATGGAAGAGAGAGAGACCTCATTAAAAGTCTGGCCCAGGAAAGTACCTCTATAGTTGCTGCCCTGGAACCGAACCTGAATATAATGCCGAACATAAAGAACACAACCTAAAAGTAATCCCTGAATCTGAAATCGCAGCTGGAGAACTCTGCCCTGGGAAAGAATAAAAACTCATGACCCCACGCAGTGTCAAAGGTATGTAGGAGTATTTGCTGTGATCTCGCCTACCCTGTGTGCATATGAGAGCACCTTTACAGACAAAATGGACGCTGCAACCTTTCACCTATATGTCTGGCTACCAACTGTGCAGAAGGCAGCATTCCAGCTTGTAATAGATTTACTGAAGCCTGCACCACCTCCAAGGTCACTCTGTATCTGGAGAAAATGCATGTCCTTGGGAGAGAGGGAGAGAGAGTACGAGATAAGACGGACAAAGGAGGCTTCATACAGATGTTGGGAGTACATGAGGGGATTATTTCTGATTGGCTCCCTGAAAACTGATGGATCTGAGAAGCGGGAACAGAAAGGGACTAGTTCCTAAGAGTTGCTGAAGAACTAAGAAGAAGAACAGAAGCAAAGAAGAAGATAACACTTGCATTTCTGCAAGCACCTGATTTTCCTAAGAGACTTACTGATAATACCTGGCAAAGCTTCTCCCCAGGTTACAGCTGTCTACAGGATCTATACTGAGTCTGTATCATATGTGGCTGATCAAGACAAGTGCATCACCTGAGCTTGTGGGACCTCGCTGAGACCTTCGGCTGAGGCATTGGAAGGAATCTGATCTGGAAACCGGGACGGTGAGATCATAGTTTACTTCCTTCAGGCTGGGTTAGATAATTAGTCTGTGCTCGGACCCATCAGATGTGTGACGTCAGGATTTATGATCTCTAGTTGCTGTTAGCCTAGTATAAGATTTGTGTGGTAATCATTAGGATCTTGGTATTGTGTTTATCTGTCATTACAGATTTTAGCCATAGGATAATCATAGTTATTCTCTATATTTTTGGGTATCATTGTGTGTGCAATCAGGAATTGCTGATGCTATAAGCTGATAAGAGTTTTCTATATTTTTGTATATAACGCTGTATAAATAAACTAATATATTCCATTGGTCTGTCCGTTATTTTCCATGCAGCTAATGTTGGGCAGAGGCCACGCCCCCTAGACATAAGCGAGTACATAGGTAGGAAATTGGCCTCTTACAAAAACATATATATAATCCCCTACAAATTGGGGGCTCGTCCGGGATGGTAGTGCAGGACCAGCAGAATTTAAAACTTTTTCTGAGTGTTTTCAGAAAGCTGGTTTGACTTTCTGTTTCTCTCTGCACGAACTGCAGTTCCACCCTAGCTAAAACGACAGACTTTTGTTTATACAGCTGTGTTTTATTGCTGTAATTGGTTGACAGATTTATTACTCTGAGCTCCAAAAGAAAAAACGGTTTCTCTAACTCTGTAAGGAAGGAACAGGGTGTGTTTAACATGGCGACCGGCACTGTTGGCACATTGCCTGAAATTCTTCTGAGTGAACAGGAGAGGGGCGTGCTTAAGATATTACTGCCGCTCTCTCATAGTAAGGCGAAACCAGCTCCTCCTACAATAGAGTCTGTACGTGCTTTATTTGGTAGCAGGTCACCGAATAGCTCAGAAGCATATGCTACGGTTTTAAATACAATTATAAAAGAGAAACAGCATTTGTCACAATGGATGCTTTGTGAACTGGGCGTGTCTCTTTTGGCAGTCAAGGACTCTTTGATGAATGAGATAAGACAGATATCTGTACCTCTAACAGATCGCATAGCAGAGTTGCAGTTAGATTTGTCCCAGACTAGGGAAACTGTCCAGGAGCGAGACAGTGAGTTAGCTGCATTACGAGTTGATTTAGACACTGCCAGATCTGCTTTAGCAGGGACCAATGTAAGCCCCGCCCCACCTGACTCCTCTGAAGAGATTTGTACGGAGTGCCAGACACTGTACGATAAGTGTAAAACTTTGCAGTGTGACCTAACTGATTGTGAAGCACTTAATTCCACATTAAAGCAAGAAATTGCCCAGTACCTCGAGTCTTTTGATTCGTTGCAGGAGAAATTTTCTCGTTTGACTGATGCATTACACAACCAGATTAGGGAAACAGATAAGTTGCAGACATTAAATCGGGAGCTAAAACAGGTCTCAGAAGGTGTTCAGAGTGAGTTGCGCAGGGAGCTAGTGGCCACTCAAGAACAATCTGTGTCTGTGTTTCAAGATTGGCACGCAGCCAAGCTAGAGTTAGCGGAGGTAAAAGAAAAGCAGGAGACAGTCTCACTACAATTAGAATGTGCAGTGAAGGACAGAGATTCATTGTCTAAAGCATTAGATGAGTGCACTGTAAAGATTTCCACAATGCAGCAAGAGCTTACGCACATGGCGCAGGAAGAAGTACCGTATACCTTAGAATTCCCCGACAGTTTTGCTGTGGGTCACCCAAGCCCAGCTCCCGAAATGAACCGTTACGTGAGCCGGGAGGGACCCGAGTTAAACACACCCACTGGGGGCATGGCTCCGGCTCTTTCCCGCCCCTCTGTACAATTCAGCCCCATAGTGGCTGGTGACCGAAGCAGCAGACCCGAGACAGTGCCACACCCATTGGAGGCACGGGCCCAGGGACTGCCTGCTGAAATCATCAGCTCACTTGGTCAGGTGCCTAGCTCAGGGCCTCAGCCTTCGGCAGATACACCCAGTTTTAGCAACGCACCTGCCCCGAGGTTCTCTACACCTGGTAGTGATCAGCGGCATGTCAAGCCGGAACCCAAGAAAGGAATGTCTATGGAGAGGCAGGCATATGTTATAAAGATGCTACGCACCGTAATAGCGCCTTTTAAAGAGTCTGCCTTGGTATCCATAGAAACCCATCTTAAGGCAGTGCATGAACTCCTGCAAACCATGCACGTCTCTTCTGAGAATGATATCAGAGCCCTCCTCAAATGGACCTTTAGTACCGAGTGCCATGAAGTTCTAGATTTGATCATGTCCGATAACCCTGATTTACGGTCAGTGGAGCAAGCCTTAGCGAAGCGCTACGGTCTCTTTGCCAACTCTCTGGAAGCTAAGCGTGCAGCGTATACTATTAGTTGTAAGCCGGAGGAGAGTCCGCGGGAGTGGGCCCATCGCTTGAAGCGTGCATTTTACCAAGGGGGGGTCCCGCCCGATTCTAAAGATCTTGAATTTGGTGATTTCAGGGAACTTTTTATACAGGGTCTGCCTGATCCGATAAAGATTCCCTTGGCAGGAAAAAACGCAGAACCCTATTCCAGCCTTCTCAAGCAGGCTGAAGGAATTTTTGAAATCTGCCGCGCCAAGCCAATCGCAGAGACTCTGAAACCGGCGTCCAAGAGTCGCAACAGGGTGATACCACCCGCTGTTTGTGCGGTCACTTCCACGCTTTCTCTGGAAAACAAAGCGCCGAGGCCAACTACGCCGCCGGGCTCTCAGGCCCTGCCGCGGGATGCAGCGCCCCCTATTGCACAGGAGGGACAGCAACAACCTAAAAAGAAGCGGTTTAATCAGAAGAAGTGGAATGCAGAGAAGATCCGCGCTATGCAAGCTCAGCTGGACCAATTGATGGCAAGATGTTCAATCGCGGAGTCTAGCAATGTACCTAAGACACCACCATCTCATAAAAAGGTCAAATTCCAGAAGCAGAAGGACCAGTCTTCTAGACCGCCGACCCCTCCGGGGCTTAGTGTTAAATCTGTTGAGGTGGAACAGCCATCCTCTTCGGAGGAAGAACAAGCATGACTAGACGTGGCCACAAATCCTGTTACCGCAAGCGTCCCCACTGTCCACGTGGATGCGTTGTCGCCCATCAGTGAGGAGTCCCCCGTGAACCATGCTGCGTCTCAGCCCTCGAACCCGGAAGGGCCTCTTTCAAAAGACTCATCCCAGGAAGTCAGGTATTTTCTAGGTAAGCTTATATCTAAAGGTTACAGATATACCGTGGAGTTGTTAATTCAACAAGTACTTTCCTGTGAAGGTCTCCTGGATATAGCCTCAGAGGTGACTTTGGTCACCCAGGGCCTGTTTCAGAAACTAGAGGCATCTCTAGGGGGGGGTCAGGATGTGCTGCATGTCACACCGTGCGACTTGTCACTGGTGGCCTATGGCAATCAAAGTATTGGAACTGTGGGACAGGTTTGGCTATCTTTACAGCTTGGACAGATGACCGTCAGGCACCCAGCCATCATCACTACCAGTGAGGGTGAAGAATTTCTGATTGGAAATGACCTTTTGAAGAGATTTCGGCCTGTTTTGGATTATGACGAGGAAACGATCTGGTCTAAAGTCACTCGACCCCTTAAATATGTGCGAGGGAGATACTGGCGTACAGTCAGTGATGCCAACTCTGTGGAGCTACAGGACACTCCCCTGCGGACTGATCTCCGGTGTTCCGCGGATCCGCCCATGCGGGAGCCTCCTTTGACAGATGCACCAAAAGGGGGTCAGAAGCATGAAGAGCTGGTGCAACAAGCGGACCAACTAGAGATTGTTTCACAGGACTCAGCCAAGACGGATGACTTAACAGATACTGTGTCTCCCGTATCACTTGAAATCTCATCTCCTATCTCTGCTCCTGATTTTGCTCATCCTTGCAAGGTGACTGTCATCACCCAGAAAGGCGATGAATTCACCATACCAGTTCAAGTGGCTAACACCCAATTGCTTCAAGCTACTTTACTGTTCACTAGTGATCTCTCCTACATCAGTGACTCTTTGTACAGCCAAATTCGTAAGTCTGTACAACTTCCCTTCAGCAGATGTTCCTCTACTTCGGTACAGGTACCGGGACAAGGCTCCAAGCCGCTTGACGGAATATGTGGCCTTCCCTTGACTGTGGGAAAGAAGACATTCACTCACCACTTCTCTATTGTCCGGGGCTTGAGGGAACCCTTATGTTTGGGGTCAGATTGCCTTGTACGACTGGGAGTTTATGTGGACCTGGTGAATCTTGTCCTGTGGAGTAGAATGCAGAACAACCCAGTGGAACTTGAACCTACGGCTGTTTGTTTGAAGTCTGGACAGACCATTCCCCAGGTCTGTGAGGTAGTCTGTGACAAGGATGTAACCATTCCAGGAAGAGTTCGGGATTTTTCCCTCAAGCTTCGCCTCGCTCAAGGACAACGTCTGCTGGATGATGTAGTGTTCTTTAACCCACATGCCCACTTTCGAGACCTTGGATTGACAATTGGTGTTCTGCCATGTTTGGAGATCACCGGTACCACCTTATACCTGTTGGTCACCAATCCACAGTCTGCTGAAGTTGAGCTATCTGCTGGAGATTCTTTTGGCTTTCTGGTTGGCCAGTCCTTCCATGATGTCGAGGTAAGTTTGCCTATCCTTGGCAGGCTGCCTTCTTCTTGGGACACCTGCCAGGGGGGGGAGACTGACAGTTGGTTTACCTCTCCCAGGGGCCTCATATCTCTCGAGTTTGTTTGGCCCTATGATGCGACGTGTGCTCAGGTACAGGTGGAAGATGACTTCTTGTTTCTGTCCAGGGAAATGTCTGTACCTCAGAAGCCTCGACGGGTGAATTCTGTGGAAACCTCAACCTTGCAGGAGGACATTGAAGAACAGGTGGAAATTTCATCCAACCAACCTTTCTCAGAGTTTGATGCTATGGTGAAAGAGCAAGTGGAACAGGCTGATGCTTGTACTACTCACACAGAGAAGAGGAAGTTGACTCAGTTGTTGTACAATTACAAGGACCTTTTTGCTGTAGATTCGTATGACTGTGGACTTACGAACCTACATGTCACCAGAGTGCCTACGGAACCTGGTAGCAAGCCTGTCTTTGTGCGTCAGTATAAGATTCCATTGGCTTCCTATGAGTCTGTACAAGAGATTCTCAACACTTTGGAGACCAGGGGTATCATCAGACAATGCAACAGCACGTACAACTCCCCTCTGTGGCCCATCTTGAAAAAGAATAACAGCTGGAGAATCGCTCTGGATTACCGTCAGTTGAACAAGCGAGTACCCTTGTCCAGGTGGCCTATGGCTCCACTGGATCAGAACCTTGCCACCATCAGGGGGGCTAAGTATTTCACCAGCCTGGATTTGGCATCAGGGTTTTGGACAGTACCAGTCCATCCCCACGATCAGTATAAACTGGCTTTTACGTTTGGGAAGAAGCAGTATACGTGGAACAGGACACCCTTTGGGTTTCTCAATTCACCTGCTGAATTCAACATTTTCCTACACAAAGCCCTACCAGATGCTGAAGCTCGAGGAACAGTGGTCTATGTGGATGACATTCTGATCAAGAGTCCTACCTTTCAGGAACACCTGGAGGAGATTGAGCATGTCTTCACGCAGTTGGCAGATGCTGGAGCTAAACTGACTCTTGCCAAAGGACAATGGTGCAGGAAATCACTGAATTACTTAGGGTATGAAATTTCTGCTGAGGGTCTGCGACCCCAGAAGAAGCGAGTGCAGTCTTTACAACAGTTGAAACAGCCCACCAATATCACTGAACTTCGTTCCTTTCTAGGAATTTGCAACTACTCCAGACAGTTCATAGATGAGTATGCGGAGATCACCCGACCATTGGTCAAGTTGTTGAAGAAAGATACACCTTGGGTCTGGGGGCCAGAACAGAAATCTGCTATGCAGGAGCTGAAAGATAAGCTTAGCTGCTTCCCATGCCTCGCATACCCCGAGGGAGGTCGTGAGTTCTACGTGGACTTGGGATATTCCCAACACTCTATGAGTGCTGTCCTATATCAGAAGTATGACACGGATAAGAGGGTAGTGGCGTATGCCAGTAAAGGACTAACGGATGTGGAGAGGAAGTATTCCGACTGTGAGAAAGCACTCCTGTCTACCGTTTGGGCTTTGCAACACTTCAGAAGTTACATCCAAGGTGAGAAGCTAATCGTGGAGACTTGCCACCAGCCCATCAGTTTCTTGGGTAGTGACCGAATTAAGACCGGTCGAGTGTCAAACAGCAAAATAGTCTCCTGGACATTGGCTCTTCAAGGCTGGCCTCTGGAGGTAAGGTATGCTCAGAAACATCGTAACGCAGTAGCCCAAGGTATGGCTGACCTACATGATTGTGCCGAACAGAATTCCATTGCAGGTATTCCCGAAGCAGATGTTCCCCCGCTAGAGAAAGAACCTCATCGACACCATCTGTATGATGAACAGACTTGTGCTACCATGCCTAAGGTCTATGTAGATGGTTGTGCTTACCGTCGTGATACAGTCAAGGAATTGGTTGCAGGAGTAGGAGTGGTATGGGATCCAACCAATCTTGAAGAGACCCTGAAGCACAGCTTGGGCTCGCGAACTAATCAGTACGCTGAGATTGTGGCAGCTCTGGTGGCGGTACAGTCTGCAATTCAGAAAGGAGTCCGACAGTTGGTCATATGTACGGATTCGGACTATGTGAGACAGAATTTTGTGTCCCATTTGCCCATCTGGAAGCAGAAAAATATGTTAAATTCCAAAGGGAAACCAGTACATCATGGAAACTTGATCCGGATTTTAGATCAACTGGTAAAGGACCATGACATGACCATCTATTGGAAGAAGGTCAAGGGTCATGCAAAAGTTGACAGTCCCGACAAGCTGGGAAACGACTTGGCCGATCACCTGGCCAAGGAGGGTGCGCTTACCGGAGAATTATGGCGACCCCCAGAAGTGGAGACTGCGACTGTCCATGCTGTCACCCGACGACAGGCGAAGCAGTCCAACGACACGCCGGTGGTCCAGTGGTGCAGTGAAGTCCCATCCTTTGATCTTGTCATGGCACAGAAATCCGACCCGGTGATCGGGAGATTTTATGAGTCCATATGGAATCCGCAAGCCTGTCCCCTGACGGAAAAAGACAAGCAAGATGAGGAAATGAGGATCCTCTATGCCTCCCGAGAGAAGTTCAAACTTCACAAAGACCTGCTTATTCGGACGAGTAAGCATGGCATTGAGCAATGGGTGGTGCCTAAAGAATATCGAGGCATTATGTTGCAACATGCCCATGACGAACCATGTGCTGGACATCGAGGGGAGAATATCACCTATGAGACCCTAAAGCAAGTAGCTTATTGGCCTCACATGCGACAGGATGTACAGTTGTACACGCGAGGGTGTTTGACCTGTTGTCGTTTCCAGCCATCTTCACCATCTCACCGAGCACCACTTAGGAAGAAGGGTATCACCATGCCCTGGTCGGATATCCAGATTGATTGGGTTGGTCCTGTAGTTCGATCCACTCGTGGTAACAAGTACTTGCTTACTGTCACCTGCATGTTCACCAAGTGGGTGGAGTGTCTGCCTGCACCCAACTGCACGGCAGAAACCACGGCTACCTTACTACTGAATCATGTGTTCAGCCGGTGGGGTTTGCCTATGCGAGTGGATTCAGACCAAGGTTCTCAGTTCACGGCAGAGGTGATTCAACAGATGTGGAAGATGCTTGGAGTAAAGAGTAAGTTGCACATAGCTTACCGACCTCAATCTTCGGGACAAGTGGAAAGAGCTAATCGCACCATCGTGACCATTCTGAAGAAGTATGTGTCATCCTCAGGTAAGAATTGGGACATGGTCTTACCATTGGTCCTTATGGCGATTCGTTCCACACCCCACCGTTCCACGGGAGTGTCTCCTTTTGAGATGATGACAGGTAGGGAAATGACATTACCAATTCATTTGTTGTACAGGACTAATGATGTGAACTTGTCCAGTGCTACCTCCACTCACGAATATGTCACCCATTTGCGTAAGCATTTGCAAAGTGCCTTTGCCTTTGCTCAGAAAAACTTGGAAAGTAGCGCTAGAGGTAGAAAAGCCTATTATGATCAAGGGACTACCTCTAAAGAATACCAAATTGGCGACAAGGTATTCTACTTCAATTTTGCCAGAAACAAGGTTAAAGAAAGGAAGTTTCTGCCGAGTTGGCGTGGTCCATTCCCAATAGTGGAAAAAGCTTCACCTGTGGCTTACCAAATTTGCCTCAAGAAAAATACTAAGGGTGAAGACACCCTTAAATGGGTCCACATCAATCAGTTGAGACCACGTCATCCCAGTCATTTGATTCCAGACGTATGTGTTGATGAAACGAACTGTACTAACACCCCAACAGCATAGTCTGTTTTCTTTGTACCTTGCAGATGCAGAAAAGAACCCTGATGATCGTGTTCTTGATCTCCGTGCTGCTGGGATCGTGGTCCAAGATGATCGAACCTGGTCCCATGTCTGGAGTTGTTCTGCAAGATACCCCTGGCTTCCTGATTACCCAGTCCCAGATTGTTCCCCAGAAAGTAGTTGTGTCCCTTGACCCAATGCATGTACTACTGAAACATTTCAATACGAGTAACTTATCTCTGTCTGCCGTTACCTCTTCCTGGTTTCACAATTATATGCAAAATGCCCGTGCACAAGTGAAGAACATTTTGCATCAACTGGACAAAGTCATGGTACAACCTATGCAACCTTATAATTCCAGGTCCAGATCTAAGCGTTTTCTGGGTCTTGCCGGTGGTTTGATTTTTTCGGCCATTGGTTCACTTTTTGGTATTTCCATGTCTGTTGCCAACGTAGTTTCTGTCCAAAAGCTGCAGGCCAATATACATGCCATCCAAGCAGACTTGAAAGCCATTGAGACCAAGTTGGTAGTCCAACAGAGCCAACTTGTTGCCCAGGGTAAAACTATTGCTGATACGGTCACTCTTGTGAATTTACATACACATAAAATTAGTGCTAACACAGCTGATTTGTTGACAATTAAAGGTACCATGAATGAAGACCGTGTGTTTATACAACCTGTTAAGGACCTTATTCAGGATTTATTTAGGGAAGTAGATACTAGTGTTAGTAAGCTAATGCAGGGACAGATACCAACGTACCTAATACCATCTGAGGTTGTTAAAGATGCCTTTGCCAAAGTTACCCGTTTGTCTATTGAACCGGTTCAAATTCAAATTGCATTTCATTTAGGTACTGCCCTTCCCCTTTATTTGGATATGGAGCGTATGGAAATTGCCTTCATCCTTAATTTGCCATCTATTATGCCTGAGAATGTATACCAGCTTAAACAAGTTGTAAATGTAGGTACCTGGCATGAGAATTTGTACCTTAATGTTGATACACCTAAGTATGTTGCTTACCAACAGGATGCTCCGCAACATTATTTGGTCCCTAACTTAGACCTTTGCCACAAAACTAAAGATGTTAATTGGCTATGCCCTGGTAAACCTTTCCTGAAAGACACAACAGAAGCTCTTTGTGGATTGTCCACAGAGAATGTCCAAGAGAAGTGTAAGGTTACCGTATCAAAATATGATGATTTTTCTGATACCACTGTAGCTGTACTGGATACGGTATGGTTAGTTAGCACACCTAGTACTGAACTTACTGTCACCTTTCAGAAGCATGATGTAATCAACCGTTACACTCTTCCTTGCAATGTTTGTGTGATCGCTGTACCCAAGTATGCTGTTGCCCATGTAGGAGGAGTTTCCCTGTTTTATCTTGACACAGACCCAGTTGTTTCTGAATTGGAAGTGCTTGATGTATTTCGTGGACATCCTATTGACTTTGCTATGGACCTTATACCATTTTTACAGTCCAAAGACTCTCACACTGTTGAATTATCTGTTGACCATGAGACTCTCGAGGTTGCAGATTACAAACGTCGTCCATCTGATGTCACCCAGTTCCACATGTCCACTCACGTTGTCATCCCACTTTTGACCATCTCGTGGGTCATCATGCTCCTGTGTGCTGTAGTGTTTTGGAGAGACCTTCGTCATTTACGCTATCGCGTAAACACTTTGTCACCTACGGCAATGAGATTGCAAGACTTTATGTAGTTACCTTTAACCAGAGTTTTGCCAACAATTTATTCCGTTTCACTTTTCTGTACTAATATGCTTTGCTTTGCATGATGTGATTTTCATGATCTATGTGATTATGGTTCATGATTTGTTTGATTAATTTCATGTGTTAAGACTTTTTAACTAACTGCACATGCGGGTTCTATTATTCAGTATTTTGCTGTATTAGCATTTGTGATTTCCTTGTGAACATTATTTTGCTTAATTGAACTGTTTGAAGAGTGTTAGTTTGCATTAGTTGGGATTTATTTTGAAACTTTTTGTAGTTTTGACCATGAAGTTTGTACCTGAATCCTGACTGAACTGTCTGGCTTATTTTTGTAGTTAGGTTGGAGAAGGCCTTTACTCCTTTGTAGTAATTTCCATCTCCAAGGGGGGGAATCTGTAGGAGTATTTGCTGTGATCTCGCCTACCCTGTGTGCATATGAGAGCACCTTTACAGACAAAATGGACGCTGCAACCTTTCACCTATATGTCTGGCTACCAACTGTGCAGAAGGCAGCATTCCAGCTTGTAATAGATTTACTGAAGCCTGCACCACCTCCAAGGTCACTCTGTATCTGGAGAAAATGCATGTCCTTGGGAGAGAGGGAGAGAGAGTACGAGATAAGACGGACAAAGGAGGCTTCATACAGATGTTGGGAGTACATGAGGGGATTATTTCTGATTGGCTCCCTGAAAACTGATGGATCTGAGAAGCGGGAACAGAAAGGGACTAGTTCCTAAGAGTTGCTGAAGAACTAAGAAGAAGAACAGAAGCAAAGAAGAAGATAACACTTGCATTTCTGCAAGCACCTGATTTTCCTAAGAGACTTACTGATAATACCTGGCAAAGCTTCTCCCCAGGTTACAGCTGTCTACAGGATCTATACTGAGTCTGTATCATATGTGGCTGATCAAGACAAGTGCATCACCTGAGCTTGTGGGACCTCGCTGAGACCTTCGGCTGAGGCATTGGAAGGAATCTGATCTGGAAACCGGGACGGTGAGATCATAGTTTACTTCCTTCAGGCTGGGTTAGATAATTAGTCTGTGCTCGGACCCATCAGATGTGTGACGTCAGGATTTATGATCTCTAGTTGCTGTTAGCCTAGTATAAGATTTGTGTGGTAATCATTAGGATCTTGGTATTGTGTTTATCTGTCATTACAGATTTTAGCCATAGGATAATCATAGTTATTCTCTATATTTTTGGGTATCATTGTGTGTGCAATCAGGAATTGCTGATGCTATAAGCTGATAAGAGTTTTCTATATTTTTGTATATAACGCTGTATAAATAAACTAATATATTCCATTGGTCTGTCCGTTATTTTCCATGCAGCTAATGTTGGGCAGAGGCCACGCCCCCTAGACATAAGCGAGTACATAGGTAGGAAATTGGCCTCTTACAAAAACATATATATAATCCCCTACAGGTAACCCCTAAATATTCTAGAGACTGCAAAGAAACCAGACGGCGGATGACCACCTTTACTAGCCAAGGTAAGAACTGCAAAAAATATTGTACCACTCGGACAGAGACTGCCGACTCTCTTGATAAGAAGTTTCCCTGATTAGCCAGTCATCTAGATATGGAAAAGTAGAATTCCCTCTATCCTGAGGGTCACTGCCACCACTACGAAAACTTTGATGAAAGTGGGAGGGGCTGTTGCGAGACCAAACGGTAGAGCCCGAAACTGAAAAAAAAAATGGTGACCGAGAATCACAACCCGAAAAAAAGGGTTGGAGACCAGTCCTGATAGGGGGTGTGGCTTGGATCTCTTTCAGGGAGAGAAAACTAACAACTTATAGCAGCAGCTTCAGAGAGCATTTTCCATCTCACAGATAGGCTGCAGAGAATACCTTCTCCTGCTTTAGACTTAGCCTGGCCTCAGAATGACATCCTATAGTATATCTCCTATCAAACTGAGCTCTCTTTTTCATCAAGCACTGCCATTTCCTCCCCTCACCCTCCCCACTGACAGTTTGAACTTCGTGGGTGTGGCTTGGATCTCTTTCAGGGAGAGAAAACTAACAACTTATAGCAGCAGCTTCAGAGAGCATTTTCCATCTCACAGATAGGCTGCAGAGAATACCTTCTCCTGCTTTAGACTTAGCCTGGCCTCAGAATGACATCCTATAGTATATCTCCTATCAAACTGAGCTCTCTTTTTCATCAAGCACTGCCATTTCCTCCCCTCACCCTCCCCACTGACAGTTTGAACTTCATGGGTGTGGCTTGGATCTCTTTCAGGGAGAGAAAACTAACAACTTATAGCAGCAGCTTCAGAGAGCATTTTCCATCTCACAGATAGGCTGCAGAGAATACCTTCTCCTGCTTCCACCCACCCTACCCCTCTACCCACCCACCCCTAGAGTGACATGTCTTATATAACCTCCCTATCAACCCACTCATTACTTTACCTCACCCATTTCTATTCTTCTATCACCTTCTCCCACTACTCCAACCAGAGTTACACCTAATCACACTGACCACCCTTCAACATCTTCTGTCCTTCTGTGACTGTTCTCTTGTGCTTGACTGCTTAAATATTTTAAATTTAAATGCTTTACTTTTTGTCTATTAGATTGTAAGCTCTTTGAGCAGGGACTGTCTTTCTTCTGTGTTTGTACAGCGCTGCGTACACTTTGTAGCGCTCTAGAAATGTTAAATAGTAGTAGTAGTAGTAATATGTAGATAAGCTTCCATCAGATCTAAGGCACGAACTACCACTATGACGTATTCAAGCGTCTCTATACGAAAACAAGTGACATTGAAAACACAATAGACGGCCTTGAAAAATCAAAATAGGATGAAGGAATCTTCCTTCTTAGAAACTACAAAGTAAATGTCTTGAAGGCCCAAGAACTGCAGTAGAGTGTCCCCTACCGCGCCCACATTGTAGCAAGAGCGACAAAGAAAAATGTAGAAAGACAGCGGAAAGAAGGCTGTCGAAGGATGAGGCATAGCCATCTCGAAGAAAATCTCCAAGATCTACTGGTCAAAGGTAAAAAGGGTCCACTTCAGCAGAAGAAAGTGGAAATAGGAACTGTGAACTACAAAATCCTACAGTTGGATCGTAGACCACTGCCGACATACTTGGAGATAGCGATGTAAGTAAAGGCTGTCATCGAGAAATTACGTCATCACCCGAAGCTAAAGAAGTGAAAACAAAAGTAGAGTTTGTGCAGCGCTGCGTACACTTTATAGTGCTATATAAATGCTAAACAGTAGTAGCAGAAGTAGTAGTTAAATAAACAGACAAATAAGAAAACATCTCATGAATTGCCAGGCGCTGCAGTTGTACAAAATACCATTCAGGCACATATGTTATGCAAAGAAATATGTCTCAAAATGCAATACATACCAGACAGTAACCGCCTGAAGATGCTGCCCCTGCCAAGAAACCACCAGTGGCTTTGTGCTAGAGACAAAACTTGAGTGTGCTAGAAATGAAGCTACCTGAGTTAACATACCTGGGCATTATTATATTTATTTAATTATTTATTTCCACTGCCGAAGCTGCAGTCAAAACCATACGTGAGTATAACTATGCCTGGGAATAGAAAACTGCACATACATAAAGTGAAATGATGGCATATTGAAAAACATTCTGAAAGTTGTAAAAACTGCAACTAGAACTGTGCACTACCTACATATTCTGAAGGTAGATATTAAATTAAAGACATGGTACAGTGTCAACATTGGGGACCCACAGACAAAAATCACCCTAGATTACAGAGCACCAAACAAACAGGTTGTCCATACGCTGTGCATAAAGTAGCCAGCAAGCAAGCATTCCATGGAAAACATACATTGCATAGAAGTGTAGTCTAATAGCCCAGTGGACTAATCCTGGGGCAACCACGAATACACTTGTGGATCTCAACCTGACGGTCTTTAGAAAAAAGAAAAAACCTGGAAGACTCTCCTGGAACTTCAACCTGAAGACCAGATTTCTTCTTCAAGAACATGTGGTAGATAACCCAGGGAGAACTCCCCTTCTCCTGCGAATCTCCAGACTAACCCAGAAACAATACCTCCGTTCCCTTCTGCACTCCTGAAAACAAAGGAGAATCAGAGAAGCGCTTCCACGGAGAAGAAGTTGCAGCTGCGGGCAAAAATGGCAGCATTCCGCGTCAAAATCAAAAGAATGAGGGAAGTTCGACGGAGAAAACACGAAGGACATTGAAGCAAACGCGACAGACCGGGCCAAATGAAGAAGCAGAAAATCGCTAACACCGGCAAAGAAGAGGCACCGAAACGGACGTCTAATTCCGTAGAAAAAACTTGTACGAGCTGAGAGCAGTTACACCCCGGCGCCAACAAAAACATGTTTTAGTGTATCCTGCATAGCGGAGCTCTCTCCGCCCGAGAAACGCTTCATGCCTTTTTTTTTTTTTTTTTAACAAACCACCGCTACTAAAACGCAAGGAAACGTAGGAAAATAATCCTGAAGAATAAAATCGCTCGTTAAAGCCATGGTTACTGTATTATTCTCTTCTGTTAGCCTTTTTTTTTTTTTTTACTGAGCTAGGAAAGAAAAAAACTCCTGAAGCATGATAGATCAGAATAGAGCTGCCCGCTTGTTAGAAGTCTGGGGAAAGAAAAGGCTTCTTCTTTAAATATCCTTATAATATCCATTTATTTGTTTTAATTCTTTTAAAGTAAAAGTGGCTGCCTCTCCCAAAGGCAATACATCTTTACATCAAAAGAGTAGCCCTTCCCAGCTAAGTATGGGAGATGGGGAGGAAAGGGGGGAGGGACTCGGGGACACCCGAGTTTAACACCCCAGAGGCTGGAAAAGAAAAGAAATCCCTATCAGCCAAGCCTCTAACTGAGGTTCCTGCACAGAAGAACTATTATTATTATTATTAGCTTCTAAAAGAGAAAGAAAAAGAGAGAGACTAATGGGCTCACCTCCTGCCTGCTGGAGACTGAGAAAATACTGAGGCTAGGGTCACATGGCCAGGGCTCTCATTGGTTCTCTAGTCTTAGAATTTTCTCAGTCTCCACCTGCTGGTAGGCGTACACAACCCATCAGTCCAATCTTGGTCCAGTCCGGAGGTACGCTAAGCAATTGAGGTTTCACAGCAGTAACAGGGATTTTCCATGGACAACAGGATAGGTCAGCCACACACTTATGATGTAATCCAACAATGCCATGGATGCATTAAATCTTCTAAAGTTCAGGAAAGTTCTTTCTGAGCATGTGCAAGCCACCATTAACCATCATGCCCGCCAATTTCAACTCCAATGTATTCTCCAGCTGTAAACAGGTTCATCCCAAGTGGGATGATGGACAGTTTCTGTAGCTGACTCATCCTGCCATCCCTGTAAACCTCCAATACAGGCAGCCTACCTCATTCTCTTCATGGATGAGCAGGATGAGACAGCCATACACTAGTAACTCCCAAGCAGACAGTTGAGAAGAAGTGCTATATAGGGGGGTGTTCATCCTTGGAGCATGCTATGGTTAGGATGAAGCTGCACGAGAAGGCCAAGTACAAGACTAGTGGTCCGATGATCAAAAGTAAATGTAGGTGCTAGAGGCCACTAGCACAGGACTGGTATAGTGGCAACCTCAACCCCCCCCCCCCCCCCCCGCCAAATATCTCAGCACTGACTGGAGGAGGGAGTAGCACTCTCTCCCTCTTTCCAGTGTCGCCCTGCCCAATACATCCTGTGATTCGCTGGCAGTAGTTTCTCTACCATAACAATGTACATGCAGTAGGAACCCCAGAAACTACTTTCATCATTTAATGCTAATAAAATGCAGGATCATGCATCTGAGCTACAAAAACCTGAAGAAACTGTACAGTTTAGGGGTGAAGACCTTTTGTGCACAAAAGAGTGGGGCTTGGGTGTGAATGTATGTGATCATCTTAAGGTGGCCAAACAGGCAGAAAAGGTGACTGTGAAAGCTAGGAGGATGCTTGGGTGTGATTGCATGTGATCATCTTAAGGTGGCCAAACAGGCAGAAAAGGTGACGGTGAAAGCTAGAAGGATGCCTGGGAGCATAGGGAAAGGAATGGCCAGTAGGAAAAAGGTGATGATGCCCCTGTATAAGACTATGGTGAGACCTCATTTAGAATATTGTGCACAAATCTGAAAACGAGAATATACAGGATAGCATCGGTCCAGAGGGCGGCTACTAAAATGATCAGTGCTCTTCGTCATAAAGTGTATGGGGACAAAGATCTCAATACATATACTTTGGGAAAAAGGTAGGAGAGGGGAGACATGATAGAGACATTTAAATACCTAAACGGCATAAATGTACAGGAGGCGAGTCTCTTTCAATTAAAAGGAAGCTCTGGAATAAGGGGGCATAGGATGAAGGTGAAAGGGGATAGACTCAGAAGTAACCTACTTCTTCAAGGAAAAGGTGGTGAATTCGGGGAATGGCCTCCTGGTGAAGTGGTGGAGACGAAAACAGTATCTGAAATAATGAGAGCTTGGAGCTATGCACAGGATCACTAGGAGTGATAAGGAGAGCAGATGGCATAGATGGGCAGACTGGATAAGCCATATAGCGCAGGTACTTACCTGAAGCAGGCGTCATCAGAGGACAGGAGACAATGAGGCATATTTTCAAAGCACTTAGCCTTCCAAAGTTCCATAGGTTTCTATGGAACTTTGGAAGGCTAAGTGCTTTGAAAATATGTCTCTTTGTATTCTCAAAAGTGGGCGATGCCGACCCTCGTTGCCTGGGCCAGAATTTACAAAAGTCTAACAAAAACCATCTCGCCCGCCACGAGAACACAGTCTCCTCAGTTTAATACTACACTAAAAAACAGAGTAAAAAAACTATGAAAGACAACTCCAAGGGGAGGTTGGAGGAATTGTAAGAATATAAAGCTTGCTATCCTCGGAGAACGCCTGCTACAGGTTGAGTACCTGCGCTATCTACGAGAACAAGAAGGCTTATAATTCTCACAAGTGGGAATCCCTAGAATCCAGGCTCACCAAAAACAACAAACATTGGTCAATTGGGACTTGCAATGACGAGGACATAACACAGATTAACCTGAAATTATATACAGTCTGAATGCGAGTGCAGCATGAAACAGAATAAAACAGGTCTAGGAGGGTGCAGTTGGATTCTAGACCCCAGATTCTGTATCACTATCTGATTGAACCAACTGTTGAATCAGGTATCCTGCTCTAGGCAGTACTGTGATGTGAATGTGTGGACTGAAGACCACATTGCAGTCTTGCAAATTTCTTCAATGGAAACTTACCGCAAGTGGACTACCGAAGCAGCCATGGCTCTGACTTTATGAGCTGTGACATGACCCTCTACAGCCAGCCTAGCCTCGGCGTAAGTGAAGGAAATGCAATCTGCCAGGCAATTACCCACCTTGAATGAATTCATTCAAAAAGGCGTTAAATAAACCCTAATAAATATATAAATTACACATGAGATCAAAAGAAACAAAAAGCTGAGAGGACTGTCTGTGGGGCCTGGTCCGCTCCATGTAGTAGGACAATGCTCTCTTGCAATCCAAGGTGTACAAGTTGCTTTCAGCAGGATGGGCATGAGGTCGGGGAAAGAATGTTGACAAGACAATGGACTGGTTCAGATGGAACTCGAACAACACTTTAGCCAGGTGTATATAGAGAACTGTTGTGATGAAACTTAGTATAAGAAACATATACGACTAAGGCCTGAACAAATATTTATAATCATCATTAAAATCATAAAACATCACGTTTTATGATTTTAATGATTATAAATATTTGTCTTACAGATGATATCATATATGTTTATACATGTTTTTTAGAATTTTTAAAAATGTTTTATATATGTTGAATCAATTTTTAAATAATTGTTTTTTATTTGTTGAATCATGCTTATGGCATTGTTATTATGTATGGCTATATATGTTTTTATACTTGTGTTTTGTTTTCATAGTTTGTACCCCTGACGCAGCCTGAGGGCGAAACATGGCCACGTCGGGTATTGTTCCAATAAATGCATTTCATTCCACTGCTTTGTTGTTTTTTATATAGAGTTTACAACAGCTTTTTAAACAACTTACCAAGTTGTCTAATAACTATAATTATTAAAAAAAAAAAAAAAAGGAAGTAGATACCAGTCCAATAGTTTCATGGGGGCTATCCAGTCTTTTGCGTCAAGAACCACGTGTATTAACAGTCTGCTGGAAGGTGAAATTAGACCTTACCTGCTAATTTTCTTTCCTCTAGATCCTCCAGACCATTCAAGACGCTTGGGTTATGCACTCCTACCAGCAGAGGGAGACTGAGAACACTAAACCTTCTTATACAAGTAGCCTGTGCAGACCTTCTACTAACCAGTAAAACAGTAACAAAGCAGAGGAACAAAACACCTCCACCTAAACAAAACCACTGAATCCACACTCAGATCTCCTCCCCTTAAACGGGGGAATTCAACTGCAGATGGGCACAAACGGTACCACAAACTGCCCTTAGTAAAACTCCAGGACCCAAATCACAGGAGCTACTAGAAATATCAGCAACTGATGTCTAAAGAAAATATCATATTGAACTGTCCAATACACTGGGTGGGCTCTTGAACGGTCTGGAGGATCTAGAGGAAGGAAAATTAGCAGGTAAGGCCTAATTTCACCTTCCTCAGCACCTTCAGACCGTTCAAGACGCTTGGGACGTACCAAAGCAGTAAACACATCTAAGGGTGGGACCTGCGAAGCCCAGAGGACAGGACTGCAGCTCCAAAACTGGCATCCTCCCTTGCCTGTACATCACTCTGTAATGTTTGACAAAAGAATGCAGGAGGACCACACTGCCGCTCTACAAATGACCACCGGTGGAACAAACTACTCTGTGCCCAAGAAGCCGCCATCCCCCTAGTGGAATGTGCCTTGAGCCCCACCGGCACCGTACAGCCATGCAATATGTAAGCTGAAGAGCTGGCATCCTTCAACCACCGAGCTATAGATGCCTTAGAAGCAGCCGCTCCCTTCTTGGGCCCCCATGAAGGACAAATAACCTGTCCGAAGACCTGAATTCCTCCAACGTACGCAAGTAAACCTTCAACACTCTGCGCACATCCAATTTCGCCAAACAACGCTGAGAAGCATCCCCCATCCAGTCCCCCAAGACCGGCAACAAAATCACCTGATTGACATGAAAGGAGGCTACCACCTTAGGCAAAGACGAAGGGACTGGACGCAGCGAAACCTTTTCCTTAGAAAACCACAGAAACAGAGGCCTACATGAAAGAGCCTGAAGTTCCGAAATCCTGCGAGCCGACGATATAGCTACCAAAAAGACCACCTTCATAGTAAGGTCTTTTATCGAACAAACTCCAAGGGCTCAAAAGGAGAACCCGCCAAAGAGTCAAGAACGATATTAAGATCCCACTGAGGCACTACCGGCCGCTGAGGAGGACGAAGCAACTTCACCCCTCTCAAAAAACGGACCACATCCGGGAAAGACGCAACCGACCTGCCCTGCACCTTATCCCGAAAACACGCCAAAGCAGCCAGCTGCACCTTCAAAGATGACAATGAAAGGCCCTTCTCAAAACCATCCTGCAAGAAATCTAATATGCACGACACAGAAGCTGTCGAAGGGACACACGCCCGGTCCCCACACCAATCTTCAAATATGCGCCACACACGCACATAGGCCAAAGACGTCACACGTTTGCAAGACTGCAGCATCGTCTGAATCAACTGAGGGGAAAAACCCTTTCCTTCTCAACCGTTCCCTCTCAAGGGCCACACTGTAAGAGAGAACCGATCCGGCATGACAATTGGACCCTGACATAACAGCACCAGCTCCCCAGCTGCAGAGGCTCGCCTTCTAACAAGCGCATCAGATCCCGAACCACGGCCGACGCAACCAATTCGGAGCCACCAACAACACCGGACCCGCATGACATTCTACCCTCTGTAGAACTCGACCTATCAAGGGCCATGGGGGAAACACGTACAGCAACACCCGCTGAGGCCACGGAAGGACCATCGCATCTATCCCTTCCGCTCGTGGATCCAGACGCTGACTGAAATACCAAGGAACCTGAGCATTCTGTGCCGACGCCATGAGTTCCACTACTGGCATTCCCCACTTTAGAACTATCTGGTCGAACACCGACCGGTGCAGAGACCATTCACCGGGGTCCAACATGTGTCTGCTTAGAAAATCCGCGTTCACGTTGTCCACCCCGGCCACGTGCGCCGCCGAAATCTGCACTAGATGCCTTTCCGCCCAACTCATGAGCAGAGCTGTCTCGATTGCCAACCGCGACTCTATGTACTGCCCTGCCCGGTTGACATTACGCTACCGCTGTCGCATTGTCGGACATGACTTACCACCTTTCTGACACACACTTGAGCGAAACGCCAACAAAGCTAGCCAAATTGCCCTCGTCTCCAACCGGTTGATAGACCACTGAGCTTCCTCCGTCGACCACTGCCCCTGCGCGGACCGACCAAGACACTGAGCTCCCCAGCCCAGCAGACTGGCATCCATTACCAGAATCACCCACTGAGGAAGTTCCAACAGCATGCCCTTTTTCAGATGGGCCGAGCACAGCCACCACTGGAGAGTGCGCCGAGAAAGCCCCCCTCAAGGCAACCGCAACTCCAAACTGTGTACCTGGGGAGACCACCGGGACAACAGAACCGCCTGAAGCTGACGCATATGCCCCCTGGCCCATGGTACTTCCCTCTATTGTCGCTGCCATGAGGCCCAGAACCCGAAGGTACATTCGAACCATCGGACTATGAACGGACATTAACAGCCAGACCTGCTGCTGAAGAGAGGCGATCCGAGAATCCGGCAGAAAAACACGACCCACTGCCGTGTCAAACCGCCCTCCCAAGTACTCCAGACTCTGCGATGGGATCAACAGACCTTTTGACTACATTCACTACCCATCCGAGCAATTCCAGAAACGCGACCACCTGAGCCGCCGCCGTAACACTGAGCCCGAGACTTTGCCCGGATCAACCAGTCGTCCAGATAAGGAGGCATCAGAATTCCCTGCCTCCGCAAAGCCGCTGCTACCACCACCATTATCTTGGAGAAGGTGCGTGAGCCGTTGCCAGACCAAAAGGCAGAGCACAGAACTGAAAGTGCCTCCCTAAAACAGCAAAACGAAGGAAACGCTGATGGGTCTCTCGAATCGGCGCACGTTGCAGATACGCTTCCGTGAGGTCCAGTGACGTGAGAAATTCCTCCCTGACGAACAGCCACTATGACCGAGCGCAGAGACTCCATGCGGAAGGATGGCACCTTGAGCGCTCCATTGACCCTCTTGAGATCTAAAATGGGTCGAAACTGGTCCTCCTTCTTGGCACCACAAAGTAAATGGAATAACAACCCATTCCCTGCTCGTGCCGAGGACGGGTACCACAGCTTCCAACTGGATTTAAGCGACCAGAGTCCTCTTGAATAGCCTTTAAATTGTCTCGAGAGTGACAAGGAGAGGGAAGAAACAGATCTGGCAGCGGGTGCTCGAACTCGAGCGCATAAACCGTCGCGAACGACCTCCAGCACCCACTGATCTGAAGTAATTTGGGTCCACCCCTGGTAAAACAAAGTCGCGCCCTGACCTTCACCAGAGGCTGGACCCGCACACCTTCAAAAGGAGGACTTATTACCATTTCCAGCACCTCCGGAGGAGTCCCGACCTCCTTGACGACCCCCTCGAAAGGACTTGCGTCTACTGGAAAAAAACGGCTTTAGAAGGAGATACAAATCTGCCCGGCCTGTATCGCTGGCTTATAAACCGACCTCTAGCCGAACTACCTCGACTAGCCGCCTTATGCCGTAACTCCGGCAACCGTGAGACCTTGGTAACTCCAAGACCACTCATCAGTTTATCCAAGTCCTCTCCAAACAACATAGAACCTTTGAAAGGTAGAGAACACAACTTTGCTTTAGAGGCCGCATCTGCCACCCAGCCCTTAAGCCAAAGAGCCCTGCGAGCCATCACCGCCAGAGCCATATTCTTAGCCGAAGCCCTTAGCAAATCATAAAGGGTGTCCACCAAAAACGAAGACCTCATCTCCAATTTGGCCAGGTCCTGAACCAAACCAGTCCTATCTAACGCAGGCTCATCCAAGAGCTTCTCCGCCCAACGGAACAAGCTCTGGCTACCAAGCCCCCACGCACAGAGGCTTGCAAGGCCAAAGCCAACAATCAAAGCTCCGCTTCAGAAAGGACTCTAGCTTCCTATCCTGAAGATCCGTAAGGTTGTACCGCCATCCACCGGAATGGCCGTAGCCTTAGTACCCCGCCGTAACCACCGCATCCACAGTAGGTGGTTTCAGCAGGGCCAAATCTTCCGGAGGCAAGGGATACAGCCGCGCCATAGCCCTAGACACTACTACTATTTAGCATTTCTATAGCGCTACAAGGCGTACGCAGCGCTGCACAAACATAGAAGGAAGACAGTCCCTGCTCAAAGAGCTTACTATCTAATAGACAAAAAAAAATTAAGCAAATCAAATCAGTTAATGTTGTACAGGAAGAAGGAGAGGAGGGTAGGTGGAGGCGAATGGTTACAAGTGTTACGAGTCAAAAGCAGCCTCCGGCACAGACCATTCCTGAACATAACATACATAGTAACATAGTAGATGACGAGAAAAAGAAAAAACCCATGTCTCTAATGTCTGAATTCATGGGAAAGGAACAGGAGGCTCTCCGTAATCCCCTTAACCAAGGGATCTACCTGGGGTCCCTCCACAGAGGAGTGGCCGCCGGAGAAACTTCAAAGCAGAGATCACCTGATCAATGAGCTCTAACAATTCTCCTTATGAAAAATGCGAACCACTGAAGAATCTTCCCCAGCCTTAGCCATCCTGACCCTCAGACTCATCTAAGAGATCCTCTTCTCCTGGGTCACTCCATACCTCCGACCCAGGCAGAGATCTCCATATGCTCCGAAATATCCACCCGCGGGCACTTACTCTCCCACTGAGCTAGCAGCCTTCGGGGAACAAACAGCCAGAGAGGGACCAGCTCTCCAGGCATTATACAGGACCAAACAAACTCAGGGGGGAAACCAGACCCCCCCCCCCCCCCCCCCGAAGCCCCAACAACACTTCGCCCAGTCTCCGCGACGGACCCCCCTCGCTTCCGCGGCGGCAGGTTCCATCGCGTGATCCGCAGCTAAACTAGGCACGCTTACCCGCCACACACGGTTCACCTGGCGCCGGTACGGAATGCGCGGCCAAAAAGGCTGCGCTTCCTGCCAAAAACGGCTCCATCGAGGTCGACCCGGGACGCGCAGCCAAAATGACGTTTCCCGCCAAAACCGGCCCCACCGTTGCCGGCCCGGAATGTGCGGATCCAATTGCCGCCCAACATCTCCGCTGACTCAGTGGGAAAGCACGGGGGGCAAGAGCGCTGACAACGTAGGCTCCCCACAAATTTTACATTGGCCACCTTTCACTTCAATGCCACGCTTCGCGCAAAACCGACACCTCGCCGGCTTAGACATAATGGCCACAAACACAATAAAAACAAACAGTTGCTTTGTGCTCTGACAGACTAATAGGGAAAACCCCCTAAGGCATGAACGGCCAAAATAGCCGCCTTTACTTTATTTTTTTTTTTTAAACCTCGTTGCTGATGCCTAAACACCTCAAGGGTACAGAACGAGGTCTGTAGCCAGGTCAAGCAGTCCTCCAGAGGAAGAGCATAGGGGGAGGGACCCGGCCACCCGGGTGTGACACCCCACAGGGAATAAGAAGCCCCTTAGAACTTACACCCTGTAATAGAGATCCAAGTGTGGTTCTCTAGCATTTACAACCCAACCTAGAAACCCCAAACAGGCCTACCAGACAGAGTACATGCACATGCACACATCTACCCTCTGCTGAGACTGAGAAATACTGGTTAGTAGAAGGTCTGCACAGGCTACTTGTATAAGAAGTTTTAGTGTTCTCAGTCTCCCTCTGCTGGTAGGAGTGCATAACCCAAGCGTCTTGAACGGTCTGGAGGATTGCTGAGGAAATGTCAAAATATACGTACTAAGCAAAGGTTTTCAGCTTTCAGAGAACAAGTACGGTCTCTGGAAGATAAGAGTGGCAGAGTTGGAGCAAGTGCGACAAGATAAACAAACAATATGAAGGGGCAATACCTCATCATTCTTCAGGGAGATCCGCTGGCGGAAAGCCACCGGCTTCTTGTTCTCATCAACCTCATAATCTTCTTCATTCATCCATTCATTGAAAACATCAGTATCCAGAATCCATTTTGCATAAACCTGTGAATAAAATCATAATGAATCCTCACTGAAGACAGATGAAAAGGAGCCTACTACCATTTGTTTCATTTTTGCTTTTTAGTGGTACATTACATTTGTAAATGCATTCATCAGTGTTTACACCTTGCAGCATGATAATCCTATAGAACCCATATGTACAGTAAAAACAGGACCCCCACCCCTCGAAAAGAAAGAAGCTTATTATTACAAACTATATGCCATGGAACGCATTTACTGGATCATAATCACACACACACAAAAAAACTAAACTAGGTGTTCAAACAATTTTATAAATATCGGAGTGGCGTTTCCCCATCCATAACTGGATAGGAATGTAAACACCTACAGAGATAATGTCATCTTATGTTTGCTCTCCCAGATGCTCTTCAAAGCTTTATCCATTTCTATCCCTGTGTGCTCCACCATTCATGCCATTAACAGATACCCTCAAACCCTCGCTAACAGAAACTTTGTATTCCCTTGCTCTTCGCAACAGAACCTTCAGTTGTCCCTACCTATCTACAGATCTGGTTGGAAAATATGCCTTAATCCCTGTTTCACTGTTATTACACCAACATTGCGGAACAGTTTGCCCATTGACATACAAACTGAAACCTTGGGCTTTCAGAAAAGCTCTGAAAATCAATTACTTCACACTGTTTCCACTAGAATAGATTGTCTTGTTCCTTCCTTTCTCCAGCATGACAGCCACTTTGCTGGCAAATCCTGCTATAAATCTTGGCCACGTCTCCTTAGGAGAAATTAGACTGTACCTGCTAATTTACTTTCCTTTAGTCCCTCTGGGCCGGCACAGGAATGAACTGATGGGTTGTGCTTCCAGCAGGTGGAGACTGAGAACTTCTGACTCTGGGAGCCAATAAGAGCCCTTGGCATGTGACCCTAGATTCAGTATTTGACTAACAAAGCAGGAAAGAGAAAACAGGACCTTCTGTATCACCAAGTAGCTGAGCAGCCGCCAAAGCACATACAATAGAGTGCGTGAAGCAAACTCAGAAATACCTGGAGGCATATTTTCAAAGCACTTAGCTTTCCAAAGTTCCACAGAAACCTATGGAACTTTGGAAGGCTAAGTGCTTTGAAAATATGCCTCCTGGTGTCTCAAAAAGCAAACACAACCCACCCTGGGGAAGATGTTTGAATATCAGCTGAATTTCATATTTCCGTTGCAATTTTTTTTAATCAAGAAAGGAAACGGAGCAGCTGCATCCTGGGAAAAACTGCAATCGAAAGAATCAGGATCGCAAAGACAAAAGTAAGAACCTTTGAAACAGCAGTCGATTTAAACAATGGAAAATCAAACAAAGAAAAGCAAACATGGGAGGGATCTGGGCCGGTCCAGAGGAACTAAAGGAAAGCAAGTTAGCAGGTAAGGTCTAAATTCTCCTTCTTTAGCGTCCTTCAGGACCAGCCCAGGAATGAACTGATGGAAGTAACAAAGCAGTAATCCTAAGGGAGGACCCCAACAATCCTGCCGTGAGGACCTAAGACCCAAACACTGCATCTTGACGACACTGCACGTTATAAGAAATATAAAGAGTTGAAAAAAGTTCACAGCAGCAGGAAGTGCTGACAGTGATTGATTAATGCAACCTCCCCCCCATGTCTTGAGAGAGAGTGCTGCAGAACGGGCAAGGGCAAGGCGCCTGAGTGTCTGTAAGAGAAAAGAAAAGTGAGCAATAATGGGAACCAGATGCGGCATATGTTTTGCTTTAAGTTAAAGGATTATGGTATGATATAGACTGCACGTGATCTTAGAAGAAAGAGCAGGGAAAAACAGTATTTAAGCAGGATGAAAGAAATATGTATAAGCATTCTGCTTTGTCTAGATATGCTTCCTGGATACCTCCATTGAAGGTACCCGGTAGAATGTAAATAAACTTTTTATATTCAATATGAAATTCGTCTAGCCTTTTCTTCAAAGTGGCGAGCCAGCCAGGAGCGAAGATTTATGCCGCACACGGAAAAGAGAAGGCGAGACGAATGACAATTAAGTGTTGTTGTTAACGAAGTTTTTACAGGAGAGAGCAAGCGTTGTTTAAGCCTGATTTCTGTGTACCACGGATTTGGGAGTGATCAACCTACTGACGTGGACATACAGGTGACGACTCCTGGGCTTGCTAAAGAGAAATAAGAAGACGCGTGAGTAAGCTTACATTGTGGATCTTATTAGTGGTATATTTGTTTAGCTTTGTAGTTTTCTTTTTGTATATTTTCTTTGTTTAAGTGCATTAGTATATTTTTGTAGGTTGTGGCTCTATAGGAGAAATTGTAATAGTCAGAATAAAATGGAAGGGAAAGGGGCAGATAAGAAAGAAAAGCCTCCTGTATATGCTTGTATTTAGATTTAGATAGTCAAAAAAATGCTCCCCTTTGCAGCATGTCATAGAATTATTCCCGTTAGAAAAAAAACAGATTGAAAAAATACATGAGAAATGGGTCAAATATGATGCAAACTGGTCTCAGTATGGATCGTTTGATCGTCCAAAATTATTATCTCTCCTGAAATATATACAAGAGAATAAAAAAAAGAAAAGCTTAGAGAAGCATCTTACAATTTGGAATTTATTTTCTGTAGCAGCAGATCTTTTTCATGCTGATGTAGATAGGATACAACAAGAGGCAGAAATGTATAAAAGAAATAATCCCCCGTCGTATGAATCTAGCAGGGACACGTTGTGCCCATAAGGGCGACTGATAAAATGAAGGAATTAAAGCCTAAGCGCTCTGTGCCATGCACTGGGTATTCGGCTCTTGATGACCCCCCCAGTGATTCAGAAAGTGAAAAGGGAGGGGATAATGAGGACAGTGATGTGGGGACTAGGGAACAGAAAAAGGAGAAAAAACGGGTGAGACAGAAAGAAAAAGGAAAATCTAGTGCAGAATCAGGCACTACCCTGATTTGAAAACCCTAATTACATCAGAACAATATGACCTGGCAATCCAATTTGAAATTGAGGGACGACTGCGGATGTATTCCGAGCCTCCCATGACCATGTCAACCCCAACTCATAAGCGAACAAAACTATGCCAACATCTTTAACCCCAGGGCCCCCCAGGCCAATTTTTCGAGGCACGCATGTGGCTGCAGAGCTTATGAGACTGAATAATACTAGATATGGTGAGGAATGGTGGGGGGCTACTAGACACTTGTTAGATGTAAAACGGCTCCCCTTGCCGTGCGATGAAAATGGTCCTAGTACACATGAGGACATTCAGGAATTATTAGAGATTGTCAACAAAATTGCCCGGGTATAGGGACTGGAACATTTGTAAAAGAGGGATTGGAATTCTGGGATCATTGGTTCCACAAAATAAAACGTGATTTGGAAGAAGAACAAAAGCAGGAAGTCTGTGGGGCACTGGCCTCCAGCTTCAGTGAACAGGTCATGCCAGTTATGACGCGCTTAGACGCAGCTGGCAATCGAGTAGCCATTACAAACCATACACCCCCGTAGATGTTACAACTTTAGTTGCAAAAATTCCCAGTATAGTGAAAGGAGCTCGTATGTGGTTAGATGGGATAGAACAGGCAACTGCAGGGACTCAATTGACTATTGGAGATTTTAAAGCCCTGTGTGCAGCGTCAGGTATCAGTAATTTCTCAACTGGCAGTGCAGTGTGGATATCAGCGCCTGCCATCACATACTGTGGATGGGGGATGTATACGCAGGGAATAGTAAGGCTGCTCTTCTGCAGCTCTGCATGTGATGTATCCAACCCCGATTGATTTTTTCAGCCATAACCAAATAAATGGGACCCTAAAACTGATTTTTCGGCGCATTTTACAAAATGTATAAATTTGTATAAGGCTCAAACAGGGCAAGATGGCAGATGTGGACCATAATGTAGCAGTATTTTTACACCTATTCATGTCCACACTGCCTGAAATATGCGTAAGAATTTAGACGCTGTCATTGCCCTGTCCTCAAGCCGTGGCCAGAAATAAGAGAGACATTGATGCATTTGTAGTAATGTGCATCGTAAACTGATAGAGACCCCACAGAAAGAACAGGCGAAATTACTTCTAAGTTAATGACTATGCAGTTAAAGGATTTGGAAAGCAGAACAGGATAGAAACAAAAAACGGAAACAATTGTACCTCCACAGTCAGTTACTATGTACAACAGGGATATACCGGCCATACCAACCAAGGGGACGAGGCATGGTTAGAGGGCAGGGGTAGAGGTCGAGGGATGCAAGGATCAGGACCATCACCTAATAGAAGGACGCATGTACAATTTGGGGGGCTTAGTAATCAATTTGGTCACTATGCTTCAGAATGTTATCAGAATGCAGGAATGCCCCAGAGTACAAATGCAGACGCAGCAAGGATTAATGCCACAAGTAGTAGGGATACCTGCGAGTGCACCGCAGACTGCAATACAGCAGCCGGCGACGCAATCACAGGGACCAGGGGCAGCAGTACAGAGACAGGGTACGTGATGCCGTTCCAACTTGGCAGAATATTCCAGACCATGCTATTGACTGGAAACAGACCCGTGTCAAGAGGAGGGAATGATTTTCAGGTTAGACACAAGGGAGCCCTTATTACATTGACAATTGGAAAAATATGGAACTCCTGTGAAATTTTGATAGATACAGGGGCGAGTACCTCTGTGTTATGTGCAAAACCGCAGGGGAGTTAAGCTGTCAAATCAGTATAGAACAACAGTGGGATTACGGGGATAGAACAAAGAAAAAGGCTAACGGAACCGACTCTGGTGCGCTTGGAATGCCAACCGCACGGTTCAAGGGAGGTTGTGGTACCCTTCTTAGTGGCACCTGATTGGCCCAGTAAATTTGTGTGGTAGAGACTTGTTGTCTCAATTAGGACTGTGTTAGATTTGGAAATAAAGAAATACCAAGTTTGCTCACCATGGTCCAGCAGTTTGAATAATAAAAAATAAAGTAAGGGTTATGGAAGAATTACCACAAACATATTTGGAGTACAAGTGATTCACCATATGGACTTAGCAGTAAATGCAAAACCCACAAGATAGAATTAATAAAAGGGGCACAGGGGCCGAAGCAAGACCCTTACCCCCATACGACCTAAATTAGTATCCAAAATCCTGGAACACATTGGTAAATTATTGAAATGTGTATTATTGAACCTTCGTATCCCCGTACAATACCCCTTTGTTTCCGGTCCCGAAAGGGGAAAACAATGTAAGGATAGTACCTGCATTTAAGAGAGCTAAATGATATTACAAGGAAATCAATTTCCGGTTTGTGCAAATCCTGCTACTCTTTTGCATACCCAGAATATATATGCATATAACACTGTTATTGACTTGTCTAATGCATTCTTTTCAATACCTCTTCATCCAGAGTCTAGGGATTGACGTCATTTATAGTACAGAATGAGGCATACAGGTGGACTAGGATGCCTCAAGGCTTACTGATAATCCATCGGTATTCTCAAAACAACTAATGATGGATTTAAAAGATTTCAGGAGGTCAATTGCTGACACGGTGTCATTGTTGTCTATGTAGATGATATTCTATTGTCTGCTGAGACTGAAGCAGAATGTCTAGAATGGACTAGAAAATTATTTTTGTTATTAGGAGAGTTAGGATATAAATGTAATAAGGAAAAATGTGTTATAGCTCAGTCTACTGTCACCTTTTTAGGACAAAATGTTTCAGCAGAACATAAGGTCATTATACCGGAAGTTATATCTATTTTAAATGAGACTCCCGGTACCGCAAACAGTTACCCAGTTACGTACTGTTTTGGGAATGTTAAATTACTGCAGACAATGGATACCAAATTATACACAAAAAGTAATGAGACTTTATAAACATTTGAAACTGCCCGCAGCCACACCAAAGAATACACTAATTGTGTTGGAAGAGCAGGATAAAATAGTGCTGGCTAAGATTGTGAGGGATTTGTTATCCCCAGGACCTTTAGCAGTAATAGATATACAATCACCTGTGCATTTGTGGGTAAAAGACATGGGAAACAGTTGGGCAGCTATGATTAATCAAAATAATGAAGTAAATACACCAGTAGCTTTTTTATCAGGCTCTTTTAATAATGTGAAAAGGGAATGAAAGAGATACCAACGTTATTGACTGCTATTGTGGGCAGCAGTAGGCAAATGGAGAGCACAAATGCCTTTTGTTCCTATTGTAATACATACTAACCACACGATTAAAACGCTGTTGAGCCCTAGCCAGACGGCATTGACAGCCACTAGATTTGGAAAATATCAAGCAGTACTTTTAGGACAAGATATAAGATAATACCATTAACTAAAGAACAGAGAAATAAGATAGATCTGCTTTTTCCTGTCAATCAAGAGGGTGAGATCGATACTATAGAAATCCCTACATTTCACTGTCTTACTTTTGAACCCTTATCTGATGGGTTAATATGGTTTACAGATGGAGCTTGTGAAAGGACTGTTGCAGGCTTTGCCTGCGTTCAAGTAGATGAGAATCTAAGAAAGATAATGCAAGTACAATATAAAACCCCTCCTGACCAGACTGCACAGCATGCTGAACTTTTAGCCATTATTACGGCCTTACAACACACTGATATGACTCAAAATGTCACTATATATACTGATAGTGGTTACGTTGCAAGTTCACTACAATATCATATATTAAAATGGCAGTGTAGGGGGATGATAACCGAGTGCAGGTAAAAATTTACAACATTACACATTGGAAATTGCTGTTTGAAATTTTGGCAAGAAGGGGAACGTGAAGGTAGAAAACTGCAGTTGTGTGGACCCCGGGCCACACTGAAAGGCCAACCTTTGAGGCACAAGGTAATGCAATGGCTGATGCAGCAGCAACAGAGGTGGTTAAGCAAAGTGAAAAGATTTTGTATAATACTAGACAGACACAGGAAGGCCACTTACGAATGTAGATAAGATTGAAATGTGGAGCCAGAGGGACAGGAAAGTGAAAATGGTTTGAAGAGAGGATGTATGAAATTGGGAAGTGAATGGTTTAATGCAGAAGGAGGATTACCTTGCATCCATAAGCCAGGCGATTAAGGTATTGCTCGGGTGGCATGCAACCATGCATTGGAACAGAGAAACAATGAAACTACAATTTGAGCAAAGATTTTGGACTTTAAAATTGATAACCTGGATTCAACAGGTTGTGCAAATTGCATGGTATGCAATATTAACATACCTAAACGAGGTCCTAAAATATCGCCTGGGACACTTCCAATACAGAAGGCCCAGCAAAAGAATGGTAATATTGATTTCACTGATATGATTGTTCCAGTGCAGGGAAAAAGATATTGTTAGTTTGGGGTGGATGCTTTCTCAAGGTGGATAGAAGCATTTCCATGTAAAAGGGGAGACAGCACATGAGGTGGTACAATGCCTGGTAACTCACATTATGCCAAGCCATGGGTGTCCGTCTAGAATAATTTCTGATAACGGGACGCATTTTAATAACAGTGTTTTGAAAGAAATGGAATGATTATGGGTTTAACACACAGGAAAGTATCAGTGTATCGCCCCACCCTCCAATGGTTTGGTAGAGCGCTACAATGGTATTTTAAAACAAAATTAAGAGTTTTACTAAAATCTCTCAATAAAGAAATGGTGGGAAAATTATATACATGGCTTGATGTATTGCCATTAGCATTAATGACAATACGGGCCCAACCAAATGGGCGTACTAAATTGTCCCCATTCCAAATTCAGACAGGACGTCATTTCTTCCCGATGCAGACAGCAAGTATGATAGCACAGCTCAGTACTGGCAAAAGCTACAACCAATGTTTGAACCTGACAAGTGATATGATCCGAACAAATGTAGCATCACAGGCAGGGATTACTAATGATGTTTGTGCTTTTAAAGTAGGTGATCTAGTACTACGAAAGAACTTTACACATAAAACATGGAAGGATCCTGTGTATGTAGGACCTTTTGCTATCACAGCCCTTACTCAGACCGCTGCCCGTCTGAAGGTCATACTTCTTGGATACACTTATCAGATATTCGACGAACTAATAATATTGAAATGGACAAAGAATAAACAACATCATGTCCCTAAACATGATGGTATTGGGATGTTGTTGTTGTTTTGTTGTTGTTTGTTAATGGACAATGAACACATATAGACTTGTTACAGCGGCCAAGATGTTGAATTTGACTGATGTATCATATGTGCCCACTGACTGACATCATCCTTGTCCTTGCCAGCATGATATATGGGACACAATGATAAAATCATGTCGGTTATCCCAATAATACCTGTGTAAGGGATGATGGAAACTTCATTGGACAAATGAGACTATTATAAGCAAGCCATGCTTATGGACAAGTACCCACAGACATCATGTTGGTGTCTAATTAATAGTATGACAACTGGAAACATTCCCCTGATAAGTGCAATTACACGCACAATGTTGTAACAGGTAATTGGTCTATAGGAAGAAGTACAGTGATTATAAATGTCACAGCCACCAAAGAAAAGTGTGGCAATAAAACAAGCTGCAATAAGACTTTAACTCAATGGTATGTAACAACCGATTCAATGAATGTTAATACCTTGGAATATGTTTTTAATTTGTGTAATTTTAAATGCCACATCAGCTAATGAAAAGTAAGAATGAATGACAGTGTATTCCCCTTTGATGAAGCTCACTGTCCTATAAATTATATACCTCAAGAGATATAAATTTTGTACCCTAGTACAATTGAATCTGTTTAATGCTGTGTAACATGTGTATTAGCATGTTTGCAAAGATATGCCAGGATACTTTTAAATGACAATGGTAACTGAAATCAAGAATGAATAGAACTTTAATATGTCAGCAGAAATATTGAAAGACGTATGATAAAGATGATGGAAAGACAGAGCTTGCAGGCATAGCATACCATAAATATGAGGGGGTGGATTAGAGGAGGTGTGTATATGAATGTCCTATTTTCTAATCTCGCAGACAAAAGGAAGCCAGTACCAGACCCAAAAGTGCACGCACATAAGAAGTGTGAGACCTGACTGACAAGTCATCAGATCTCAAGGGAGGATTGTAAGAAATATAAAGAGTTGAAAAAAAGTTCACAGCAGCAGGAAGTGCTGACAGTGATTGATTAATGCAACCTCCCCCCCATGTCTTGAGAGAGAGTGCTGCAGAACGGGCAAGGGCAAGGCGCCTGAGTGTCTGTAAGAGAAAAGAAAAGTGAGCAATAATGGGAACCAGATGCGGCATATGTTTGCTTTAAGTTAAGGATTTATGGGTATGATATAGACTGCACGTGATGTTAGAAGAAAGAGCAGGGAAAACATATTTAAGCAGGATGAAAGAAATATGTATTAAGCATTCTGCTTTGTCTAGATATGCTTCTGGATACCTCCATTGAAGGTACCCGGTAGAATTGTAAATAAACTTTTTATATTAATATGAAATTCGTCTAGCCTTTTCTTCAACGTCAAGCCTGTAATGTTTCGAAAACAATGCAAGGAAGACCAGTCGCTGTTCTACAAAATGTCCAGGGAGGTACGAAAAACCTCTCCGCCCAAGATGCTGCTTGCTCTCTCGTAGAATGGGCTTTAACTCTGTCTGGAAACTGGCTTCCTCGCCAAGTGTAAGCAGCCGCTATCATCTCCTTAAGCCATCCAGATGGCAAGACCACGTGAGGGCCAATCTGGAGCCACCAGGATTACATGGTCCTCCGTGCAACTTGATCTTTTGGATGAGGCCACGAAGGAAAGGCATAGAGGAGGCCCTGAGGCCACTGTAGAAGCAACACATCTATTCTTTCTGCTTTGGGATCCTTTCTGCGACTGAAGAAGCGAGGCACCTTGGCGTTGAGACTTGTTGGCAACAAACTTACGACAGGAGCCCCCCACTGTTCCACTATCAACTTAAATGCTCGCGGGCTGAGGGACCACTCTCCCAGATCGAGACTGCACTGGCTGAGAAAATCCGCCTGGATGTTCATCACTCCCGCCACATGGGAAGCTGAGATTGCAGCAAGATGGCACTCTGCCCAGGCTAGAATTTCGCAGATTCCAGGTGCAACTGGTGACTTCTGGTCCCCCCTTGCCGGTTGACATAAGCTACTGCTGTCGCATTGTCAGAAAGGATACAGACCGCCGCACCACTCACCACGGATAGGAAGGCTATCAGAGCAAGTCGAATCGCCCTGGTCTCCAAGAGATTGATAGAAAGGGAGCTTCCTGAGGAGTCCAAAGCCCTGGGCCCACTGTCCCAGGCAACGGGCTCCCCAGCCTTGAGACTGGCATTCGTCGTCACTACAAGTCACTGAGGCGGTTCCAACGGCATTCCTTTGGTCATATTGGACATCTGTAACCACCAGTAGAGACTGCTGTGCCCTTGGCTCGTAGAGGAAGTTTCTTCAGCAGACAATCTGTGGAGACAATCTGGACAGGAGGGAAGCCTGAGAGGTCGAATGTGTGCCTGAGCCCAAGATACCACCTCTATTGTTGCTATCATGGAACCCAGGACTTGAAGGTAATCTCAGGCACAAGGAATGGGCATGCTCAATAACCCCTGATCTGTGAGTGCAGCTTGCGAATTCTGTCTGAGGCGCCTCTCAATAGCCAGGCCATAAGGCCAAAGTGGGAGGGATTTTACATCCGGACTGATCCTTGATGTAGAAGATCCGGAGTCACCGGCAGCCGCAAAGAAGAACCCCTGAGTAATTGAATCAGATCCGCATACCATGGGCACCGGGGCCAATCCGGAGCTACTAGCACGACTGGTTCCCAATGAAATCCTATGCGTACAGAATTCTCCCTATCAGTGGCCATGGGGGAAAGACATATAACAGCTCCCTCTCCGGCCAAGGCTGGAGAAGGGTGTCGCGGCCTGCAGTTCCAAGTTGTCTTTTTGATTGAAGAACAGGATATTTTGGCATTTTGTGCCATGGCCATGAGATCCATCACTGGCCTCCCCCAACACCGACAGAATCAGACGAAACGCTGAGTCCAACAGTGCCCATTCCACTGCATCCAAAAGAGTCCGGTTGAGAAAGTCCACCTGAGTATTGCTCTGACCCGCAATGTGTACTGCTGACAGGCTAAGGGCATGAGATTCTACCATACTAGCAGCCGGGATACCTCTTCTGCTAGGGGAAGACTGCAAATGCCCCCCTGTCGACTGACGTAGGCCACGGTCGTAGTGTTGTCCGAAAACACTAGAACCACTGACCGTCCAGCAGATCTTGAAAACTCATCATGCATTCAACGACTGCACTCAACTCCAAGATGTTATTGTGGTCCAAGATCCCTGAGCAATCCGATTTAGGCAATGGGCTCCCCACCCCGAAAGACTAACATCCATTACGACCACCACCCAATTGGGGGAGGCCAGTGGCATGCCTTTCTGCAAATTGGAAGAAAGGAGCCACCACACTAAGCTGTCCTTGGCTTGGCTAGACCAAGGGAGACGCCGCTGATACCACAGTGACCATCTGCTCAACAGGAAGATCTGAAAAGGTCGCATGTGAGCCCATGCCCACGGGATGACTTCTAAGGTGGATGCTATGGAACCGAGGAGTTGAACATAGTCCCACAATCAAGGGGAGTAGAGACTCAACAAGGACCGGACATGGGAAGCAACTTGATCCGCTGACCATCTGGCAGAAACACCTTCCCCTGCTTCATATCAAACAGCACTCCGAGGTATTCCAGGCTCTGAATAGGAAGGAGGTGCTCTTGTCTCTGTTGATGACCCAACCTAAGGATTGAAGGAGTGCAATAACTCGGTCGGTGACAACCCAACTCTCTTGCGCTGTAGTCGCTCGAATCAGCCAGTCATCGAGAAAGGGATGTACCGAATCCCTTCCTTCTGTAAAAAAGCTGCCACCACCACCACGACCTTGGAAAAAGTGCGCGGGCTGTGGCCATTCCAAAGGGAAAGGCCTAAAACTGGAGGTGCTCTCCTAGAACAGCAGACCTGAGGAACCGCTGATGAGGCTACCAAATGGGAATGTGCAAATAAGCCTCTCGCAGGTCGAGAGAGGTCAAGAACTCGCCAGGTTGAACTGCAGCAATAACGGCCCACAATGTCTCCAGGCGTAAGTGGTGGACTCGTAAAAACGTGTTCACTTTCCTTAGATTGAGGAAAAGGCCGAAAGGCCCCTCCCTTTTTTTGGAACTACAAAAAAAATGGAACAGGCACTATTGCTCCTATCTGAAGAAGATCTCGTAAGGACTTTAGAACCACAGCCCGTCTGGAACGCGTGAGACAGCGGAACTCCAGAAAAAAGTCTGTGATGAGAGAAACTAACTCTAGCTTGTAACCCCTCCAGCACCACATCAAGGACCCAATGGACTGAAGTTATTTTGACCTACTCTGGAAGAAATAGTGAGTTTACCCCCAATCTGCTCCCCTACAGAGTGGGCCTGCGCCCCATCATTGGGGGATTCAAGTAGCAGCTCCCTGACGAGCAGGGGCCCCGGCCGGATGCTTATCACTGCGAAAGTAAGAACGCTGAGCAACGTGAGGACGCTGAAAAGCACTGGTAGAACGACCTGGGCGATACCGCTGCGCCTCCCAGAAATGAGTTTTTGAAGATCCATGCCTAGAACTAGGCTTGGGTATACCTTCAGGGAGGCGTTGTAATTTGGATTCCCCCAAATCTTTAACAATTTTCTCCAAGTCCTCACCAAAGAGCAATGTCCCTTGAAAAGGCAACTTAATGAAGAGCTGCTTAGAGGCCATACCTGCTGCCCAATGTTGACGAGGAAACAGCCAGGGCCATGAGCTTGGCCAACATGCGAACTCAGTCATACAGGGCATCCGCCAAATAGGCGAGGCCTACGTCCATCTGAGAGAATTGCGGTGCCCTCAGAAGATCAGACTCCTAGTCAGAGTCCATAACTGAATAGAGCCAACTAAGACAGGCTCTAGCCACGTAATAACTATAAACAGAGGCCTGAAGAGTAAAAGTTGCCACTTCAAAGAGGATTCTAGACACCTGTCTTGCATATCCTTGAGCGCTTATACCATCTCCACCTTCCAGCCGTCACCAAAGCATCCACCTTAGGAAGAGCAAACTGCTCTGCCCGGTCTGCCGAGACTGGATATAGGCAGGACATAGTTCTGGCCACCTGAAGCACCCATCAGGGTCTGCCCACTGAGATGAAATTAACTCTTCTATAGCCTTGTGCACTGAAAAGGCCTTTGAAGGGCATCTGGTACTGGCCATCTTGGGGTTAACAGCCTGAGAGGCAGCAACCTCTGGGCCCTCAATATTAAAGCCTCTAAAGCCTGGGAAATAAAGGAGGCCAATTCCTCCTTATGAAAAAGCCACACAGCAGAAGTGTCATCTAGGCCCGTCTTGTCGCCCCTCAGAAAGAGCCACGAGAAATGGAGCGTAGGCATTGGGACTAAGGAACGTTCCTCGGACACCGAAGAAATCCTCCGTCTCTTTAGGGAGGAGATGTCCTCCAGAGACAACCCAAAAGACTCCATTTACTCCCTAAGCCCCCAGGAACCTCAAGAACAGGAGCTGGGGCAGAAAAGGGGAGGGAACGATTCAGCACATAAGCTTGATGTAATAACAAAAATTCAGGGGAAAAGAAATCCTCCGACGAAGTCAACCCTGCAGATATGCCAGGTCCCCCTGAAGGCTCTCCCAACAAAGGAGAAGCAATACCATCAGAAACCGCCACCGCTCGCTTCTGCGGCATTCATTAAAATGGCGCGCGGATCGTAAGGCTCAGGGCGGGGAAAAGTAAGGGCCCCTCTAACACTGAAACCTCAGTGCACCCGGCACTGCAGAGGCCGCCGCCAACCGCCATTTCCCACAGCAGGAACAGCGCTTCACGGTTTCCACCGCCATACTGACGCACCCAAAGGAACAAAACTGGCACTTACCCACTGCTGATAAAAGCGCGGGACCTGCAAGTCAAGAGCCGAGGTAGAAACGCTCTGGCTATGAAGAAAGGCAGGACTCAGGCAGGGCAGAAAACAGTACTGCTCTCGAAAAAAAATTTCCCTTCTTTTTTTTTTTCTTTTTATAAATAAATCTACAGTTCTTTTTCTTTTTTTTTTTTTAGTGAGGAGGTAGGAAACGGGAAGAAAGCTGCAGAAAAAGCCTGTCAGAGGAAATATGGGGTGAAGCAGGGACCCAGAGACTTGGTATGCTCCCAAAGTTGACACCCTCAGTCAGACACCCCCGGCTCAACCTGGCCAAAGGCCCTGGAGCACCCTCAGGAGCCTCGGATCAAGGAGCTGGAGAGAAGCCATCCACCATCTGCTGGAGATAGAGATATAATAACAGAGAAAGGGGCTGGCCGTGTGGAATCACTGCCTTCAGTTCTGTTTATCTCTATCTCCACCTGCTGGTAGACAGACATAACCCACCAGTTCCTGGATTCATCTGCTGCAGGTGACAAGGAATATTAGACTCAACTATCTTTTCAAAAGCAGATCAATGTCCTTAGTACAGGATCTTTTTAAAGCTTCATCAGCTTTGTGCAGATTTCAGATCTATTGCTCAGGTTATCTTGATGCCACAATTAGATTATTACAGTTCACTTTATTCTGTATCTCAGCACCTGTAATTGATGCAGAACACTTAGACTGATTAGTGGGGCTGGGCACTCATATTCATTGAGGAATTTCATTGGCTAACAATAAGTAACCAAATTGATTTTAAGGTTCTTTGATTTTTAAGTCTTTATTTGGCTTGAATTCTGAGGATCTAAGTCAGGTACGTCCAACATTTTACTTTTTTTTTTTTTTTTTTTAAATCAGGGTTACATGGGAAAATTAGGTTCTTACCTTGGTAATTTTCTTTCCTTTAGTCATAGCAGATGAAGCCATTACGTATGGGTTATGTCCATCAACCAGCAGGGGAGATAGAGAGCACTCAAACTTTCACAGTGCCCTCTTGGCCAGCTAGCTCCACTGCCTCTTCAGTATTTGAAGCTTCCAAAGCAGTATGGCAAACCGCAATGGGAATCACAAGAGCTTTCCTCACAGCGAACGATGGCCCATCACAAGGGCATGAACTCATAAAGGAGGGAATGCACATCCTCCTGGAGGGAATAAACTCATCCTCCTTATTGTAGAAGTGGAGGGGAACACACGCGCCTCCTGGAGGGAATCACACATCCTCCCAACACACTGGAGGGAATGAACTCATCCTCCTATTTATAGAACTGGAGGGGAACACACGCGCCTCCTGAGAGAATCAACACATCCCTCAAAAAAAACACATGCTGGAGGGAATGAACACATCCTCCTAAATTTAAACTGAACATGAATCCTGAAGATTGTTTTCCAACTTTCTCCCAAGGAAGGAACTTCAGGAAATTAGAACAGAACCTGAAAAACAGATTCACAGCATACAGACAATCATACAGGGAGGGCTCATGGCTTCATCTGCTATGACTAAAGGAAAGAAAATTACCAAGGTAAGAACCTAATTTTTCCCTTCCTTGTCATCAAGCAGATGAAGCCATACGTATGGAATGTAACAAAGGCAATCCCTAGATAGGGTGGGAACAAGCCACACCACGCGCTAGCACTTGTGCACCAAAACGCGCATCCCTCCTGGCAGCCACATCCAGCCTGTAATGTCGGGCAAAGGAGAGCTTAGAAGCCCATGTTGCTGCACTGCATATCTCTTGAAAAGAGAGTGCTCCAGTTTCAGCCCAAGAGAAGAAATCGCTCTAGTAGAATGTGCCTTAAAGGCTACAGGCGGAGCCGTGCCGGCCAGCAGATAGCTGAAAAGATAGTTTCTTTGATCCAGCGGGGCAATAGTGGCTTTAGACGCTGGAGACCCTCTGCGAGAACCGGATAGCAAAACAAACAGATGATCAGAAGTCCTGAAAGAGTTAGTAACTCGCAGATACTGCAGCAGAGTCCTGCGCACATCCAAAAGGTGCAGCTGCCCAAAAGATTCTGGAAACTCTTCCTCTGAAAAAGAGGGCAAGAAAATAGGCTGGTTTAAGTGAAAGGCTGAAACCACCTTAGCATAAGGAAGGCACGGTCCGAACCGTGACTCCGGACTCTGAAAATTGCAGAAATGGGTCTCTACAGGACAGCGCCTGGAGCTCTGACACCCGTCTCGCCGAAGTAATGGCACCAGAAAAAACGGCCTTCAGTGTCCAGTCTTTCTCCGATGCTCGCCGAAGCGGCTCAAAAGGAGATGCCTGCAGGGTTTTCAAAACTAGCCCCAGGTTCCAAGCTGGACAGGGTGCTCGCACTGGAGGTCGGAGCCGAAGCACCCCTCTAAGAAACCGTGCCACATCTGGGTGAGCAGCCAAAGACACGCCTTCCACCTTACCACGAAGGGAGGCCAACGCTGCCACCTGCACCCGCAGGGAATTATAGGCGTACACCTTCCTGCAAAAAGTCCGGAATCGGCGAGACAGGAGCCCACATTGGAACAATGGCTCTGGAAGCACACCAAGACTCAACAGGCACCAAATCCTGGCATAAGCCACGGAAGTGGACCGCTTGCGGGCTTGCAGGAGAGTGGAAATAACTTTATTGGAAATAACCTTTATCCCTCAATTGGCGCCCTCTCAACAGCCATGCCGTAAGACCAAAGCAGCCGGCGTCCTCCATGGCTACCGGTCCCTGAGTCAACAGGTTCGGTACCAGAGGTAACGGCAGAGGAGCCTCCAGGAGCATCTGTCGGAGGTCTGCATGCCAAGGTCTCCTTGGCCAATCCGGGGCGATGAGGACCACTTCTCCTGGGTGCAGCCGAATCCGCAAGAGCAGGCGCCCTATCAAGGGCCATGGGGGAAACACATAAAGTAGACCCGAGGCCAGGGTTGAGCCAAGGCATCCAACCCCGCCGAGCGAGGATCTCTCCGTCTGCTGAAGAAGCACGGGACTTTGGTATTGGCACTTGTCCGCCATTAGATCCATCACGGGCTTGCCTCATTTGGCACAGATCTGCAGGAATACTTCGGCTGCCAGATTCCATTCTGCTGGATCGATCTGATGCCTGCTCAGATAATCGGCCTGCACATTGCTCTGACCTGCAATAAGAGCTGCCGACAGACACTGAAGATGCAGCTCGGCCCAGTGGCAAATCAGTTCGGCCTGCACGGCTAGTGCTCTGCACCTTGTTCCGCCTTGTCGATTTATATAGGCCACCGTTGTCGTGTTGTCCGACATCACTCTGACAGCCAATCCTTCCAGGTTCACTTGAAAGGCCAGAAGCGCCTGAAACACCGCTTTCAACTCTAGGCGGTGATGGACCACTCCGACTCCTCGGGTGTCCATAGACCCTGGGCATGCTTCCCCTTGCAATGTGCGCCCCAGCCCTTCAGGCTGGCATCTGTTACCAGCTAGGCACCAAACGGGGAGCGTCAGCGGCATTCCTCGCCGCAGCATGCTGTCCGAGGCCACCACTCCATGCTGAGACGGGCCGCAGGGAGCCAAGTAAGTCTGCATTGGTAATCCTGAGAAATAGGAGACCATCTCCGGAGTAGGGAATACTGTAGAGGTCTCAGGTGCGCTCTCGCCCAGGGTACCACTTCCATCGTGGCTGTCATCGATCCCAGCATCTGGACAATGTCCCAAGCTCGCGGGCGGGGCATCCTCAGGAGCAGACGGACCTGATTCTGAAGCTTGCACCGCCTTAGCTCGGGTAGGAACACATAGCCCGAGACTGTGTCGAACCTGGCCCCCAAAACTCTAGAGATTGTGAAGGGGACAGGTGACTTTTGGCCATATTGACGACCCAGCCTAGAGATTGTAGTACTGAGACCACTCTGGCTGTAGCTTGTAAGCTCTCTGTTGCAGAGTCTGCTCTGATGAGCCAGTCGTCTAGGTACGGGTGAACCCTGATTACCTTCTCGCCTGAGAAAAGCAGCTACTACCACCATTACCTTTGAAAAGGTTCGGGAGCTGTGGCGAGGCCAAAAGGCAAGGCCCTGAACTGGAAATGTTTTCCCAACACCGCAAACCTCAGAAACTTCTGGTGCGGGGGCCAAATCAGTATGTGCAAGTAAGCTTCTTTCAGGTCTAGAGACGTGAGAAACTCTCCTGGCTGAACCGCCGCAATGACGGAGCGCAGGGATTCCATGTGGAAATGCCGCACTCTCAGGGACTTGTTCACTTCTTTTAAGTCCAGAATAGGGCGAAAATGACCCACCTTTTCGCGGCACCACAAGTAGATGGAGTATCGGCCGCAGCCTTGCTCGGCGGGAGGCACCGGGGTCACTGCTCCTAACTGAATCAGACCTTGTAAAGTCTCCACCACCGCCGCCCGTTTGACGGCAGAACCGCATCGGGACTCCACAAACACGTCTCTTACTGGGGTGTTGAATTCTATTCTGTATCCATCTCTGATCAGGTCCAGAACCCACTGATCTGAGGAAATCTTGGCCCACTCCTCGACAAAGAGGGAAAGCCGTCCTCTGATGACAGGCATCGAGGAGAGAGCCGGCGCACCATCATTGAGAGGGTCGCCCCTGAACTCCTGGTCTTGAGCCACCGGCTGCGGAACGCTTGTCCGAGCGAAAGGAGTTCCTCTGCTGACCACGGGCACGTGAAGTGAAACCAGCAGAACGCCCCGGGCGGTGCCTTCTAGCTTCACGGAAGCGAGGTCTGTACGAGGAGTGGACCGCCTGGCCCTTAGAGGAAGGCCTCTGCCTATCTTCGGGCAAGCGCTGGGGTTTTGGATCACCCAGGCCTTTCACAATTTTCTCTAACTCCTCACCAAATAGGAGAAGGTCTTGAAAAGGCAACTTCACCAACCTTTGCTTAGAGGCCCATGTCCGCTGCCCAGTGTCGTAGCCACAGACGACGGCGAGCCGCCACTGCTACTGCCATTTGTTTAGCCGAAGCTCTGACAAGGTCATAAAGGGCATCAGCCAGAAAGGACAAGGCCACCTCCATCCGCAGAGCCACATCCAAGAAGGGCTCCGCTCCATCTCCGGCTGAGCCACTGCCTGTTGCAGCCAAGCTAGGCAGGCTCTCACAGCATAACAGCTGCAGCAGACGCCCGAACAGTGAGACCTGCAATTTCAAAGGACCGTTTCAATGCTGTTTCCAGCCTACGGTCTTGAACATCCTTCAGGGCAACACCTCCTTCAACAGGGAGGGTAGTTCTCTTTGTCACCGCAGTGACTAGGCATCCACTGTAGGCATTTGAAAACAGCCATATGTCCCTCACGCAGAGGGTATAACTGCCCCATAGCCCTGGAAACTCTCAAAGGTCCCTCGGGGTCAGCCCACTGAGCTGAAACAAGCTCTAGGATGGAGTCATGCAAAGGGAAGGCCCAAGCAGCTTTCTTGGTACTAGCCATCCTGGGATTACCCGAGGAGGCCATGCCACTGTCCAGGATCTTCAATCGAGAGGGCCTGCAGGGTATCTGAAATAAGCGCTGGCAGCTCATCATGGTGGAAAATCCTCACCGCGGAGGGATCATCCAGATCCTGTGGTAAATCCGCACCTGACTCTGGTTCCTCAGACCAAGAACGTCTGTCAGAGTTCTCCGAATCCTCACACCCCGACCCGGGGGGGGGGAAAAGGTGCACCACAATCTGAAGGGGCATTAACCCTTCTGCGCTTATCTTTAGGCCAAGCATCCGGGGAAAAAACCTCACTGGGCAGTCCCAGGCCAGAATCCATCGGGGGGGCAATCAGAGGAGCCTCAGGCGACCCTGAGGAAGGGCTCTTTCATCATGTATGCTTTATGCAGCAAAAGCACAAAATCCGGGGAGGAAATCTCACCCTGGGCACCCAAATCCTGTCCGGTGCTAGCCACTCTTGAAATAACCTCATCTCGAGGTGCCCCACCCGGCTCAGGTCTCTCCGTGTCCACGGAGGCCGCGCCATGCGGTGTAAGCAAAATGGCGCCCGCTGCCAGCTCAGAGCGGGAAGAAACATCGCTCGCCATGCTCGTGCTGGCTCCTACGCCAATACAGCACGATTTACAGAGCCCTGCTGCTGATTTTGCGCTTGCCACAAGTGAACAGCGCTTTACATTGTCCGCAGCCATCGCCGAAAAACGGCGGTAAAATCCAAAATGGCGGTTTCGCGCCAAAATCGCCCCGATCGCGGGCCCACCCCGGAGGAGTTGGAAAACACTCTTACCTCAAAGGATCTAGTGTACAACTACGATCCTGCTGAAATCAGGTCAAAAACCTCTGTTCCAGCGTCTCTGCATTTAAAAACGCGACGCAACTTTTTTTTTTTTTTTTTTTTTTTAAGCTGTGAGGAAAGCAGAGGTATTGAAGACTCCGGAGGCTCAGATGAGTGGGAAAGGGCGAACCTATATGCCTGTATCCACTGTGGTGGGTAAGGACAGGGAAAGCAAGGCAATATGTCCACATCCACAGAGGTATGGGTAAGGCAGGGAAAGGGCTAACCTATGTGCCTTTAAAGTGAAGCTGCTATAGCCTCCAACACCCGGTTAACAACTGGCAAGCCAGGAACCACCTCCCGGCAGATTTTTCTGGAGCTCGAACAAGCTGCAGCCACCCTGCTAAGGGAGATAGAGAATACTGAAGAGGCAGTGGAGCTAGCTGGCCAAGAGGGCACTGTGAAAGTTTGAGTGCTCTCTATCTCCCCTGCTGGTTGATGGACATAACCCATACGTAATGGCTTCATCTGCTTGATGACAAGGAATTAATATTTCATAACATTCAGAGGACCAAGACATAGGTACACACACGAGCACACTCATACATTCTCTCTCATGCTATCCTGCCTTCATCCATTCTCTCTTTCTCTGGTATGTATCCCCCCCTGCTTTTACCTATTCTCTCTCTCATGTTACCAATCCCTCCCCAGCCTTCAGCTAATACAGTCCATGAATTAAGTGCCAAAAAAAAATCAAAATAATACATCAGTATTCAGGAAATATATACAAGTACTAGTAAAAAAAGGCCCGTTTCTGCCTCTGATGAAACGGGCCTAGCGGGCACGGGAGTCCCTTCCCCTCCCCTTATGCTAGTCTCCTGGTGGTCTAAAGCTACCTGTTCGGTCGGGGCAGGAAAGAAAGAACCCCCTCTTTCCTGTCCGTATCGTTGCTGCTAGCTGCCTTGCTGCATCGTGTGGGAGTCCGGCTCTCGGCGTTTCAAAATGGCCGCCGAGAGTTGAAGTCTGGCAAGGCAGCTTCAACTGTCGGCGGCCATTTTGAATCACTGAGAGCCGGACTCAGACACGATGCAGCCGGGCAGCTAGCAGCAGCACTCCGGGGCAGGAAAGCGGGGGTTCCTTCATTCCTGCCCGAGCGAACAGGTACCGCTAGACCACTATGGATAGTGGCTTAAGGGGAGGGGAGGTGACAGGGGTGAGGGAAGGTGATGAGGGGAAGTGTGTGCTACCGGGGGCGGGGCGAAGGGGCCGGGGTGATTGGCACAGCGGCGGCGGCTGGGATTTCTTGGAAGGGGAGGAGTAGATTGCTCCCCGTGCATTCATTGCCTTGTTTTCTTATTTCGCCCTCGAAGTCATCACGTGTGACGCAAGGGCAGGGCATGAAGACATGGTGAGTGTTGTGGCTTCACCACCATGAACTTACGAACCGGTGTGTGAGTGCCCTGCAGTGACGTCAGTGTCCTCAGAACGTAGAGGGTGCGTTTATTATAGTAGATGTTAAACACTTGGCTCACAGACAGGCATAGAAAGAACCCTCTGGCCCTTCTCCCCCCCCCCGACCACTGTCAGGCGCCTCATAAGCTAGAGCCTATAGACTTAGGCTACGGATGGTCAGCCCCTTCTAGGCTCAACCAAAGGAAGGTCTGTGGACCAATCCCTGCAGCTCTACTGGCCTAGGGACTCCACCTAAAGGGCCACAGTCTGTGGACTGAACCCTGGTACCTATACTGAAAAAAGAAATTCAGCTGCAGCCAAACCAACCTGCAGAATCTGCTAGATGCAGAGAAATACTGACAAGTTCTAGGGCTGCATCACTCCTTATACTATTGACTGGAATTGTCAGATTGTCAATATTCTCTGCCTCCATCTGCTGGTAAGGGGACATATCCAGCTGTTTCTTTTTAACCAAACCTCAGAATCCGAACCACCCCCAAATCACTCCTATTATAAAATGATATCACCACTCACCCTCCATGGTTTCTCTGGGACTGCAGGGGCTTCAACTTCAGCATCAAGATCATTGGTGGGGACCCATGTGTCATAGCTAAAAAAAGGAAAGAAAGGTACAGTCAATGAAAATGAAAGCAGAAGTCAAGCAACATTTGTAGAGCGTAAACATCTTACAGTTCAACAGCAGATACTCTAGTTATCAGTCTACTGGATTAGATTGAACTCATACCTCTTCAGTAGTTGTTCAAGGTGAGTTATATTCAGGTACAGTAGCTCAATGCTTCTTAAAAGTGTGCCACAGGACTTCTACCGGTGGACTTTTACGGTTGATCCCTCCCTATCTTCCAACCCACTAACTCGAAGGAACAGAGGAGACAGCATGAAAAACAGCCATGACGGGCCTTGAAGTGTAAGCACTGTCTCAAGTTCTGCCAATCTCACCTCCTCAGACTAAGAAATCAGATCAGATGGACATGACCACAATACACTGGGCATGTGTTCGGTTTCCGAGGCACCACATGGCCATTGTCTCTCCTGCTGAGAGCAGCAGCAGAGAAAGAGGTGAGTACATATGTGCCAGACCCAAAGGAAGATGGAAGATACTGGAGAGCTGCTGATCTCACGTGGTGACAGAAAATAAAGATACATACCTGTAGCAGGTATTCTCCGAGGACAACAAGCTGAATAGTATCACTGATGGGTCGTCGTCTGCGACGGCCCAGGACTTACAAAAAACTAGAACTTTCGAGAACGTGACGTCACGCGGGTGAAGACAGCATCGAGCATGAGTGAACAGGTTCCCGCCCGCAACGCGTGCCTCCTTCAGTTAATAAAAAGCAAAAGGAAAGAAAGAAATAACTCCAAAGGGGAGGAGGGTGGGTTGTAATACTATTCAGCCTGCTGTCCCGGAGAATACCTGCTACAGGTATGTATCTTCATTTCTCCGAGGACAAGAAAGCTGAACAGTATCACTGATGGGGTATCGTATCCCTAGCCCCAAGGCTCACTCAAAACAATGAACATCGGCAATTGGGCTTCGCAACGGCGAGGACATAACTTAGATCAGTGATGGCGAACCTTTCAGAGACCGAGTGCCCAAACAGCAACCCAAAATCGAATTATTTATCGCAAAGTGCCGGTACTTATTATGGGCGGGGTTACCACATATGACTCCACCCCATATGATAGCCAAACCCCTACACCAGCCATGGCGCATATAAACAGACATCATTGAAAATATTATACTAGTATAGGAGGAAAAAATAGCATGATTTTTTTTCATTATAAATCATTTCTGTGGGAGATCACGTGATGTGCTGAAGAGAGCGGAGGCTGAATTGCTCTCCTCTCGGGCGGAACCCTCCCTATCGCCATAAAAACGTCCGTCTAACCTCAAAATTACAAATTTCAAGCGTACAGATAGTAGGAGTGCATGGACAGCTTCGTTACTCGTCTAGACACGAAGATGCCGCCGAAAAATGTAAAGAAAGAAGCTGAGAGGCCCCGCGCTGCGGAAAGCAAGATGGCGGTGAGCCCGCCGAAAGAGACGCCAGAACCGATGTTCACAACTCAGCAATTGACACAAATAACAGAGGCGGTAAAATTGGCGCTGGATCCCCAGTTAAAGCAGCTAGCCACCCAATTAACTTCAGTAGAAAATCTACTCGCCGATACGACCAGGCGCACAGGCGAACTAGAACAAAGAGTGTCCGCCATAGAAGATGAGGGGGCCGGAACAGCAACACAGCTTAAGGAATTGAGATCCCTGGTGCAGAAGCAATCCCAACAACTTGACGGTCTTGAAAATCGCTCGCGACAAGCCAACCTGCGAATAGTAGGCTACCTGAGACTATACCAGAGCGCCAACTACCCTCGGTGCTAGAAAAGTGGCTGCAGAACGAGTTTGCGCTATCAGACGGAATGGGTGCCATTTGTCTCGAGCGAGCGCACCGGGTGGGCGGAAAATAGACAACAACCAGAGACCCAGGATGGTGATGATCAAAGTACACAACTTCGTGCACAAGGTGGAAATTTTAAGAGGTGCCCGACTGAAACGAGAAACCTTGGCCTTCGAGGGCTCACCAGTGAGGATCTACCAAGATTACTCCTTACGCCTTACAAGAACGTAGGAGGGCCTACAGCCAGATTTGTACAACATTGGTAGAAGCAAATAAAAAATTCATGCTAGTATACCCCGCTACACTACGAGTAAATCATCAGGGCAAATGGCAAGGTTTCATGACCCCCAAAGAAGCTCAAGAAATGGGCGACAGAGACACTTCAGTCACAGCAAAGCATGGATAATAAATAAAGGACTAAGAGATCAGATCCTGGCTTTAAACAGCAGGCAAAGCAGAGGCCCAGAGTCAAAGAAGGTATTGGAAAGGGGCCCATAGCTGCAGTAAATGGCGGGGGAGGGGGAAGCCCCACATCATTGATCTCCCTAATCTCTCATATGTTAGGTGGGGGGAACAGAAGGGTTTGTACGGGGATGGGCAGGGAGTTAAGGGAGGGTGGGAGGGGTGGGGCAGAAGGGTAGGAAGGGGGGAAGCAAGCAAGCATGACCATGACACAACACATTTCTAGGAAGTCCCACAGTACAACAAGAGAGACCTGGGTAATAGAACAATTCACAGTGTCTCGGGTGAGGCTGGGCACCTGAGGCAGGCATATCAATGTTATTTATCATGTAGAGTCCCACAGACTAAAGCACATTAAAAACCATCAGATTTGCCTCCTGGAACGTGGGAGGTATAACGACCCCGATAAAAAAGGGCAAAAATCTTATCCAATCTTAAGAGACAGAAAGTAGATATCGGATGTCTCCAAGAGACAAGACTTACACCAGAGGAGCATAACAAACTAAAAAGACAGTGGGTGGGAGAGGTACACTCTGCATCCTCTGGGGATCGGAAAGGCGGAGTGGCAGTGCTGATAAGAAAAGGGATAGGTACAAAATCCGAATTAGTGAAAGCAGATCCAAAAGGGCGATATGTTTTGGTACGGATATGGATACAACAGAGAAACTTCCTACTTCTGGGAATATATGGACCAAATATTTATGATGCACAATTTTACCCTAATCTTGTTCAGATGTGCCTCCCATACAAACCAGAGCAGCTCCTGGTAATGGGAGATCTCAACCTAGTGGCAGACCCAAATGCAGACTGTTCAAACCAGAGAGTGCTTCGAGAGGAGGACCAAGAGCGCATGTACTTAACTTCTTTAAGCGCTCTCTCAATTTGGTAGACACTTGGCGTAGTTTACACCCTGGGAGAGAGATTTTACTCACCTTTCCAGAGCATATGGCACACTCTCCAAAATAGATTATATATTAATAGCCCAGACCGCATTCCCATGGGTGCGGGCTGCTGAGATAGGCCCGGAAGAGATATCAGATCATTCCATAATATGGATAGATGTGGAGGTACCCGGGTTCTATCAGCAGGGTAGGAATTGGAGGTTTCCAAACTATTTGTCCCAGAATAGTGAATTCCAAGAGCATATCAAAAAGAAATGGGAGGACTATGTTCAGACAATAGGAATCACAAAGATCAGCCTGGTCTGTTCTGGAGTGCAGCTAAAGCCGTACTCAGAGGAGAGATAATAGCCTTTGTACACGCCCACAACAAAAAGCAAACGATAGCAATAATGAGACTGGAACAAACTTTAAAAAAGCAAAAGCTAGATACATTAAGCAGCAGATCCAAGAACATAAAGACCAGCTTCGAGCACTGCAGGTGACGCTTAATGCTTTGCTCCATGACCGAAGCAAGAGATACCTAGCACATCAGAAATTTAGATTTCGCAGGTTGGAAACAGACCAGGGCGATGTTAGCAAACTTAGTTTCGGCGTGGGGACCACGCAAGCCGATAATAGCCCTCCAAGATGAGACGGGTCTCATGCAGAATAAGAGCGAAAGGATAGCCGAGATATTGACAAAAATTTTTTTCTAGATTGTATAGTTCGCCTGAGGACCCAGAGGAAGGAGAATACAAAAAATTTTGGAACAGGCAGAGCTCCCAAAATTAACAGACAGTGAACGAGCAGTCCTAGAAGAACCATTAGATGCTAGGGAGATACAGGAAGTAGTAAAGTCCCTACCACTTGGATCCGCGCCAGGCCCTGATGGGTATACCGGGGAATTTTATAAAATTCTACCACACTCCTTTTACCCGTTATAAGTGACTACTATGAACAAGTGGTTAGGGAGGGACATTCCCACATCATGCAAACACAGCCTTGATCTCCCTGATCTTGAAACCCGGGAGGCCAGAGGGTCAGGCTGATTCATACAGGCCCATCTCCTTACTCAATGTTGACCTAAAAATACTGGCCAGGATCCTAGCGAATCGTTTGGCCGGGATTTTGCCCAGATTAGTGGGTGAGGAGCAGGTGGGATTTGTTAAGACTAGACAGGCAGCCAAAAACGTGCGTAGACTGCTATTAGCCATGGCGACCGGTCAGCTGACAAAAACCCCAACATCCATAATTTCACTCGATGCTGAAAAAGCATTTGATCAGGTGGGGTGGACATATTTGTTCCAAGTACTGAGGCATATGGGTTTTGGGGGCTGGTATTATAGAGCTATAGAATCCTTGTATGCGAATCCGTCTGCCTCGGTGATAGTAAATGGAGTTAAAGCAGAATCATTTGGAATATCCAGGGGCACCAGACAGGGATGCCCCTTATCCCCTACATTGTTTATACTATCATTAGAACCCTTACTGAGGCTTATAAAGAGGGCAGAGGGGATCCACGGAGTGCAAGTTGGGGGGGATACCATAAAGGCCTTAGCGTTCGCAGATGATCTGATGATAATATCAGCCTGCCCGATGAACTCTTTGGACCAGCTGCTGAACCTAACAAGGGAATTTGGGCAAGTCTCTGGTTTCACGCTGAATAAAAAAAAGTCTCAAATAATGGATGTATATCCGAGTGGAACCCAGCAAGAGAAGGAAAGGTGTCCCATAGCCAGAGTGGAAGAGAAAATTAAATACCTTGGAACCTACATTCCGCAAGACCTATCTAAATTATACCAAGAAAATGTTGAGCCCTTGCTTGAGACTACTCGCATAAAACTCCAGTTGTGGGAGAAATATCCGCTGTCCCTTATGGGATGAATTGCCATTTATAACATGATAATAGTACCAAAGTGGCTCTATAAATTTCAAACCCTTCCACTTTTTCTCAAGAAAGAAGATGAAAAACGCTTGCACCGGTATATACAGCGTTTTCTGTGGAAAGGAAGGAAGCACGTCATCCCAGTACGGACGCTGCAAATACCACGAGAATATGGAGGATTGGGATTGCTCAGCATCAGGTATCTCACAATAGCAAGTGGCATGCGACATATTTCTGATTGGTACAGATCAACCTCAGACTTTTCAGCAACAAATTTGGAAACAACCTTAACACAGGGAATACATTTCAGTAGCTTGTTGCATGTGGGAGGCTGTCAAGCTCCTAAAGTTCTACAACAATCTCATATAATGCCCACAGCAAAGGCGGTCTGGAAGTGGGTTTGCCGTCATCATCAATTTTCTGGACGAATTACGCCATTTCAAGCAATTTGCAATAACCCACAATTCCCCACCAGGAACTCTACACCATAGATTAGCCAATGGCAGCAGAGAGGACTGGTTTACCTATATCAGGTTTTGACGTCAGAGGGAAGAACCAGGCCATTCGTGGAGCTTCAGGCCCAGTTTAAATTTGATCAAAGAGATAGATTCTACTACTGGCAATTGAGACATTATATAAACAGCTTACCCTGGGAATGCCTCACAGAAGATGTGCAGGAGGAGATTTCCTCAGCCCTTTCACTAAGGGCACAGGGCAGAGTGTCATTGACTATGCATCATAGACATTTAAGAGACATGACAGAAAAATAGACTATGTAACACTGGCCCAGGCATGGACGGAGGAACTGCTAATGACCTTAACGCCTCAAATACTACAGGAATACATTTATTTGACGCAAAAATCATCAAAGATGGTCCAATATTGTGAAATGGAATACAAATTTGCATTAAGAACTTACATTCCACCAAGGAGAGCCTTCCATATGGGAGTCTCTCCAGACGGTGCATGCCCTAAGTGCGGGATGCAGGGCGCGACGCTAGGGCACATGTTCTGGTCTTGCTCAAAAATACAAAGATTTTGGACCAGAGTAATACAAATGACATCCAGTATGTGGGGCGCCACATGGAAGAAAGGGCCACTGTTGCTGTTCGGAAGACCAAGGATAGTTCGACCAACTCCAGCAGGCTTCAAAGGATTTACTTATAGAGCTGTAATGGCAGCGAAAAAACTTATTCTCACAGTGTGGATTACAAACAAAGAGCCGACCCTGCAGCAGTGGCGTGAACTGTTAATGGATTACATGAAATTCGAAAAGAGACTAGCAGACTATAGAGGAGAACGGAGATTCACAGACAAAGACTTCTATCGACTGTGGACCCCGTTTTGGCAGACAATACCCCCAGGGGGTAGAGGACGTATCTTAAATATGTGAGAAATGGTCAATGTTATAATCAAGAAGAATAGACCTTACTAAACAAAGGGTTGAGAGCGGGAGATGGGAGGAGGGGAGGGGGGATGGAGATGGGGAGGAGGGGAGGGGGGATGGAGATGGGGATAGAGTGGAGGGTGGGGTGAGTAAGTCGTGACGAGCCAAGTTTATGTTTCAACTTTTTTATTGTATTATCGTAATAACAGACCATTATACAACACCAAAATGAATATATGTACATCACAGTCAACTAAATATATTATCAACAATATTTTTGTAATGGTTTCCCCCCCCTCCCATATTCCCCTTTCTCCCCTCCCTCCCCTCCAACAAGCTGATATATTATTGTGATATTATTGACAAAGGAAAAGGAATAACATCATTTACATAATAAAGTAGAATAGTATCAACCTCCGTTGTCTTATGTGTTTTCATTTGTTATCCTTCAGTTTTGATTATATAATATAGCCAATATCACATCTTGATCATAAGATCCCCCTCCCCTCCTATTAACCTATACATAAGTCTTCTGTTATCACAATTGATACCCAAAAATATTACAGAGTGTTAAGACGAGCCAAGTTTAAAGTTTGTTATTATATAGAATACTGTACTGAGACTGGGAAGGATCAATGTTCCTAAACCAGGCTTTGGAGAGATAGAAGAATTCGTAAATTGTTTTTTTTTTTTTAATCACATGCAAAATAATAAACACATTTTAAAATAAATAAATCATTTCTGTAAGCTGTTACAGCTCCAGTATACCCAGTGCAAAATAAGACAACAGATGTAAATTCTCAAATTGGACATATTCCAAACACTAAAATGAAAATAAAATGATTTTTTTCTACCTTTGTTGTCTGGTGATTTTGTTTTTCTATCCATATTGGTCCAGTCTCTGATTCTGCTGCTATCTGTTCTCTTAACTCCATTTCCAGGGCTTCCTTACATTTATTTATTTACTTTCCTCCTTTCTTCTTCATTTCTTGCCCTCCATCCATGTCCAGCAACCCTCCTCTCTCCTCCAGCCACCCATGTCCAGCCAACCTCCTCTCCCCCTGCCCTCCCTCCCAGCACTAGGCAGCCCTCCCTCCCAGCACCCAGCAGCACCCAGTATCAGGCCTGCCTCCCTCCCACCCAGCACCAGGAAGCCCTCCCTCCAAGCACCCAACATCAGGCCTCCCACCCACCCAGCACCAGGCCTGCCGCCCTCCCTCCCAGCACCAGGCAGCCCTTCCTCCCAGCACCCAGCCTCCCTCCCTCCCACCCACACAGCACCAGGCAGCCCTCCCTCCCTCCCACCCAGCACCTGGCCTGCCGCCCTCCCACTCAGCACCCAACACCCGGCCTCCCTCCCACCCAGCAGCAGGCCTCCCTCCCACCCAGCAGCACACAGCACCAAGCCTCCCTCCCACCCAGCAGCACCCAGCACCAGGCCTGCCTCCCGCCCTCCCTCCAACCCAACAAGCATCAGGCCGCCTGCCCGTCTTCCCTCCCCTTCCAGCGCCAGGAACCCCCCCCCCTCTCCGCCTGTGACATTTAAAAAGCGTACCGTCCTCCTCGGGATTAACGCAGCGTGCAGCGGCAGCAAAGCGCATGTTCTTCAATCGGCACGCCTTCGGCCTTTCTGTCTCTCAAGCTCGGGACCAGAGCTTGAGAGACAGAAGGGAAGGCCGAAGACGCGCCGATCGAAGAACATGCGCTTCGCTGCCGCTGCCTTAATCCCGAGGACGGTACGCTTTTTAAATTTCACAGGAGGGGGGGGGGCCCTGGTGCTGGGAGGGAGGGAGGACGGGCAGGCGGCCTGATGCTTGTTGGGTTGGAGGGAGGGTGGGAGGCGGCGAACTGCCTGGTGTTCGGAGGGAGGGAGTGTGGGCGGAGCAGCTACGGCACGCGTGCCATAGGTTCGCCATCACCGACTTAGATTGGCCTGAAAAGAAACACAACTAGGTGAGAGTGCAGCCTGGAACAAAACAGAAATGGGCCTAGGAGGGTGAAGTTGGATTCTAAACCCTGAACAGATTCTGCAGCACCGACTGCCCAAACTGACTGTCGCGTCGGGTATCCTGCTGAAGGCAGTAGTGAGATATGATGTGTGGACTGATGACCACGTTGCAGCTTTGCAAATCTCTTCAATAGAAGCTGACTTCAAATGAGCCACTGACGCAGCCATGGCTCTAACATTATGAACCATGACATGGCCCTCCAAAGTCAGCCCACTATGGGCATAAGTGAAGGAAATGCAATCCGCTAGCCAATTCGAGATGGTGCGGTTACAGATGGCGACTCCCCTCCTGTTGGGATCAAAAGAACAATTGGGTGGACTGTCTATAGGGCTTTGTCCGCTCCACGTAAAAAGACAATGCTCTTTTACAGTCCAAGGTGTTGAACTTGTCCTCACCAGGGCGGGTATGTGGACGGGGAAAAACGTCAGCAAGACAATTGATTGGTTCAGATGGAACTCCAACACCACCTTCGGCAAGAACTTAGGGTGAGTGCGGAGGACTACTCTGTTATGGTGAAACTTGATATAAGGTGAATGGACTACCAGGGCTTGAAGCTCACTGACTCTACGAGATGAAGTAACCGCTACCAAGAAAATGACCTTCCAGGTCAAGTACTTCAGATGGCAGGAATCCAGTGGCTCAAAAGGAGCTTTCATCAGCTGAGTGAGAACAACATTGAGATCCCATGACACTGGTGGAGGTTTGACAGGGGGCTTTGACAAAAGCAAGCCTCTTATGAAGCGAACAACTAAAGGCTGTCCAGAGATAGGCTGACCTTCTACACGTTGATAATAAGCACTGATTGCACTAAGGTGAACCCTAACGGAATTGGTCTTGAGACCAGACTCTGATAAGTGTAGAAGGTATTCAAGCAGGGTCCGTGTAGGACAAGAAAAAGGATCTAGGGCCTTGCTGTCACACCAGACGGCAAACCTCCTCCACTTGATAGAGTAACACTTTTTCATGGAATCTTTCCTGGAAGCAAGCAAATCTCAGGAGACACCCTCCGAGAGACCTAAAGAGGCAACTTCTAGGGTCTCAACATCCAGGCCTTGAGAGCCAGAGACTGGAGGTTGGGATGTAGAAGTGACCCTTCATTCTGAATGAGGGTCGGAAAACACTCCAATCTCCACAGTTCTTCGGAGGACAACTCCAGAAGAAGAGGGAACCAGATCTGACGAGGCCAGAAAGGAGCAACTAGTATCATTGTTCCCCGGTCTTGCTTGAGTTTCAGCAAAGTCTTCCCTACTAGAGGTATGGGAGGATACGCATACAGGAGGCCTGTCCCCCAATGGAGGAGAAAAGCATCTGACGCTAGTCTATTGTAGGTCTGAAATCTGGAACAGAATTGAGGGACTTTGTGATTGATCTGAGTGGCAAAAAGATCCAACGAGGGGGTGCCCCACTCTCAGAAGATCTTGTGGACAACATCCATGTTCAGAGACCACTCGTGAAGTTGCATAATCCTGCTCAACCTGTCGGTCAGACTGTTTTTGACGCCTGCCAGATACGTGGCATGGAGAAACATGCCGTGGTGATGGGCCAAAAGCCACATCTGGACGGCTTCCTGACACAGAGGGTGAGATCCAGTGCCCCCCTGCCGATCTCTGAAAGCCTTGAGAGCGTTCCAGATTGCTCGTAATTCCAGCAGGTTGATCTGAAGATCTTTTCCGAAAAGGACCAAGCCCCTTGGGTGTGAAGTCCATCCACATGAGCTCCCCACCCCAGGAGAGATTCATCCGTCATCAGCACTTTTTGCAGCCTGAGGAATTTGGAATGGACGTCCCAAGGTCAAATTGGATCGAATCATCCACTACTGAAAGGAATTCCAAAAGTCGGTGGACAGCTGGATCACATCCTCTAGACCCCCCGCAGCTTGACACCACTGGGAAGCTTGGGTCCACTGAGCTGATCTCATGTGTAGACGTGCCATGGGAGTTACATGAACAGTGGAAGCCATGTGCCCTAAAAGTCTCAACATCTGCCGAGCTGTGATCTGTTGAGACACTCGAGCCAAGGACACTAGGGCCAGGAGATTCTCTGCCCTTGCCTGGGGAAGATAAGCTCGAGACGTCTGTGTGTCCAACAGAGCTCCAATGAACTCCAAATTTTGAATGGGAACAAGGTGGGTCTTGGGATAATTTAAAACAAAATCAGTAGCTCCAGTAGTCGAATAGTCATCTGCATGGACTGTAGAGCCCCTGCCTCTGAGGTGCTCTTCACCAGCCAATCGTCGAGATAAGGGAACACATGCACCCCCAGTCTGCGTAGCGATGCTGCGACAACTGCCAAGCACTTTGTGAAGACCCTGGGCTCAGATGCTAGGCGAAAGGGCAGTACACAATACTGAAAGTGCCGAGTTCCCAGTCGGAATCCAAGGTACTTCCTGTGAGCTGGGAGTATTGAGATGTGAGTATAGGCATCCTTTAAGTTCAGAGAGCATAGCCAATCGTGTTCCTGAATCATGGGAAGAAGGGTGCCCAGGGAAACCATCCTGAACTTTTCTCAGGCTAGGAATCTGTTCAGGGCCCTTAGGTCTAGGATGGGACACATCCCCACTGTTTTCTTTTGCACAAGGAAGTACCTGGAATAGAATCCCAGTCCTTCTTCCCCTGGTGGAATGGATTTGACCGCATTAGCCTTTAGAAGGGCGGCGAGTTCCTCTACAAGTACCTGCCTGTGCTGTAAGCTGAAGGATTGAGCTCCCGGTGGGCAATTTGGAGGCTTGGAAACCAGACAGAGTATCCTAACCGGACTATTTGAAGAACCCACCTGTCGGAGATTATAAGAGAAAACACAAAAAAAGGCGGAAGACAACCCAAAACAGACCAAAAACAAGGGAGTTAGAGCGCCAGAAAAGTTTAATAGGACCCTACACGGTCCGTGTTTCGGCCAGCAGGCCTTCCTCAGGGGTCCTGAATCTGACGTTTACAGGTACTCCTCCAAGATATTCATGAAACAAAAAGCTGCATGTCTATCTTGGAGGAGTACCTGTAAACATCAGATTCAGGACCCCTGAGGAAGGCCTGCTGGCCGAAACACGGACCGTGTAGGGTCCTATTAAACTTTTCTGGCGCTCTAACTCCCTTGTTTTTGGTCTGTTTTGGGTTGTCTTCCGCCTTTTTTTGTGTTTTGTTTTGTCTTCACGGGAGATTTGGACTTCTCTTTTTGTATGCTTGGAGATTATAAGAGGCCACCTTTGGTGAAAAAATATCAACCTCCCCCCCTGACAGGCAAGCCGTCCGACACGGACACTTATCAAGGCTATGCTGCACTGGAGACCATCAAAAGTCCATCCCTTGCTTTTGCTGGGGAGCCCTAGGGGCCTAAGGCGCATGGCGTTGACGGGAACGCGCATGCTGGGGCTGAGCCTGAACCGGCTGCCGAGAAGCAGGAGTGTACCTACTCCTATTATAGGAATAGGGAGCACTCTTCTTCCCTCCAAAAAACGTCCTAGAAGAGGGGGTGGTAGCAGAAGACTTCCGGCAGGAGAGAGAATCCATGGTGTCATGATGCTTTTTTATCTTATCGACCATGTCCTCTACTTTTTCGCCAAAAAGATTATCCCCCCGGCAAAGAACATCCGCCACTCGCTGCTGGGTCTTCTGATCCAGGTCAGAGACATGTAGCCATGAAAGTCAGCGCATCACTATACCTTGAGCAGCTACTCGGGATGCCACATCAAAAGGGTTGTAAGACCCCCTGGCCAGGAATTTGCGACACGCCTTCTGCTGCCTGACCACCTGGTGAAAAGGTTCAGCAAGCTCTGGAGGAACTGCTTCAACTAAACTAGACAGTTGCCTTACCGAGTTCCGCAAGTGGATGCTCGTGTAGAGCTGGTATGTTTGAATTTTGGCGGCGAGCATGGCGGCCTAATACGTTCTCCTCCCAAAAGAGTCCAAGGTACTAGACTCTCTGCCTGGGGATGCCGAGGCATAGTCTCTAGTACTCCTGGCTCTTCTGAGAGCAGAGTCCACCACCATGGAATCGTGAGGAAGTTGGGCCTTCACCGTTACAGGCTCTTCATGGACTTTGTACTGGGACTCAGACTTTTTGGGGACAACTGGATTAGAAAGAGGGCACGACTAATTTCGCATGAGCACGTCCCTCAGTGTATTATGCAAGGGGGCCGTAGCAACCTCAGCAGGTGGAGAAGGATACTCCAAGACCTCGAGCATATCGGCCCTGGGCTCATCCACAACCTGCAGAGGGAATGGAATGTCCTTAGACATTTCCCTAACAAAAGATGAGAAAGAGAGACTCTCAGGTGGAGACATTCTACTCTCAACTGGCAGAGTAGAATCAGTAGGAACCCACACACGACTCTTCCTCCGAAAAGTATCTGGGATCTTCCTCGTCTTCCCACAAGCACTCCTCATCTGTATTGGACAAGAGCTCCCTAACAGCAGCCCGAACCCGAGCCTGTCTCGACATCGAGGATCAATGACCTTGTGGGGGATGTCGAGAAGTCGACCCCTGCCTGGACTCCAGCAAAGCTTCCTCCACCAACGTCGAGGGAGAATCGACCCGGGTGGCAGCCGATGTTGGTACCACAAGCGGCACCGAGGAAGGGGACTTCCTCATAGGTGACAGCCCGGATGCTGCCTCTGAAGTCGGTACAGAAGGTGCAAGCATCCCCGACACCAACTGGTGAAGCAAGCCTTCCAGAAGCTCCAGAAGAAGGGCCCGGATACGCTCGTTGAGAGCTGCCAACGGAAAAGACTGGGAGGCCGGTGCAGGAGTCGGTTGCAAAGTCTGAAGGGGCTCGGGAGCCGGTACCAGGCTGCCAGGCGACCGACGCATTGGCACCTCTTGAGCGATCCTCCCAGCGCCGACTATTCTTGGGTACCGACTTCCTTGGTTCCCCGAAGCGCTCGGTACCGTGAATAGGAGAATGATGATGGTGCGTCTTATCCTTCGCTCAACACCCGTCGAGACTCCTCGGTACCAAGAGGAGGACGTGGAACCCTCACGCCTCCTCGGGGCCGGGTCTAACTCAGGTCGGTCCCGGGGGGGGGGGGGGGGGGCCTGCATAACAGTAGGCCTCAACACAGGTGGAGACCCACTCGATGCCTCGCTGCTCCCAGCTCGAAGCGGTCTTTCACCAGCCATTACCTATACTTCCGATGTCAATGCCTCCCTCGACGCCAATGCCACTGACCTCGGTACCGATGCCGAAGGACCAGAGCGATCCGAAAAATGTTTCTCACGCTGAGCCTCTCGAGCCACTTGGCTCTGTTTTTTCATCAACTTACACAGCTTACAAGCAGCTGGGAGATGATCGGGCCCAAGACACTGAAAGCACCACGCGTGGGGGTCAGTACTGGAGATGGTGCGGTTGCACAGAGTACAACGCTTGAAGCCACTGAGTGTCTTCGATGACATAGAGGGAAAAACAGCGGTCATGAAATCAAAAGGCTCGATGGTGCCAAGAAAAAAGGGCACAAAAAGGAAAACAGCCCGACTGAGCAGCCTAAAGGCGGCCGTGTCGAAAAATCAAGGAACTTTAAAAGAGAAGAAGAAACTAATAAAATACAGGGGGGAAAAAAAGGTTTTGTTTAACAACTTTCCCAGTCGCGGATAAGGAAAAAAAGGAGGCACGCTCGCGTCGCGGGAACCTGTTCGCGTATGCGTGGTGCGACGTCACATTCTCGAAAGTTCTAGTTTTTTTATAAATGCCGGGATCCTGGGTCGTCGCAGACGACAACCCATCAACTATTCAGCCTGCTTGTCCTCAGAGAAAGATAGATCAGCTAGAACTGCTTGATCCAGGAGGTGGTGGAAGGGAGATCAGAAAAGCTGATGTATCATAGAAATCAGAGAGAAATGCTGGACATGGGAAGGTGGAACAGGAGATCATGGAGAGATGCTGGGCACAGGAGAATAAACACCAACATTTCAAAATGATTGGGGGTGGTAAATACAATATTATTTACCCCTCCCTGGGAATAAAGGAGGTGTTTACTCAATATTCTGGAGCATTCACTGGTACCCAAAAAGTAGGCTTCAATGCACAGAGGGAGATGGAGAGGAGATCAGAGGCTGGATAAAGGGAAAGGTGGACGGGGAGATCAGTGTATATAAGATGGGGAGGGGAAGCTATAGACAGAAGCATTAAAAAGAGGGACCTTGAAAATTGGATGGAGAGAGGAATGAATAAGAATACTAACAGCCGTGGATAGTAAAATTAGTCCCAACTGATCAATCCAGAGACTTGTGGGTTATGTCCCTCTCCCAGCAGATATGCAGCAGCCCTAACCTCAGTATCATCAATACCAAAGCAGTGGTGAAAAAATGCAAGACCCATGCAATTTCCTGCCTCTAGGAAGAAAACTCCAGCAACCACAACTGCCTTTGCAGGAGAGCATGCCACTATTTGTTAATCTTATTTGTGTACATAATATTTATAAGCTGTATACCATAGACATAGATGAATATACAAAATATTTCTCTTTTTTTTTTTTTTTTTTAATTTTCCAATATATCACCACATAAAGTGAATATGCAATCGGCATTATTTAACATTAGAAAACAAAAATGATAAGTATATATCTTTACAGCCCATTTGTCCACAAGTTAAAGAAATTTGATTCCAAGATTAAGGAAATTAAAAAAGAAAAAAAGATACAAAAATTAATAATCAATAGATGCTTCCTCTGGTTCAGACCCCAGCCTGCTAAATTAGGGAAGGTTTACTATTCACATCAACTCTTGCATCATAAACTCTTTCAACTGTTTTGGATATACAAACTGAAAATGTTTACCCTCAAGCACCACATTACAAAAACAAGGAAATCGCAAAACAAAATTTGCTCCCAATGCCACCACCCTGGGGCGAAGTTCCAAAAGGCCCTTCGTCTCATCTGTGTTGGCCGTGAGAGATCTGGAAAGATACGGACCTTTGAGCCCAAAAACAGATTTTCTAAGTTTCTCAACGAAAGCCGTAGTACGGCATTCCTATCAGGCTCCAACGCGAAAGTGGCAAGCAGAGTTAACCTACTACTACTACTACTATTTAGCATTTCTATCGCGCTACAAGGCGTACACAGCGCTGCACAAACATAGAAGAAAGACAGTAAGTAACTATTTCTAATGAGCTTTCTAGGAATGAGGTAAGAATCATTCCCTCCCCTAGTACTGCCGATGTAATAAGCCCGTGGTAATGGGAGGGAGTGAATCCTTGTCCATTCCCAGGATGTCCACCAAATATTTTTTTAACCATCTCCAAAGGAGAAATTAATGGCGATTTGGGAAAATTAAGAAACCTAAGGTTAAGCCTTTTAGTCTGATTTTCAAGGTATTCAAGTCGTATATGTAGGAAAATTATTGTCTTTAAGCAAAGCTGTTTCTATAGATCCCATTTCTTGAATTTTGATATCCACACGTTCCAATTTCTGGGTTTGCTGTGCAGTCACTTGTGCTTGAAGCAGGGCAGCCTCAGAAAGAACTTCAATATCAGAAGAATTCTGCTTTAAAGTAGTTTGCATAGAGGTTTGGATATTGTAAACCATATCCCATAGTGACTCCAGCGTCACAATTGCTGGTCTAATCACTCCACTAGCCACAGGAGAGATTGAGGTTAGCCCGAGCTAACTTGGAAACAATAGCTTGAGGCAATACCTTTGAAGCCTGTTGTAGTAATGTTTCCCAAAGTTGAGAATCTATCTCCGTTGCTGCAGTCACACCCTCAGACAGGACCAGCTGAGCCACTTCGGCGTCTGTCTCTGTTTGAACAGCCAGCAACTCTCCTCCAGGCTGGGGAGGTGCAATTCACTCCACAGGGCTCAAAGAAGCCCCGTTTCCACTCTCAATCGACTCCGAAGGGCCGAGAGCTGCAGTGGGGGTCTAAGTTCCCTGAGGACCCCGGTTGCTGCCTGGGAAATTGCAGGGTTGTTTGTTTCATCGTCGAGGAGGTCACAGGAACCGAGGGAAATTCCTTTACCTTCCCCCTCCGCTTCCCCATGGTTAACGAGGCTACAGAGGCACCGAGAGAAACTCACAAACACAGCAGCCTCCAGGAGCAAACACAGGTGCGTCTATTCACAGCACCATCTTGGAATCTGCCTACCAGCTCCATGATCGATGAGCAGACGACCCCAAAAATAAAATATTTCTCTTTTAAATAAGTTTATAAATGTGTTTATACGTTTTTAATTTTAAAAGACAAAAATTAATTACAACACCATTTTATGAAATAGTTTTTATACCTGTCCAATGGTTTATTTACTTTGTATACATTTTTTAATAGGTTTGCTTACGTGTCTAAAGTATATATTTATTTATTTGTTTGTTTATAGCATTTATAACCCGCTCTTTCCCACTCGATAGCAGGCTCAGTGTGGCTTACAAGGTATGGTACAAAGTATCACAGAGATAACCCAGTTATAATGAGTAGGACAATAGGAAGAGACATGGGGGAGAGGATTAGAGTATGGGTAGTGCTAGTGGTGTGGGTTAGGTTCGAGACTTAAGTTGGGTTGTTTAGGTAGGCTTGTTTGAAGAGGTAAGTTTCAGAAGCTTCCAGAAGGGTAGATGTTCATTGGTTGTCCAGATATTATTTTAAAGAGTTTATTTGTATACTTTATATTAAGATACATATGTGATGTTTATTTCTCCTTTTTTACATCTGTAATATTTCTTTGTGAAATATTTTTTAATAGTAATACTTATTTTGTAGACTCCTGAAGAAGGCGCTGTTTGCGCCGAAACACAGCTGTGTTGAGTTTTTCACCGTGTAACTTGAAGGGAAAATTAGGTTCTTACCTTGGTAATTTTCTTTCCTTTAGTCATAGCAGATGAAGCCATTACGTATGGGTTATGTCCATCAACCAGCAGGGGAGATAGAGAGCACTCAAACTTTCACAGTGCCCTCTTGGCCAGCTAGCTCCACTGCCTCTTCAGTATTTGAAGCATCCAAAGCAGTATGGCAAACCGCAATGGGAATCACAAGAGCTTTCCTCACAGCGAACGATGGCCCACCACAAGGGCATGAACTCAAAGGAGGGAATGCACATCCTCCTGGAGGGAATAAACTCATCCTCCTTATTGTAGAAGTGGAGGGGAACACACGCGCCTCCTGGAGGGAATCACACATCCTCCCAACCACTGGAGGGAATGAACTCATCCTCCTATTTATAGAACTGGAGGGGAACACACGCGCCTCCTGGAGAGAATCAACACATCCTCCAAAAAAAAAACATGCTGGAGGGAATGAACACATCCTCCTAAATTTAAACTGAACATGAATCCTGAAGATTGTTTTCCAACTTTCTCCCAAGGAAGGAACTTCAGGAAATTAGAACAGAACCTGAAAAACAGATTCACAGCATACAGACAATCATACAGGGAGGGCTCATGGCTTCATCTGTTATGACTAAAGGAAAGAAAATTACCAAGTGTATGTTTTATGCCGTATCATTGGAAGTTCCCAATACTCCTAACACAAGGTAAGAACCTAATTTTCCCTTCCTTGTCATCAAGCAGATGAAGCCATTACGTATGGGATGTAACAAAGCAATCCCTAGATAGGGTGGGAACAAGCCACACCACGCGCTAGCACTTATGCACCAAAACGCGCATCCCTCCTGGCAGCCACATCCAGCCTGTAATGTCGGGCAAAGGAGAGCTTAGAAGCCCATGTTGCTGCACTGCATATCTCTTGAAGAGAGAGTGCTCAGTTTCAGCCCAAGAGGAAGAAAATCGCTCTAGTAGAATGTGCCTTAAAGGCTACAGGCGGAACCCTGCCGGCCAGCAGATAAGCTGAAAAGATCATTTCTTTGATCCAGCGGGCAATAGTGGCTTTAGACGCTGGAGACCCTCTGCGAGAACCGGATAGCAAACAAACAGATGATCAGAAGTCCTGAAAGAGTTAGTAACTCGCAGATACTGCAGCAGAGTCCTGCGCACATCCAAAGGTGCAGCTGCCCAAAAGATTCTGGAAACTCTTCCTCTGAAAAAGAGGGCAAGAAAATAGGCTGGTTTAAGTGAAAGGCTGAAACCACCTTAGGCATACCAAAACCGTCCCGATCGCGGGCCCACCCCGAAGGAGTTGGAAAACACTCTTACCTCAAAGGATCTAGTGTACAACTACGATCCTGCTGAAAATCAGGTCAAAAACCTCTGTTCCAGCGTCTCTGCGTTTAAAAACGCGACGCAACTTTTTTTTTTTTTTTTTTTAAAGCTGTGAGGAAAGCAGAGGTATTGAAGACTCCGGAGGCTCAGATGAGTGGGAAAGGCAGGGAAAGGGCGAACCTATATGCCTGCATCCACTGTTGGTGGGTAAGGACAGGGAAAGCAAGGCAATATGTCCACATCCACAGAGGTATGGGTAAGGCAGGGAAAGGGCTAACCTATGTGCCTTTAAAGTGAAGCTGCTATAGCCTCCAACACCCTGGTAACAACTGGCAAGCCAGGAACCACCTCCCGGCAGATTTTTCTGGAGCTCGAACAAGCTGCAGCCACCCTGCTAAGGGAGATAGAGAATACTGAAGAGGCAGTGGAGCTAGCTGGCCAAGAGGGCACTGTGAAAGTTTGAGGCTCTCTATCTCCCCTGCTGGTTGATGGACATAACCCATACGTAATGGCTTCATCTGCTTGATGACAAGGAAATAAAGGTTTGATTTACAATATATGTCTTCCCCGGTTTCTTGGAGGAGTCTTCCCTTCCTACTCCCTGCTGTGTGCAGTGCTGGGAAGGACCATTCAGGTGGCCACAGGATTAACTCCAGGTAGCATTCAAGTGTTAAGTGACACACCTTTTTATTTTTTGTGCCAGTGGTGGGATTGTCAGTTTCAGTGCGCAGGATGAGGGTCACCATCTACTGAGTGGTTCAGCGGGTTATTTTATTTTTCATCTGTAACATCCAGACACAGAGCACAGTGAATGAGTGCAACAGCAACAGGGTCCCTTTCCTGTTCAGTTTTTTTTCGGGTAGTGTTAATTAGCAGTGTGCTGATGGTGACTGACAGTGACCATCAAACACCGGATGTACCTGAACTAACATGACAGCAACCAGATAACGTCAGCGAAGAGCTGCAGGACCTGCCTGTTCGGAGTTAAATTCCTGGGAGGAGACCAGACTCCTTGTGGGCACAGGCCCCTGAGTTGGCAGAGCCGGATGCCTCACCAGCTGAAATCCGGCAGATCTACATGGTAGACTGACAGCAACAAGAGAAATGAGCAGAACGAGTGGTATGAACAGTGTGAATTCCAGCTGGAAATGGATCATATCCAAAGCTCCAGCTCATCCTCTGAGCCAATGCCAGAGACAAGATATTCAACCCAAGTATGGCCCAACTTATTTGCGCAGTTTGATGATGCCTGAGGTGACACAGATGGATATCTAACTGCCTTTGAAAAAAATGTACCGCCTCAACGGGAATCCCAAGAAAGACTGGGTGCGCTATTTGGGAGGAAAGCTCACTAGTAGAGCACTCAAGGTATTCTGAGGACTGTCAATGGAGACATGCTCCCAGTTTGAGGAGGTGTGCAAAGCTATGTTGAAACCATTATGCCCTTACCTCCCACCGAGACCTACAGGCTAAAGTTTCAGACTTTGGAAAATGGGGTGGATAATACTCACAATGAGTTTGTGATTCAGCTAAGATACCAGCACCAGTGGTGATTCAATGGATCAGAGGTTAAAAACCCTGGATGACTGCCAAACCTGATGGTCCTGGAACAGTTTCTCAATGCAGTCATCCAGAGGCGAGGAAGCAGGTTCAAGATCGCCAGCCCCATACTCCAGAGAAGGCAGCTGAATTGGCTGACATCTTTATGGCTAACCGCCCTGGTTGGTGAAGAGAAACCACCCAATAATTAGAGTAAACTGATGTATCAAGTATGTGCTTAAAGAGGGCAGAAGCGAGCTTGCTTCCAAGCCACAGGAAAAGAACCTGATATGTGTGACGAAACGCCTAGCCACCCGCCTAGGGTTACCCCGCGGCCACTCAGAGGGTCTATCCCTAGCACAGCTCAGGTCTGCCTGCACCTGCCGCTTGTGCTCTACACTAGCACCCTCCTCCCACCGACTGGGTCACAACTGCCTCTGAGCCAGTCTCCCACTCTCCAATTATCCACAGTGATTTCTAAGTTACTGGAGGCCACATTCCCAGTGGTCCTTCAGTTCCCAGAAAGCACTCACAGACTCCAACACACAAACCACCAGGATTCTTTATCAGTCCAGACAGGCAGAACGAACAAACAATTGTGTTTATTCTCATAAAAATATTGAACAGTGGACAAAAATGTGCAAATAGCAAACAATAACAGGTAACACTAACTAAACACTTGCATACATCCTAGAAAGTACCTGGGGAGATCAGGACATATATCTGTTCACAAACCTTCAAGCAAAGAGATCTCACTCTCCTTCTCCCAGGCTAAAACTGAAGCAACAGCCAGCATCTGCTGGGCAATTTAAAAACTCCAAGCCAATCAGAGCCCGAAGAGTCAAGTTTAAATAAAACTGATTACATCACCGCAAGGCACTTCCTATTATCTGTGTGCCAACTAAAAGAAAGAAGTCAGTCCTCTGTAACAGCTTTAAGCATAAACATGCACCATCTGCTGGCCAAACAGGAGACATACACTTCAGACATTTTAAGACAGGAAAATATCCAATACATTTTACAGGCTCAAAACACACTTTCTCAGTGTGTCAATTTGTCAAAATAAAAAACCAAATTAAAAAAAAAAAAGAGAAGCAAACCAAGATATGGGATGCTAATCCAGGCATGGAAAGGGATCTTGTGGACACACTGTAATCCTGAAAGAGGAAATTAGCTACGTATTTTCGATCACCAAGCTTAAATGAATGAAGACTAGAATGGTCACCTTAGAATCATTATGAGCAGCATCTTGTGGGAGAACCAGACTGATAAGTGAAGAGGGAATGAAAAAGATTTGAAGGCAAACTTGATCTAAGTATGAAGATTTCAGACTCAAAGGCCTGTGTAAGGTCTTCCACTATAGGATTAGAAGAAAATTCAGGCTGAGTCTAAGACAAAAGGTGAGAGTGCACACTGAAAGATTTTTTTCAGGTGACTGGAAGCCAAAGTGAGTAACAATGAATAATAGGTTTTCTTCACAGTCTTTACCACTTGCTGACAGTAAATGGCCCACCCTGCCTGCCCAGTTTAGATTCAGCCTATTTGGTAAATGTGCATATAAAAACACAACTTGGCACAGACTTCTCTTGCCACGTCTACAATTTGACTTCTAAATCCTCTTCACCTATTTGTCTCAAGGCATAACCAAAATCTATCACACTGATGGTCTCTCCATACCTTTTTGATGCAACTGTACTCAACTGTTAAGATTATAACTACTGCTCTACACAAGTTCAGTCAAGGTGCTTCATTTCCATCCTCTCACCACTATGGATCTCCTGTTTATCCCATGCTTTGATTCTTGTTACTACTTTTTCCACCTTATCTGGAGGGTCATTCCAGGCATCCATCACCCTTACTGTGAAAAAAGCGTTCCTGTCTAATCCCCCCCACCCCAATGACTTCTTTGCTATTGAAAAACAGTCTAAGAAACAGGAAAGGCAAGGTTCAACCTTGTTTCTCTCCACCGATGCTCCTTGAGACCCTGAGCAAGTCAATTCATCCTCTATTTTCCTCAGCTATAACTTAGCTCATAAGTCCAACTTGATAGGGAAATAACGTGCATACCTGTTCTAACTCACCTTGAGCTTAGATACTTCAAAAAATGCAAGTAATTAAATCTAAATACAAATATAAATTCAAATCTCTCCCCCCCCCCCCCCCCCCCGAGATATTTTCCCCAGAACTGAATACAAAATTCTAGATGGAAGTCTTAGCAAGACCTGTATAGCAGCATCCCCCACCTTTGATCTTCTACCCATGCCTCTCCTTATGCATTCCACTACCTTATTACACTACTTCAATATCCTTGAGATCAGATGTAATTACCCAAAATCTGTCTCTGCTTAACTGAATATTAGCTCTTCACATTTCAATGTTTACTGTTCTTTCAGATTTCTCCATCCTAAGTGTAAGAAACTGCCAATTTTCTGCTAAGTATTTGACCCCTCTTCAAGCCTTTTTAGATCACATTTCATTCTATCTACTCCATCCAAAGTGTCCATCCTACAGTAGATCTGTCTCTCACCTGCAGAGATAAGAAAACTTATAAACTCTGACACAATGCTACTAAAAGATATCGAACAGAAGGGCTCCAGGAATTGATCCATACGCCACTACCTTCTCATATAGAAGTACACAGCTATGGAACGCACTACCCACAGCCTTGAAAACCATGGACAATCCTAACCAACTTCCGCAAATCTTGAAGACACATCTCTTCAACAAAGCCTACAAAAGAACCCTTAACAACTCAATTCACTACCCATCCCACTCAAGTATTAAAATACACCTCTTAAACCACCCTAACACTTACTTCTCTAATCCCTCATACATCTTCTGATTATTACTGATTGTATCTAAGATTCTGTCATGACTATGTCATAACAACACTCTGTAAGCCACATTGAGCCTGCAAATAGGTGGGATGTGGGGTACAAATGCAATAAATAATAATAATATAATCCTAGAGACAGTTTACTAATTGCCTTGCTCTTCTCAAAGTAAGCTTTACCACTACTATCTGCTGTTTCCTATGTCATTTCCAACAAATCCATATCCCTACAGCGAAATAGGATATAAGCATTTCATGACACATACAACACTACAAATTTAAAACAAAACAAACAAAAAAAAAAACAATCCTCAATATAAGCCACTCCTGTCCTAACCTTTTAGGCAATGTGTCCAGCAAATAAGAAAGTACAAGCAGCATAATTTAAAACTGTGCTCAAGAAACTGATCTTCATTCCAAATAAAGAACGAACAAAAACGCAGGTCTTAAATTAAGAAAAACAGATATCTAGGTTCAGACCTGGTTATGCTTTGTTACCTGTCTGGGTAAAAACCCCAATGGACCAAGACTTGTTTGTCTCTTTTCATCACAGGTCTCAACCACTCATCTAGAAGAAAAGAAACACAAAGAAAAAGAAATTGATTATGTTCTTACTCAAGTAAGCTACAACAACTAATTTCAACCACAAAGGTCAATTCTATAAGTAGGCACCCTGGTGCTGTACGGTGAGGGCCTATACATAACGGTATCTGCGTGCCAAGATTCCATTACAGAAGCATTGGTACACCTACATGTACATACCTGCAAGTTACACCAGCCATAGACCTGGCATTAGCTGCAGTCGTGTAATACAGTAAAGGCACACATAAATGAAGTCACTAACTGTAGCAGGTGTTCAAGGACAGCAGGATACATATCTTCACATGTGGATGATGTCATCTGACAGAGCCCTGCATAGGAATTGCTCTTCAGTTTTCCACAAAGCTTTGAGAGCATTCTACCATGAATGCACATGCTTTCCCACCTGTTGCTGTCACATGGGAGCTGGGCAGTGAAATTTCTAGCTAGTAGAATTCAACTCCAGAGAGAACGAGGAAGGGTATGTGTGGATATTTATCCTGTCGGCCTCAGTGAACACCTGCTACAGGTAACTTCATTTTCCCAGAGGACAAGCAATTACAACTATCCTCACATGTGAGAGACCCTAGCTAAAGGCTGCCTTCAACAAAAAAAAAAAAAAGGAGGGGGGAATAATAACTATAAGCCTTACAAAGGGCAAGGCCTACGAATAACATGTAAGCTACTATATACTTTTTTTTATTGTTGTTGTTGTTGTTGAAAGGCAGCCTGGAACAGAAAACAACTGGGTCCAGAGAGCTGGAAAGGGATTCTAAAACCTAAATACATTCTGAAGTACTATCAGTCCAAACTGACTGATGCGTCAGAAGTCCCGTTTCAAAGCAATAATGTGATGTGAATATCTGGACTGAAGACCACATTGCAGTTCGGCATAACTCCTCTATGGAGGCCAACTTGAGTGGGCTACTGACAAGGCAATAACTCTTTCATTATGAGCCATGATATGGCCCTCAAGAGTAAGGTTGCATGGGCATAAGTGAAGGACATTGGTGTGTTGGCTAGTTTGAAAAGAGTGTGCTTTCTGAAGGCAGCCCCATCCTTGTTCAGTCAAAAGAAACAAAAAGCTGAGTACAATTTCTATGGACTTTGGTCCATCCAAGATTTATTTATTTGTTGCATTTCTATCCCACATTTTCCCATCTATTTGTAGGCTCAATGTGGCTTACATAGTACTGGAGAGGCCTTTCTCTGGTGTGAACAAATACAGGGTGATGTTGTGGTAAGATCACGTTCATGTGGCACAGCCACATTAGAGAATCGGAGAATGGAAGAATTGTGTTATGTCCACTACGTGCTTTAGATTGGTTGTGTTGCAGAGATTAGGCACTTAAGTTGGATCAGTAGGGTATGCCTTTTTAAACAAGTTGGTTTTTAGTGATTTCCAGAATTGTAGGTGGTCGTACGTCGTTTACAAGGCTTTTGGTAATGAGTTCCACAGTTGTGTGCTTATGTAGGAAAAACTAGATGCGTAAGTTGTTTTGTATTTAAGTCCTTTGCAGCTTGGGTAGGGCAGATTTATTTTATTTATTTTTGTTACATTTGTACCCCGCGCTTTCCCACTCATGGCAAGCTCAATGCGGCAGGCAATGGATGGTTTAAGTGACTTGCCCAGAGTCACAAGGAGCTGCCTGTGCAGGGAATCGAACTCGGTTCCTCAGTTCCCCAGGACCAAAGTCCACCACCCTAACCACTAGGCCACTCAGGGCTTCTCCGTAGATGATTTTGTGAACCAGGGTGCAGATTTTGAAGGCGATACGTTCTTTGATTGGGAGCCAGTGTAGTTTTTCAGAGGGGTTTTGCACTTTCAAATCGCGTTTTACAAAATATAAGCCTAGCTGCCGTGTTTTGAGCGGTCTGAAGTTTCTTTAAGGTTTGTTCTTTACATCCCGCCTAAATTCCATTGCAGTAATCTAAGTGGCTTAGTGTACCATTAATTGTATCAGGTTGCGAAATGTTTCCCCTCAAGAAGCATTGCTTCACACGTTTGAGTTTCCAAATTGAGTGGAGCATTTTATTTGTTGTGGATGCCACTTGGCTCTCTAGTGTTAAGTTACGGTCCATTGTAACGCCGAGGATTTTCAAGCTGTCTGAGATAGGAGGGGTGTGATCTGGGGTGTTGATACTTGTGGGGATGTCCGTGCTGTGTTGGGATGAGAGGATGAGACAATGAGTTTTTTCTTTATTGAGTTTTAGTTGAAATGCATTTGCCCATGAATCCATGATGTTCAGGCCGAGCTTGATTTCACTGGTGATTTGTAAGGAATGTATATTGTGACATTGTCTACATATATGAAAGGGTTAAGGCCATGGCTGGATAAGGACTTGGTAAGTGGGGTCATCATTAAGTTGAGTAGGATCAGTGATAGCGGTGATCCTTGCGGTACTCCACAGTCTGCTTTCCATGGTGATGCTATGTTTGAATTTGATTTTACTTGATATGTTCTTGTGGTTAGGAAGCCCTTGATCCAGTTAAGTATGTTTCCACCAATCCCGAACTTATTTAGTAATCTTATTAATATATTATGGTTTACCATGTCGAATGCACTAGACATGTCGAACTGGAGGAGAAGGATGTTTTTGCCTGTTGCTATTTCCTGCTTGAATTTGGATGGAAGAGTGAGTAATACTGTTTCCGTGCTGTGGAGGGGGCGAAAGCCTGACTGTGATTCGTGTAATATTGAGAATTTGTTTATGTAATCTGTAAGTTGTTTGGTTACCATGCTTTCCATCAGTTTGACCACCAATGGGATAGATGCTACTGGACGATAGTTAGTGATTTTGTTTGTTTTTTTCTTGGTATCTTTTGGTATTGGGGTGAATAGGATGTGAAGTCTGCTATGAAGCGGTCAGGGGCAGATTTCATTATGTAGCTGGGACAGGTATCTAGTTTACAGTAAGTGTTGGAAAACCTACTAATCGCCTGGGTAACTGTTTCGACAATAAGGAGGGCGAAGTTTAACCAAGTCCGATTATTAAGGAAGTTTTCAATGTCGGTGTTGTTCTGAGGTAGCATGTTGCGTAGGTTTACAATTTTTTCATTGAAGTACTTCGCACGTTTATCTGCAGATGGGATGTCTGTATTCGTGGTAGTGACCAAATTGGTGTCTAAGAGTTTGTTCACGAGTTGGTATAATTTCTTCATGTCTTTGTAATCTGTCCCTATTTTGGATTTATAGTATGATCTTTTGGCCTATCTTATTGCATATTTGTATTTTCTTTGTATTTGTTTCCATGTGTTGAGTGTATGTTCATCTTTTGTTTTATTCCATGCTTGTTCGAGTTTCCTGGTTTGTGTTTTTAACTTTTCAGTTCATCGCTGAACCATGGTGTCGAATTATGCTTGCGTGGAGTTCTTGTTCTTAAGGGCGCAATTTCATCTAGTATGCTTTTGCATCTTATGTCCCATTCTATGAGGTAGTATATGGAGTCTGTTTGTGTTGCCCATTCGTTATTGTATATCAGTTGCCAGAATGTTTTTGTGTCTACTTGACCTCTTGTGCTGTAGGATGAGTGTGTTCTAGTATTCATTGTATACCCTTCTTCCACCAATGTAGGGATACGTTTAGTTTGCAATGGTCAGTCCAAGGTGTCTCTGTCCATTTTGTATTTGTTATTGTTAGGTTCTGGTCTGTTGAGAATTTGTGTGAGATGAGATCAAGTGTGTGTCCTTTGACATGGGTTGCTTGCATTGTGGCCATTTGAGATCGCATAAAACGAGAAATTCCTTACATTCTCGTGCATTGATAAGAGTTCGGGTCTTCTAAGTGAAGGTTGATGTCTCCTAGTACAAAACACAAACAAAAAAAAACCAAGGTGCTCTTACAATCCAAAATATGCAGTGCAATTTCATCTTCGCAGACGTGAGGTTTTTGAAAAAAAACGTTGGCAGAACAACTGACTGGTTAAGATGGAACTCTGATGCTACCTTAGAAATGAACTTAGGATGCACATGGACTGAAGTAATCACCACCAGAGGTATAACCTTCAAGGCTAGAGGTTCAAAAGGAGTTTTCATCAGCAGGAATAAAACACAGAGGTCCCTTAATACTGGAGGAGGCTTTGATACAAGCAAGCCTCACATAAACTGAACTTAAGGCCAAACAAAGATGAGCTAATATTTTACCTGATGATGGTAAGCACCAATTGCAATAAGGAGAACCCTAATAAAGTTGGTCTTGAGACCTAGATATAGAAGGTATTAAAGTAGTTTTTGTATAGGACAAGAAAACAAATCTAAAGAATTGCCCTCACATCAGACCAAAAACCTCTTCCATTTAAAACTAAGACCTAGCAGAAACTCTTCTGGAAGTCAATAGCACTTGAGACACTGACAGGCAAGTTCAATGAATCCACTATTACCCTTTTAATGCCTCAAACTGTGATGGATATGGATTGAAAGTCAGGATGTAGAAGGGTCCCCTGATCTTGAGTAACTGGAGTTGAAAAACACTCCAGTCTCCAAGGTTCTCTGAAGGAAAGCTCCAGGAGAACTGGGAACCATATCTATCTCAGCCACTAAAAGGCAATCACAATCATGGTTCATCAATCCTGCTTGGATTTAAGAAGAGTTTTCACAATGAGAGGTTATTGAAAGGCATGCAAAAACGCGGCCTCACCCACATAGGGGAAGAAGGCATCCAAAGCTAGCCTTCCATATATTCCTAGTCTGGAAAATAACTGATGGCATTTTTTTGTTGATGTGCTGATTGGCAAAAAGGTCTATCAAGTGGGTATCCCCACTCTCCAAAGATGATCTGGGCAACACACACATCCAAAGGCGACTCATGAAGTTTAAGAACTCTGTCCACCACACAATTGTTTTTAACCACCAAATACACAATTCTGAGGTACATCTTGTGCAAAATATCCCACTTCCACATTCTGCTTCTCGACACAAGAATTACAAACCTGTCCCTCCTCCCGGTTGATGTAGTACAATAATCTGATTGGCTAAGCGATCTCAAAGTCTTTAGACAGGGTCCACTGAGCTTCCCTCAAACTGAGGTGTGCCATGGGTGTTAAGTGAGCTGTGGAGGCCATATGTCCCAGTATCTTCAACATCTAATCAGCTTATACCTAGATGACCATTTTGTACTTCCTCTACCACAGACATGAGTGTCAATATCATCTGCTGTGGAAGAAATGCTGACACTTGGGTCCTATGAATCCTAATTTTGTATGAGGGGCTGACCTGCAACTAGGGATAGTTTATGACAAAGTCTAACCAGCTCTACAACCAAATGATCATGCACATGGATTCTTTTGCTCCTTCCTCTGATGGGTGATTGATGTACACCCCAAGTCTGAATACAGATGCTGCAATAACTTCTATGCACTTTGGAATCACCCTTGCTGCTGAAGCAAGGCCAAATGGCAGTATGCAGCACTGGTAGTAGTGTTTTCCTACAATAAATCTCAGACACTTCCTGTAATTTGGATGTATCTGTATGTGTATACAAGCAACCTTAAAGTCCACAAAGTATAACCACCTCATCAATGTCGCTTTCGGCCCCTAACCATTGTACCTCTAACCAGGAAATCTAGACTGTTCAATCTTGATTGACTGCACTTTTTGTCCTTTAGATTGTAAGCTCCTTTGAGCAGGGACTGTCCTTCTTTGTTAATTGTACAGCGCTGCGCAACCCTGGGCGCAGACGCGAGACCAAAGGGCAGTACACAGTACTGAAAGTGCCGAGTTCCCAATCGAAATCGAAGATACTTCCAGTGAGCTGGGAGTATCGAGATGTGGGTATAGGCGTTGTTTAAATCCAGAGAGCATAGCCAATCGTTTTCCTGAATCATGGGAAGAAGGGTGCACAGGGAAACCATCCTGAACTTTTCTCGGGCTAGGAATTTGTTCAGGGCCCTTAGGTCTAGGATGGGATGCATTCATTCCCCACTGCTTTCTTTTGCACAAGGAAGTACCTGGAATAGAATCCCAGCCCTTCTTCCCCTGGTGGAACGGGCTCGACTGAACCGGCCTTTAGAAGGGCGGAGAAATCCTCTACAAGTACCTGCTTATGCTGGGAGCTGTAAGAATGAGCTCCCAGTGGGCAATTTGGAGATTTGGATTCCAGATTGAGGGTGTATCCTCACCGGACTATTTGAAGAACCCACCAATCGGAGGTTATGAGAGGCCACCTTTGGTGAAAAAATATCAACCTCCCTCTGACCGGCAAGTCGTCCGGCATGGACACTTTTTCCGAGGCTACGCTGCACTGGAGCCAGTCAAAAGCCCAACCCTTGCTTTTGCTGCGGAGCCGCAGGGGCCTTAGGTGCACACCTTTGACGGAAACAAACACGCTGGGACTGAGCCTGGACTGCCAAGAAGCAGGAGTGTACCTACACCTATTATAGGAATAGGGAGCACTCCTCTTCCCTCCAAAAAACCTAGATGAGGAGGTGGTAGCATTAGACGCCCAGCGGGAGAGAGAATCCATAGCATTATGGTGCTTCTTGATCTGATCGACCAAATCCTCTACTTTTTCGCCAAAAATGTTACCCCCCCCCCCCCCCGGCAAGGAACATCCGCCATTCGCTGCTGGGTCTTATGATCCAGGTCAGAGACGCACAGCCATTAGAGTCTACGCATCACTATACCTTGAGTAGCTACTCGGGATGCCACATCAAAAGTGTCGTAAGTACCCCTGTCCAGGAATTTGACACGCCTTCTGCTGCCTGACCACCTGGTGAAAAGGTTCGGCGAGCTCAGGAGGAAGTGCTTCGACCAAACTGGACAGTTGCCTCACCGAGTTCCGCAAGTGGATGCTCGTGTACAGCTGGTATGTCTGAATCTTGGTTGCGAGCATAGCGGCCTCATACGTCTTTCATCCAAAAGAATCCAAGCGGCACAGAGGTCGGGGACCTCACCACAGGCGATGGACCAGATGCCGCTTCAACAGATTGTGCAGAAAGGCGCAAGCACCCCTGGCACCGAAGTAGACTGGCGCAGCAATCCCTCCAGAAGCTCTGGAAGAAGGGCCCTGATGCGCTCGAAAGCCTCCATCGGAAAAGGCTGCGAGGCCGGTGCAGAAGCCGGTGGCAGAATCTGTGGGGGCTCGAGAGCTGGTACCAGGCTGCCAGAAGACCGACACATCGGCACCTCCTGTATAAAGGGTGAGCGGTCCTCTCGGCGCTGACGCTTCTCGGGTGCCGAATCCCTCGGCTCCCCGGAGCTCTCGGTACTGCGCATGAAAGGAGATCGATGACGGTGTTTCTTAGCCTTCGCTCAACGCCTGTCGAGACTCCTCGGTACTGAAGAGGAGGACGTGGAATCCTCACGCCTCCTAGGGGCCGGGTCCGACCGGGGGGGCCTGCATAGCAGCAGGCCTCGAGACAGGAGGTCACCCACTCGATGCCTCGCTGCTCCCAGTGTGATGTGGTCGTTCGGCAGCCATTACCTGCGCTTTCGAAGTCGATGCTTCCCTTGACGTCGATGTCGCCAACCTCGGTACCGATGCCGACGTCGAAGGACTGGACCAATAGCAAAAAGTTTTCTCGTTGAGCCTCCTGAGACACTTGGGTCCATTTTTTCATTAAACGACACAGCTTACAAGCAGCTGGTAGATGATCGGGCCCAAGGCACTGGAGACACCACATGTGGGGGTTGGTATCCGAGAAGGTCCGATTGCACCGAGTACAACGTTTGAAGCCGCTGGGAGTCCTCGATGACATGGACAGAAAAACTGTGTTTGCGAAATCAAAGGACGCGATTATGCCAATTAGAAAGGCACAAAAAGGGAAGAACAAACCCGGCCATGCGGCCTAAAAGAAAAGAAACAAACCCAGTGACTAAAACTAAGTAAAATAAAGGAACTACTCTACTTTTTTTTTTTTATGTTGTACAAAGATGTAAAGAAAAAGAAAAGAAGCAATCACGTACAGACTGTACCTGGGCTGAGAGGAACACAGCGAAAATCAAAACCGTGTCATCTCAAACGCGGAGAAAAAAAATACTGAGGGACTTACACGACGGGCAGAAAACCGGTCCGCGCATGTACACTGCGCTCCGCTTGCGCGCCAGAAGACTGTAGAAGATTTTTTGAGATATTGCTAGCAAAACTTCTGATCCTGGGCCGATGTGGACGTCGACCCAAGTGTGAGAACAAGCAGCCTGCTTGTCCTCGGAGAAACTGGTTTACATATTATATATAGGTGCTTATTGTGTACCTGGCGCAACAGATTAAGTGACTTGCCCAGAGACACAAGGAGCTGCAGTGGGAATCAAACCCGGTTCCCCTGATTCTCAAGCCACTGCACTAACCACTAGGTGGCTACTCCACTTAATCATGAGGCCAACTTCTATGAAGTAGCTCATCCTGAAGAACAGATGTAGTTTCAAAAATTCATACACATCTTGTAATCATAATTCGCAAAAAAATCCACTTTACCACTGGGAATTTAACATACTATGAATTTATCTAAAGTATGTAAGGGGGGGGGGGGGGGGGGGGATGGAGTAAATCTTCTACAAGCTACCTAATGCAAGGTATTTTCTATATGCCAGGGTATATTTATAAACAAGTCTGGGCTGCAGGTTTTTGTTTTGTTTTAACAAGGCATGCATATGAACTGACAATATGCAAGTGAATTTTGTCTGCACAGGAACTACTGAAAAAGCAGACAACATACCCACCGCTGAGACCAACTATCAAGTACACCTTATCTCTGTAGGATCCATGCACCATATTTTTTCAAAATTAGAGCAAATGAAGAATTCAATATAATAGCAAACTAGCATCCGACAAACTACAAGATTCATTCTTTAGAAGTCAAATAATGGAAACCTTTGAACCACTATCAGCAATTATGTGAGTGTGAAATACCAGAAAATCAAGCAAGCAGAGTGCTATAATGACCACTGAAAAGCAAGTGAAAATTAGAACAGGAACTTACAGGAGTACAGATTTTGTTTTGTTATCACCTTACACCCACCCACTTTAGACTGAACAGCACAAGCATGAATGCAACAAGTCAGAAAGCGCAAATCAGATAACCTTTTTCTACTTGCTCATAGTATTGCCCAGCACTGAAAAATCAGAAAGTCAAGTTTCTGTCCAAACTCACCATCAACCAGTGAGGTAGGAATGGGGTAAACATGGTGCGAGGCTTTTGACTTCTCATCAGTGACTGTTCCCTAAACGAGTAAAAGTAAGGATTGGGGAGAGATGGGGAGAAAACATATGAAAAATCACAAGGGTTTAAAAACTACTGCATTTGCTATTCTGGAAACGGGTCTAGGAAATCTTTTGCATACAGTAATTCAGTGTGCTTTAAAAATAAAGATCAGAGGAATACAACAGTTAACATATCAGGTTTAAGATAGGTCTTGACAAACTTTGCTAGAATCTAGAGGCCAGCCCAAAAACCTAGGAGCCACACTTGGAAGAAATGCAATTTTTATTTAGTTATGCACATTTATAAATTGTACACCCATAATGTACTCAAGGTGTACAGCAAGCTATTACAGTAGAAGGGAAGGAGTGAATAAAAAGCTATTGCTCTCCCCATCTCCCACCTATCTACATTGTATCTGGTAATGGGGGGAAAGGCTAAAGCTGCAGCTAATAATAGCTGTTGAAGGGGTACACCCCACCCTCCTACCCCCAGCAGTCACAGTCTTAGCCTCTCTCCATTGCCCACCTGTCCCCAGCAACTGCAGTTTTAACCTCCCCTCAACTGCTCATCCACCCCTTTCCAACAACCACAGCGTAAAGCCACTCTTCATCACCTACCTAGCCACCCCAGCAGCCATAGTGTCACATCCCTGCCCCACATGCTACAACTAAGGGCGCTTTGCTGCTAAGGGGTGAGGGGAAGACATCTTGACTGGTAAGTTGTATAATGTCAGCAAAACCTGCAGTCTTGATTATAACCATCTATCATCCTCATCATGTTTGGTTGCCTATATGGTTGGCATGGTGGAGACTTGGCAACCAGAATTTTAGCACAGGTAACTGGGGTGCAAGGTGAGTGCGCCATAGGGATGCTGTGGAGTGGGGACAGAGCAAGATGAGTGCGCGCTATGGTGGTGGGGGGGCAGAGCAAGGTGAGAGCGCGCTATGGTGGTGGGGGGGCAGAGCAAGCTGAGAGCGCGCTATGGTGGGGGGGGGGCAGAGCAAGGTGAGTGTGCAATGGTGGGGGGGCAGAGCAAGGTGAGTGTGCAATGGTGGGGGGCAGAGCAAGGTGAGTGTGCAATGGTGGGGGGGCAGAGCAAGGTGAGTGTGCAATGGTGAGGGGGCAGAGCAAGGTGAGTGTGCAATGGTGGGGGGGCAGAGCAAGGTGAGTGTGCAATGGTGGGGGGCAGAGCAAGGTGAGTGCGCAATGGTGGTGGTGGGGCAGAGCAAGGTGAGTGCGCAATGGTGGTGGTGGGGCAGAGCAAGGTGAGTGTGCAATGGTGGGGGGGCAGAGCAAGGTGAGTGCGCAATGGTGGTGGTGGGGCAGAGCAAGGTGAGTGCGCAATGGTGGTGGTGGGGCAGAGCAAGTTGAGTGCACTATTGGAAGGTAGAGCAAATTGAGAACACCATAGCAACAGAGCAAGGTGAACACATGCCCTGGAATTTGATGGGAGCAGTGCAAGCTAAGTGTGCCATGGAGATGGGAGGAGGGGCAGAAAATGCAGAGTGCGCCACTGGTGTGCGGAAAGATAAAGCTTGAGGGTATGCCATGAGGGAGGGTGGGGGAGAGATACAATGATAGCTAGGAAGAAGAGGAGAAAGAAAAGAAAGTATGTGCCTGGAGGAGGGAGAATGAAAGGTGGCAGTACTGCTTGTGGTAGAAGACTTCTGGGGAAGAGAGAATTAGAAGTCTTGCTGGGAGTTGGGGAGAGAACTGCAGTTGGAGTGGGATATGGAATGGGAAAAAGCTGGAGGGAATTTCAGGCCTCATAGGAAATTCAGCGGCAAAAAAAAAAAAAAAAAAAACACAACACTACAAATAATCAATGCAGAATTTTTAAATTGTGTGCAAAACTTCAAAACTTTGTACAGAATTCCTCCAGGAATAACGATACATCAGGGTTCTTAACGTGAGGTCAATAGACATCAGGGGGTCCATGAACTTGGATGGAAAAAAAATTACTATTAATTTAAGAACATAAGAACAAAAGAACATAAGCTTTGCCATACTGGGAGAGACAGAAGGTCCATCAATCCCAGTGTCCTGTTTCCAACAGTGGCCAATTCAGGTCACAAGTACCTGGCGAGATCCCAGAACAGTAAAACAGATTTTATGCTGCTTATCCTAGAATATGCAGTGGATTTTCCAATGTCAATCTTAATACAGTGCAATCCGCTTAAGTGCAAGGGTCTGGGACCAAAGAAATGCATGCAGTTAACCGGAGCATGCACTTAACCGTTGTGACCCAAAGAAGCTTGACATCTGATAAACATATGTACAGTACTGTTTATTATACGTACAGTATACAGTCTCCGTTAACTGACATTAGGCTTACTTGAAGTAATCAGTCATAGTCCCCTGTACAATTTTGTGTCTGTGAGTTCCACAGACTACGTCTGCCAGACGGTAAAAACTGTCATAGCACTGACATCCAGTGGCCTCCAGATAGGCCCGCACGATGTTGAGACTCTCCAGCGCTCTTGCAAAAGTGACAGGTTCTTGAATTTCATCAGCATGTGCTCATTTCATCATGTTTCATCATCAGCCATTGCCTGCGTGTAGGCACATATCTCGACATCAGTGCTGTAGTCAGCTGTGTGTAGATCGTAATCAACAGCTACGTAAATGATGAAACTCCTCTTCAGTATCACCGGCTGGGATGTCAATAACCTGTTCATCTGACGTGTTTGCAACAGCTGCATCTGTTTCATCCCCCTCCACATCCTTAACAAAGCTTGCCTGCTTGTAGCAGTTCACAATGGTTGCCTGTGTAACATGATTCTAGGCTTCTTCCTGCATATGTAGGGAATCCAACAGTGATAGATTACGAGCCAGTTCAACAGTACGTTTATCTTTGCCAGTCTGGTCATCCATAACGCTCAGACGACGTAGCACAAGAGCCTGATAATGTTTTTTTGAAATTGGCTATTATGCCCTGATCCATAGGTTGGATCAGAGAGGTAGTGTTTGGTGGCAGGAAGACCACCTTGACGTCAGACAGCCTGACATCATCACTGTGTGCAGCACATTATCACAAAGCAGCAAAATCTGATGCTTTTGTGCCCGCATTCTAGTGTCTAACTTCTTTAGCCACTGCTTCCAAATTTCCCCAGTCATCCATGAATTTGCGTTAGCCTCGTATGACACAAGAAGTTGCTTAACATTCTTGAAGCAACGGGGCTGTTTGCTCTTTCCAATGACGAGTGGTTCCAACTTCTCACTCTCATCCATATTGCAGCAAAGGAAGATCGTCAGTTGTCCTTCGACATTTTACATCCTATAGTTTTGGTTTGTTTGAATGCAAGTGTTCCATCAGGAATCACTCGCCAGTAGAGACCGTTTTCGTCAGCACTGAAAATGTCACGAAGTGCAAACTCGTTCAAGATGGTAGGAAGAACTGAAACAACCCAATTTTCAGCACCAAAGTCATCAGCGTCTTGTTTTTCACCATGCTGTTTCTTGAATTTTATGTTGCTCCTCTCCTTCCATCTTTCCAACCATCCAATAGTGGATCCGAAAGGGGCGTGACAGTGGGCGTGACATGTGTCCTCTTTTTCAGAGGACAGAAAATGGTAACCCTACTCAGTAGTAACTCCTGATGAAGGCCTTTGGAACCGAAACACAGTCTATATAGATTAACTTGACTGAGACTTGTTTTATTAAATATACCTTTTCGACCTGTGAAGGAAATATTTTTTCAGTCAAAGAATAGTTAAGCTGTGGAACTCATTGCTGAAGGATGTGGTAACAACAGTTAACATATCTTGGTTTAAAAAAAGGTTGAACGAGTTCCTGGAGGTAAAGTCCATAGTCTGTTACTGAGATGGATTTGAGGTAACCAACTGCATGCCCTGGGATTGGGAGCATAGAATGCCACTACTAATTGGGATTTTGCCAAGGACTTGTGAGCTGGATTGGCCACTGCTGGAAGCACGATGGGCTAGATGGACCATTGGTCTGACCCAGTATGGTTATTCTTATGTTTTTATCTCAACACAGGTTGACTTTAACAAAAAAATTAAACAGCAGCCTGCCATGCAAGCCAGAAAACAATTCTTTTTCATTTTTGTCCCCCCTCCCCTCCCCTTTTCTTTTTGTTTTGTTTTAAAGTAACAAGGAAACTAAAAATCATAAATTTGGGCCTTAGCAGGGACTGGAGTTTATTCAGATCTCAAACATTCTGCAGATTGGTTTGACCAATCATGTTGGGAATGAATCCCCTGGATTTTCCTTTTCTGGAGGCAGGCCTGGCATATTTGGCAGATGGCCTCTATGACTTGCTTAGGGCTTCAGCAAAACAGATGTCCCTGGTGGTTTCTGCAAGGTACTCCCCTATGGCTCAGGAACTGGGCAGCAGATGTAGCTTTGTAGTCCACCAAGCTTCTCTTTAGAGGTAAACTTCTGTTTAGAGAAGACTTAGGGAAGCTGCTTAAGGACTTAGGAGAATCTGAGTCCCATCGTTTGCTGAAGAACACGAATAAATCCTCTTATCGTTCCTCTCAGTCTTATTCCTGTTTTCAAGATTCCAAAAAGTACAGGCCAGGGTGATCTTCAGGCTTCTGCAGATCTTTTTAACATAAGGAGTCATGCTTTCATTCAGACAAGATGGCGGGGGTGGGGGGGGGGGGGGTTAGTCCATGCGGGCATCCAATGCTGCCCAACCCTTTCAAAGAAGGTATCCAGGGTATCTTCTCAAATATTCTTATCAAAGGTTGACTTTCTGGTTTTTTTGTTTTTGTTTTTTTTTTTTGGGGGGGGGGGGGGTGGTTTATGAGAAGTGGACCCACATCACTTCAGCCCAAAGAGTTATGGAAATTAAACGGGATGGATACAAGTGGAAGTTCACCTAGTCTCTCAAATTTCTTCTTGGAATCTACTTGCTGTGTGCCAGCCAAAAAGGTGGTGGTGCAGGACACCTTACAAGCCCTGATGAACTGAGGCATCATTGTGCCTGTTCCAGGAGGAAAAGGGTATGGGTAGATCCTGCATCTACTTTCTGGTATCCAAGAAAGAGGGATCCTTTCATCCCATTCTCAACCTAAAGCATGTGAACAAGACGCTCCGGGTCACGCACTTCAGGACGGCGACTATTCTAGCATTAATCTCTTTGGTCCAACCAGATGAATTTCTCACCTCCCTGGCCCTCAAGACGACCTATTTTCACATTCTGATTTGGCCTCCCCATCACCATCTTGGCTTGGCATTTTCAGTTCTGAGTCATGCATTTTGGCATTTCCACGGCTCCCAGAACCTTCTCCAAAGTTACAGTGGTGGCAGCAGCATATCTCCCATGAATGGGCTCATCAGAGCCTCTTATGAAGGCAGTCCAGATACAACCACAAGGGTAGTCAGTCCTGGTGTTGGATGGTCAACTCATCCAAGAGCTATCTGTTTCCTTTCAGTCTATCGAGTATTTTGGTGTCATCCTACAATTACAGTCAAAAATTAAACTACATTTAAGCCTTCCCTCTCCTCATGTTTCGGATTACATGCAAGTGCTGGGCTCAACAGTGGTGACCTTGGATGTGGTTACCTGGGCTAGAGTGAACTTGAGGCTGCTTCAGGCCTCTCTCCTCCGTCCCCAATACATCAGGAATATGGTGTCATCATCCTCTGGACTTATCAGGAAAGGAGGAGTATGGCTTGGTGGCTCAATCAGTCCAACCTACTCCAGGGGAACTCACTGGCAACTCATGACTGGCTTGTGGTCACCACAGACATTAGTCTTGCGAGCTGAGGTGGTTATTGCTTCCATCTCATGGTCCAAGGCAGATGGTCTCCGGTAGAGGACGCCTGGCAGATCAATCTGGAGATCAGGGCGATTTCTCAGGCTCTGGAGAGGCCTTTGCTCCAACCTTTCATTGGTGACTTGTCTGAATTCTGTTGGACAATGCAACGTTGGTTGCTTATGTCATCAAGTAAAGAAGCACTCCTAGAATTAGAAGCTCATCTCCTCTTCCTTTGAGCAGAAAATCTGTAGCTACTCTCAGCAGTTCACATTGATGGGACCCCGAATAAGCAGGCAGATCTTCTCACATTGGGAGAACTGAATCAAACATTTTCACACATAATGGGGCTCCAGGTCAAGGATCTGATGTCAAGGAAAAGTAACACCAAACTCCCGAATTTCTTTGGTCATCAAAGGAATTACAGCTCCCAAGGTGTGGATGCTCTCCTCCAAGCATGGCAACTAGACAAATCTCCTGCGTTTCCTTCCTGGCCAGAGAGAGCCCCACGCCTGCCAGAAGTTGAAGGCAGCACAGACTGCTAATCAGCTTTGGAATTCCCTCTCAAAGTTTTGCCCTGGGCCTCAGTCATAACCATTATTAAAATGGACTTGGGGGAAATCCACTGCCTATGTTTAGGATAAGCAGCATAAAATATATTGTACTGTTATGGGATCTTGCCAGGTACTTGTAACCTGTACTGGCAACTGTTGGAAACAGGATTCTGAGCTTGATGAACCTTCCGTCTGTCCCAGTATGGCAACACTTATGTCTTACACTGGTTCTATACATTGCAAAAACTGACTTATTCAATCACTGGAATAAATCATTTCTTCTTTATAATTTTGTTGTCTGGTCATTTTTTTCTTCTAATTGTGTTGTCCCAGTCTCTAGTTTCTGTATTCTCCTGCCTTCTCTTAATTCTCCTTCCAGTATGTCTTGCCTATTTGACATCTGTACTCTCTCCATGTCCACCATCAATATTTTCTTTGTATCCATGTCCTTATCCTCCTCCATAGCAAGTATCTCCCCCATTCCTTCCCTCATGCCCCACATCCCTTCCGTGTCAATAATCTTCCCGATTCCATTCCCTCATGTCCAGCACCCCCTCTCTAGCCTCCCTCCCTCCAACCCAATCCAGTTCCTTCTCTATTTCCCTATCCTCCTATTTATCTTTATTTCGAATTCCCCTCCCCTAGTGCTCTAGCATATTTCCTCTAGGTCTACCCCCCCCCCCCCCCAAGCAGCATCCTTCTCTGAAGCACCACTAACCCTTCACCTGAGGCTGTAATCTGACCATCCAAAGACCTGCAGTAGTGATATGAAAATCAGAAGGCAGTGTGGGATTTCCTACTCACTTGTGCACTAACAGCTCTACAGTGTCCTACCCCCACAAAACCAGGAAGTCTGTGTCCTATGGGTGGGTCGCTGCAGAGCCATCAGCACACACATGGCTGAGAAGTCCTGTGCCACCTTCTAATTTTGACATCACTATACAAATCTTCGAATGGCCTGGGGGAAACTATGGCAGCAGCACAGGAGGGAGGAAGCAGGGAGGGAGCGCTCCTGGAGTCTAGCAGTTGACAGAAAACCAGCACTTACAGTAGCTAGTTTTAATGGCTGGTTTTCTGTTCTCCCCTGTGAAAACTGGCCACTCCGGCTGCTCCTCAGTGGGCCTGAGGAGAAAAGTGGATGGCCTCAGGTCCTCCCAAGGCCTACCCCCTTGAGTAGAACAAAATTAGGATAAATCGTTGTTTTATTTATGACCAGAAAATACTTGGAATAAAGTTTCTACCTCCTTTCCCCTGGTGGGAAAAGTTCCACTGTACTGGACTCCCAGAATAACAGTTCCTTGATAACAAGATGTTGGGGAAAAAAACTGTATGTAAGGCATCAAAATTTCTGCTCTTCTGACTGGTCGTAAACTCAAAGCTTAACAGAATGGGGCTGAATTTGCTGGGGAAAGGGGGGAAACAGGAGAAGTCACAAAGTTCGAAAAATAGAAGTTGCTTACCTGTAACGGTAGTTCTCCTTGAACAGATGATCTTAGTAAACATAGTAGATGACGGCAGAAAAAGACCTGCACGGTCCATCCAGTCTGCCCAAGAAGATAAATTCATATGTGCTACTTTTTTATTTGTACTGTCCTCTTCAGTGCACAGACCGTATAAGTCTGGCCAGCCCTATCCCCGCCTCCCAACTACCAGCTCTGGCACAGACCGTATAAGTCTGCCCAGCACTATCCCTGCCTCCCACCACCGGCTCTGGCACAGACCGTATAAGTCTGCCCAGCACTAGTCCCGCCTCCCAACCACCAGCCCTAGCACAGACCATATAAGTCTGCCCAGCACTAGCCCCACCTCCCAACCACCAGCTCTGCCACACATCTTGCAGCCACACAAGTGAAGTGACTCTCCCGTGACGTCACTGACCCGAACCCGTAGAAAGCATGAAACAAAAAGTTATTTACATATGCTCTCGTGCAGATTCCCGCTCCCTGTAACAGTATAAAATGCCCACTGAGGCCGCCCCTTTCCAGTTAGTATAACAGCTGGCGGCAACGTCAGGGAGGGTTGGGAGGGATTGTGTGGCTGCAAGATCATCTGTCCAAGGAGAACTACCGTTACAGGTAAGCAACTTCTATTTCTCCCTGGACAGAGTATCTTGCAGCCACACAAGTGAAGACTCCCAAGCTACACAAGGTAACAGATTAAGAAACAATTCATGTCTATATAAAGAAAAAACTGGTACCTGTGTGAGAAGGAGGTGGTAGTTGACGCCTCATAGTATAGAAGACAATACGGCATGTCCAAAAACTGCATCAGCAGAGGAAGTTGTATCGATGCAATAATGCTTGGTAAAAGTGTGCATCGTTGACCATGTACACTTTCGCCTGCCTGTAGTTTTCAACCCCTCCTCTTACCGCAGTCTCACTGCTTCGCATCCTTTGAAGTTCACTCCATCCATCTATTCTACCCGCTGCCACTCAGAGTCGCAGTCATTTACCGCCCTCCTGATAAGTCCCTCCCCTCCTTCCTTACCAAATTCGATGCATGGCTCTCCGTTTTTCTTGAACCCTCGTCTCTGTCCCTCATTCTTGGAGACTTTAACATACACGCTGATGACCCATCCGACTCTTACGCTTCTCAGTTCCTCAATCTGACATTCTCCTTCAACCTCCAGCTGAGCTCCACCACCCCTACACTCACCAAACTGTCCATTGTCTTTACCTCGTCCTCTCCTCTACCTGCTCACCCTCCAACTTCTGCGCCTCAGCTCTTCCTCTCTCAGATCATCAACTGATCACCTTCACACTTCATCACCCTCCCCCTCAGTCCCACCCTACACTAACCACTACTTTCAGGAATCTCCAGGCCGTCGACCCTCCCACCTTATCCTCTAGTATCTCTAATCTCTTCCCCTCCATCATGTCCTCCGAGTCTGTCAACAAGGCTGTCTCCGCTTACAATGCCACTCTCTCCTCTGCTCTGGACACCCTTGCACCATCCATCTCCCAACCCACAAGGCGTACTAATCCCCAGTCCTGGCTGACCCCTTGCATCCAATACCTTCGCTCCTGCGCCCGTTCTGCTGCACGCCTCTGGAGGAAATCTCGCACCATACCGACATCATTCATTACAAATTCATGATATCCTCCTTCCAGTCCTCCCTATTCCTTGCCAAACAGGACTATTACACCCAATTGACTAATTCCCTCAGCTCCAACCCTCGTCGTCTCTTCGCCACCCTTAACTCTCTCCTCAAACTGCCCTCTGCTCCCACCCCCCACTCTCTCCCCAATCACTGGCTGACTACTTCCGCGACAAGGTACTGAAGATCAACCTCGAATTCACTACCAAACCACCTCCTCCTCCTCACCCTTTAACCCACTCCCTCAACCAACCAACCCAGGCATCCTTCTCCTCTTTTCCTAATATCACCGAAGAGGAAAGCGCCCAACTTCTTTCCTCTTCGAAATGCACCACCTGTTCCTCTGACCCCCATCCCCACCAACTTACTTAACACCATCTCTCCTACTGTCACCCCCCCATCTGTCATATCCTCAACCTCTCTCTCTCCACTGCAACTGTCCCTGACACCTTCAAGCATGCTGTAGTCACACCACTCCTCAAAAAACCATCACTAGACCCTACCTGTCCCTCCAACTACCGCCCCATCTCCCTCCTACCCTTCCTTTCCAAGATACTTGAACGCGCCGTTCATAGCCGCTGCCTTGATTTTCTCTCCTCTCATGCCATCCTCGATCCACTTCAATCCGGTTTTCACCCCCTACACTCGACAGAAACAGCACTCACTAAAGTCTGTAATGACCTGTTCATTGCCAAATCCAAAGGTCACTACTCCATCCTCATCCTCCTTGACCTATCCGCCGCTTTTGACACTGTCAATCATAATCTACTTCTTGCCGCACTGTCCTCATTTGGGTTCCAGGGCTCTGTCCTCTCCTGGTTCTCCTCTTATCTCTCCCACCGTACCTTCAAAGTACATTCTCATAGATCTTCCTCCACCCCCATCCCGCTCTCTGTTGGAGTTCCTCAGGGATCTGTCCTTGGACCCCTTCTTTTTTCAATCTACACCTCTTCCATGGGCTCACTGACCTCATCTCATGGTTTCCAGTATCATCTCTATGCTGACGCCTCCCAGCTTTCTCTCTCCACACCAGACATCACTGCCGAAACCCAGGCCAAGGTATCGGCCTGCTTGTCCGACATTGCTGCTTGGATGTCCAACCGCCACCTGAAACTGAACATGACCAAGACAGAGCTTATTGTCTTTCCACCCAAACCCACTTCTCCTCTCCCTCCACTCTATCTCAGTCGATGGCACCCTCATCCTCCCCGTCTCATCTGCCCGCAACCTCGGAGTCATCTTCGACTCCTCCCTCTCCTTCTCTGCGCATATCCAGCACATAGCCAAGACCTGTCGCTTCTTTCTTTATAACATCAGCAAAATTCGCCCCTTCCTTTCTGGGCACACCACCCGAACTCTCGTCCACTCTCTCATCACCTCTCGCCCTGACTACTGCAACCTATTCCTCACTGGCCTCCCACTTAGCCATCTATCCCCCCTTCAATCCGTTCAGAACTCTGCTGTGTGTCTTATCTTCCGCCTAGACCGATATACTCATATCACCCCTCTCCTCAAGTCACTTCACTGGCTTCCGATCAGGTACCGCATTCAGTTCAAGCTTCTCCTACTAACCTACAAATACACTCAATCTGCAGCCCTCATTACCTCTCTACTCTTATCTCCCTCTACACTCCTACCCGAAACCTCCACTCACAGGACAAATCCCTCCTCTCTGTACCCTTCTCCACCACCGCCAATTCCAGGCTCCGCCCTTTCTGCCTCACCTCTCCCTATGTCTTCAAATCCTTGCTCAAAGCCCACCTTTTCAATGTCGCCTTCGGCACCTAACCATTCTACCTCTATTCAGGGAAACTCTAGACTGCCCCAATTTGATTGTCTGCACATGTTGTCCATTAGATTGTAAGCTCCTTTGAGCAGGGACTGTCCTTCTTTGTTAAACTGTACAGCGTTCCGTAACCCTAGTAGCGCTTTAGAAGTGTTAAGTAGTAGTAGTATGTAGCTGCTCTACAGATGTCCTGTAAAGGAGTTCTTTATAAGTTAGCCATTGTGGCCGCCATAGCCCTGAGATTGTGAGCTGTCACATGAGGAATGTTTGAGATAGGAGATGAGTGTGCCAGCTGATAACACAAAGCTATATACTTTGCAATCCACTGAGATAATGTTGCCTTTGTCACTGGTTGCGGATGCAGAATAGACCGAAGAGAAAGAAATAATTGAGACGGTCTATCCTGAAAGTTAGTTCTTCGAAGATAAATAGTTAGATCTCTTAGACAGTCGAGAGTATGAAATTTTTTTATGATCCTCAGAATCATGTGGAGGAGGGTAAAAGTTGGCAGAACGATCACTTGATTTAAATGATAAGGTGAGACTACCTTAGGCAAGAACTTCGGGTGAGTGTCAAATTGTCCATCGGATCATGAAACACTGAGAGGGCTGCCAAATGGAGTCTTACTGACGAGTAAGATAAACCTGATTTTGCCAGATGGAGGAGATAATCGAAGACACCAGACAGAGAAGCGTTATCCAGTGAGAGATCACGACTGGAACACCAAGTAGAAAAACGCTTCCATTTTGCTCCATAAGATTTCAGAGTGGACTCTTTCCTGGAGGCTAGAAGAGCTTTGAGAACGTCCTGAGAAAAAATCATGTTCGATTGGGACCGTGAGGCGTAGAGATGCAATGTCCGGATGAAGACTGCCCTGATGTTGCGTTATCAGGTCCGGTTCTAGTGAAAGCGGAGGCTGCAAAGTTAGGTTTAGGAGAAACGTGAACCATGCCTGCCTGGGCCAAAACGGAGCTATCAACAAAAGAGATGCCCCTTCCAACTTTATCTTCTGAAGTACTTTGGAAATGAGTGGAATTGGAGGAAAAGCATAGAGAAGGCTTTCTGTCCAAGGAATCTGGAACGCGTCTTCCGCTATTCTGTTCAGACTGGGAAGCCTTGAACAGAATCTATGACATTTGGCGTTGAGAGGGGATGCAAACAGGTAGATGAAAGGCTGACCCCACCTGCTGAAGAGATCGTGCGTAACAGTGGTCTTGAGTGACCACTTGTGAGGCTGCAATCTTTTGCTGAGTGAATCTGCCTAGGCATTTTACACGCCCAGCAGGTAGGATGCTGAGATTGTAGACTGGAGAGACAGAACAAGATGCCAGATCTGAAGAGCTTCTCTGCATAACTGTCGGGATCCGGTACCTCCTTGCTTGTTGATATAGTACATCACTACCTGATTGTCCGTGCGGACATGAATTTGCTGATGAGAAAGGTGAGTGCGAAACGCCTGAAGAACCAATCTGATAGCTCGGAGCTCTAGGAGATTGATACTGCATGAAGTCTCCTTGAGAATCCAGAGACCTTGCGTTTTGTAAGAGCTCATGTGAGCTCCCCACCCCTGTTTGGACGCATCGGTAGTTAGATAAATTGAAGGTAGAGGAGGCCGAAACTGCATTCCTTGCAGAAGATGTGGGGTGCGAGTCCACCATTGTAGAGAAGATTTTAGCCTGAGCGAAAGCCCTATCCTTGCTGATAGAGGGTGAAGAGCTTGAATCCATCGGTCTCTTAGATGCCACTGCAAAGGCCTCACATGTAGTCTTGCTAACGGTACCACTGGTATCGCAGCGGCCATATACCCCAGGAAAACTAACAATGTCCAAGCTGTGGTGAATGATAGTTGACTCAGATGAGAGATGGGAAACAATGTGCGAAGCTGTGCTGAGAGGCAAGTACGCCAGCATTCGAGGTGTATGCAACACTGCTCCTATGAACTGGAGTTTTTGAACTGGAATAAGTTGAGTCTTTCCTGAATTGATGATGAACCCCAGAAATTTTAGAAGAGAAGTGGTCTTCTGCAGAGCTTGGAGAGCATCTTGAGCCGTCGGCGAGATGAGCCAATCGTCCAGGTAAGGAAAAATGGTGATCTTCTGCTGACGAAGATAGGAGATGATTGTGATTACATTTTGTAAATACTCGCGGTGCTGAGGAGAGGCCAAAAGGAAGAACTCAAAATTGGTAATGATGAGAATCCATCTGAAAACGAAGATACCTTCTGGACGAACTGTGGATGGGAATGTGCAAATATGCATCCTGAAGGTCAAGAGACAGCAGACACGCATGTTGATCCAGTAGTGTAAGAATCATTTGGAGAGCTGTCATTCTGAATTTTCTTTTTTGAGAAATTTGTTTAGTGATCTTAAATTCAGAATAAAGCGTAGACCACTGTTCTTTTTTGGAATAAGGAAACATCTGGAGCAAAAACCCCTGTTCTGGTGAGTCTCCTGTACTGGTTCGATTGCACTGATCTGCAGGAAGACGGGAAATTTCCTCCTGAAGGACGTGAAGGTGAGAGGAAGGAATCTGAGAGGAGAAAGAGCAGCTTTTAAACTAGAAATGGGGGGAAGGCCGACAGTCGCTCAAAAGCGCATGGTTCGGGATAAGGTATCTTGCAAGGATACCTCACAAACAGGGAAGATAGGGTTTCTGGATAGTGAGGTTGCACAACAGACCGTGATAGGCCAGATGCCCTTAAATACAACCAAAGATCAGACAGAAGATGGCAAATCATTAGTGTCATGTACTAAGCATCATTCAATTAGGAACAACAAACATACTCTGAAATGTCTATATGCAAATGCTAGGAGTCTAAGAAATAAGATGGGAGAGTTGGAATATATTGCACTAAATGAAAAATTGGATATAATAGGTAGTGAGACCTGGTGGAAGGAGGATAACCAGTGGGACACTGTCATACCGGGGTACAAAGTATATCGCAGTGATAGGGTGGACCGGACTGGTGGAGGGGTAGCATTGTATATTAACGAGAGCCTTGACTCAGATAGATTACAAATTCAGCAGGACAAAAATCACACCTTTGAATCATTGTGGGTTGAAATTCCATGTAAAAAAGGAAAAAGGACGGTGATAGGAGTGTACTACCGTCCGCCTCGCCAGGATGAGCAGGTAGACGCAGAAATGATAAAAGAAATCAGAGACGCAAACAAAATGGGCAATGTGATAATAATGGGTGACTTCAATTATCCAAATATAGACTGGGTAAATGTAACATCGGGACACACTACAAAGGTACAATTCCTTGATAAAATCAAGGACAGCTTTATGGAGCAGCTGGTGCAGGAGTTGGTCCTTAGTGGAGCGCATGATCTGGTGAGGGACGTTATGGTACTGCGGCCGCTTGATAACAGTGATCATAATATGATCAGTTTTGATATCAACCTTGAAGTAACTATACACAGGAAGTCAAATACATTAGCGTTTAACTTTAAAAAAAAGGAGACTATGATAAAATGAGAAGAACGGTTAAAAAAAAAAAAAAAAACTTAGGGGGGGCAACTGAGAGGGTAAAAACTGTACAACAGGCATGGACTCCGTTCAAAAATACCATCCTGGAAGCCCAGGTCAAACATATTCCACGAATTAGAAAAGACGGAAGTCCAAAAGACAGCCGGCGTGGTTGAAAAGTGAGGTGAAGGAAGCTATTAGGGCTAAAAGAAACGCCTTCAGAAAATGGAAGAAGGAACCGTCTGAAAATAACAAGCAGCAGCATAAGGAGTGTCAAAGCAAATGCTAGGCGCAGATAAAGAAGGCCAAGAGGGATTACAAAAAAAAGATAGCATTAGAGGAAAAAAAACATAGCAAAAATTTTTTTCTGAATATTAAAAGCAGGAAGCCGGCAAAAGAATCGGTTGGGCCGCTGGATGACAGGGTTAAAAGGGGCGATCAAGGAAGATAAAGACGTAGCAGAGAGATTGAATGAATTCTTTGCTTCTGTCTTCACCGAGGAAGATTTGGGTGGGATACCGGTGTCGGAAATGGTATTTCAAGCGGAGAAACTTACTGACTTCACGGTAAACCTGGAGGACGTAATGGGGCAGTTCAGCAAACTGAAGAGTAGCAAATCTCCTGGACCAGATGGTATTCATCCTAGAGTACTGATAGAACTGAAAAATGATCTTGCGGAGCTACTGTTAATGATATGCAACTTATCCTTAAAATCGAGCGTGGTACCGGAAGATTGGAGGGTGGCCAATGTAACACCAATTTTTAAAAAAGGTTCCAGGGGAGATCCGGGAAATTATAGACCGGTGAGTCTGAGGTCGGTGCCGGGGAAAATGGTAGAGGCTATTATCAAAAACAAAATTACAGAGCACATCCGAGGACATGGATTACTGAGACCGAGTCAGCACGGCTTTTGTGTGGGGAAATCTTGCCTGACCAATTTACTTCAATTCTTTGAAGGAGTAAATAAACATGTGGACAAAAGGGGAGCCAGTTGATATTGTGTATCTGGATTTTCAAAAGGCGTTTGACAAGGTACCTCATGAAAGGCTACAGAGGAAATTGGAGGGTCATGGGATAGGAGGAAATGTCCTATTGTGGATTAAAAACTGGTTGAAGGATAGGAAAGAGAGAGTGGGGTTAAATGGGCAGTATTCACAATGGAGAAGGGTAGTTAGTGGGGTTCCTCAGGGGTATGTGCTAGGACCGCTGCTTTTGAATATATTTATAAATGATTTAGAAATGGGAGTAACTAGCGAAGTAATTAAATTTGCTGATGACACAAAGTTATTCAAAGTCGTCAACTCGTGACAGGATTGTGAAAAATTACAGAAGGACCTTACGAGACTGGGCGGCTAAATGGCAGATGCTGTTTAATGTGAGCAAGTGCAAGGTGATGCACGTGGGAAAAAAGAACCCGAATTATAGCTACATCATGCAAGGTTCCACGTTAGGAGTTACGGACCAAGAAAGGGATCTGGGTGTCGTCGTCGATAATACGCTGAAACCTTCTGCTCAGTGTGCTGCTGCAGCTAGGAAAGCGAATAGAATGTTGGGTATTATTAGGAAAGGTATGGAAAACAGGTGTGAGGATGTTATAATGCCGTTGTATCGTTCCATGTTTCGACCGCACCTTGAGTATTGTGTTCAATTCTGGTCACCGCATCTCAAGAAAGATATAGAATTGGAAAAGGTGCAGCGAAGGGCGACTAAAATGATAGCAGGGATGGGACGACTTCCCTATGAAGAAAGACTAAGGAGGCTAGGGCTTTTCGGCTTGGAGAAGAGACGGCTGAGGGGAGACATGATAGAGGTATATAAAATAATGAGTGGCGTGCAACAGGTGGATGTGAATCATCTGTTCACGCTTTCCAAAAATACTAGGGGGCATGCGATTAAACTACAGTGTAGTAAATTTAAAACAAATCGGAGAAAATTTTTCTTCATCCAACGCGTAATTCGTTGCCGGAGAACATAGTGAAGGCGGTTAGCTTGGCAGAGTTTAAAAAGGGGTTAGATGGTTTCCTAAGAACAAGTCCATACACTGCTACTAACTGGACTTGGGAAAAATCCACAATTCCAGGAATAAAATATATAGAATGTTTGTACATTTGGGAAGCTTGCCAATTGCCCTTGGCCTGGATTGGCCGCTGTCGTGGACAGGATGTTGGGCTCGATGGACCCTTGGTCTTTTCCCAGTGTGGCATTACTTATCTACTTATAAGAGGTGACAATGTGGGTGAGAGGTGACAATGTGAGTGTGAGATGGAGGATTTGCAAAATGAAAATGGTACCCCTGTTGAATAATTGAAAGAACCCACTTGTCTGAAGTGATAAGGGACCACTGTGGAGGAAAATATTGAAGACGGCCCCCTACCAGAAAGTCTTTTGGAAGCAACTGGTCAAAAAGACGACAAGGCTTTAAGTGCTATAGTGGTCGCTGGCTTAAGTGTTCTCCGCTCTCTGTAAGAGTTTTTAGACTGCTGCGACTTATTTGGTTTATTGTTGTATTTGTAATTAGAATTGTATCTACTAAAAGAATATGTCCTACGATAATTGTATCTACTTTTTGATGTAGGATAGGATGAACGTTGAAAAGAAGATCTGGGCTGGTTGATATTGTCATCTTCTAAAGTATCCAGAGTGGTGCAATCCTGTTTAATATTATCGATAATGTCCTTGACTTTATCATCAAAGAGATTGTCTCCTGTACAAAGAGCATCAGCCACTCGGTTGTGAACATCCTCGCGGGGACTGGACGCTTTCAACCAAGCCAATCGTCTTGCAGAAATGCCCACTACTGCTGCACCTCTAACTGAAGTGTCACACGAATCATGGGCAGCTCTTATTAGATTAGTAGCACACTCCTCCAGGTTTTTAAGGAACGGTCGCAGCTGAGGTTGTATTGCAGCTGGTAGAGAATACACCAATTTAGACAAAGCATCCAGTATGGTAAATTGATAGCCAGTGTAATGAAATATATGAAAACCTATCCGGGCATTGAACATGGCACTTTGATACATCCTTTTTCCCAATAAGTCCATGAGCTTCATTTCCTTAGCTGGTGGAAAATTAGAATGGTCTCGTGAACTCTTATGCTTACACATGGCTGAATGAACTACTATAGACTGATGAGATAATTGAGGTTTACCAAATCCCAAAGAGTCCTGGACCTTGTATTGTGTATCCAAACTTTTTTGTGGGTGCTGATGAAAAAGGAGTAGCCCAAATAAGTTTATGTTGATTCGCAAGGACATCATGTAATGGAAGAGCTATTATTTCTTTCGGTGCCTCTTTGTAGCGAAGAGCCTTTAGTTTCTTTGATCGGGGGTCTGGTTGGGAGGTTGACTGAATGTCTAAAGCTGATGCCAACTTGAGAAGGAATTTGGGATATGAAACATCCTCAGGTTGAGAGGACTTAGATGGTTGCGGAGGAGAGGGATCTGAAGGCAATCCGTGCGTGTCTGCATCATGGTCAGAATGATAATCCGGAGAGAAAGCTCTAGACTATGTCTGAGGATGTAGGGGAGAGGATTCATAATTGGAAATAATTTATGCTGCCATGGATTCTGATGTAGAGACTGATCAAGAACGCTTGCTGTGACCAGTGCCTGAGAGTGGAGCTGCCGCTTCCAATGGCAGCTGAGAAGCTGAGTGCTGTTGGCTTTGATTTTTTAATAAAAAATCTCAAAGTAACTGGAGACTATCCTGATTGGAATGAGACACTTGAAAAGAAGGAGAGGGATTGTCATGAGGCATACTGGCCAGAAAATCTGATTGATGCCTAGGAGACATAGCATGGTGAACTACATCCTGTCTTCCTTGTGGAGAGAGATGGAATCCTTTTCAGAGTGGTGTGAGCATGTGAAGGAGAAGAACCACCAGAAAATTGCTGATACGAAGCATTATGCTGGTGAGAGGAGGAGGAGTGGATCGGTTTCCCAAGAGAAGGGGAGGAGCCAGGTCGATGACGATGAGAGTGGGAGGAGCCAGGTCAATGATGATGAGTGGGAGGAGCCAGCTCTGTGACGAGAATGGGAGGAGCTGTGTCGGTGCCAATGAGAGGGATAAGAGCTCCTTCAGTGCCGAGAATTATGGTACTGACGAGAGTGAGCTCTGTGCTGATGATGAGGTGAAGAAGCCGATCGGTGACCACGAGAATAACCTAGTTCAGTGCCAGTCTGTGGATCAGTGATCATTTTTGCTCTCTTAGGAGGAGATTGAGCCAGCCCTGATGATCCAGGGGGCATATGCTGAAGCTGAGTCTCGGCACCGACAACTGAATCAGTGATTTGTGGTGGCAGAGACTAAGGCGATATAAACAGCTGCTGAGCAGGCTGTTGATTTAAAAGAGGAAGAACACACTCCAAGTTTTTCCCCTCACCGGAGTGCCTTCTCTTGCTTGTAGATTTCTTACCCAGCTGATGAGAAGGTGAGTGCTGAGGTAAGTCAGTAACTGCTCGCATTTTAAGTTCTCTAATCTTCTGTGTACGAGGGAGCATACTGGCACATTTCTCACAGCTAGTATTTAAGTGTGCCTTCCCTAAACACAGCACACATCGATCGTGTGGGTCTAAATTAGACATTTTGCCACACAGCGCTTGAAGCCTTGTTTCTTCGGTGGCATGACAGCCACATTATTCTTTAAATAATGAGGGAATTATGAGGAAAAAAGTAAAACAATTAAAGAAAATAAAATTATTGAAGAGAAACTGCACAAGTAATAATACGAGGACGCGGATCTAACCATCCATCATGCAGGAAGAAAAAACTGAAAAGAGACAATCTCAGTGGGCATTTTATACTGCTACAGGGAGCGGGAATCTGCACGAGAGCATATGTAAATAACTTTTAGTTTTATGCTTTCTACGGGTCAGTGACGTCACGGGAGAGTCACTTCACTTGTGTGGCTGCAAGATACTCTGTCCAGGGAGAATGATAAGATCTGTAGTTTGGAAAAAAAATTAAGTCCTCCTAAAAATGGCCCAGTTTATTTCTATCTCTTCAAGCCTGGCTCTCACCCATTCAAATGTTTTTCTTTTTCTTTATTATAAATTTTACTGGAAACTGTGTGACTGAACTGTATAGCAGAGATTTCCAGGACCCCCAGCCAATCAGGTTTTCAGCATATTCATCATGAATATGCATAAGAGACCTGCATGCAATGGAGGTAGTGCATACAAACCTATGCACAAAGTCTCTGAAGTCCTTATTTTTACTCAGCCAGAGGCCTGATGGAACTGCCTCTCTAACCAGAGCACGAGGGAACCCAAGAGCTGACAGAGGAATCCTTTGGTCATAGAAGGCGGACAACAGACTATTATCCAGGATGGATGGATGCAGCTCCACCAAGAAGCACATATTTTGGACTGTGGCCCTGGGAGCTTACACCAGGAACCAATTTGACCAAGAAGGACAATCCTGAGATTGTAGCCCTGGGACTCAATCTTGCTGCTGCACTATTCCTACCCATCAACCATCTGCTGGTGACAGAGAATACAATGGCAAGTGTCTATCCTGTATCTCTCTCCTTATACTACTGGTGACATTGTTTTTTGTCTGCTGGCTTAAAGGTACAACCCCACATTTCTGGACTGGTTGAGCAAAAGAAGAAATGTTATTTTTAATAAAAATATAAACCAGTATTTTATAACTCACGCTACTGCTAGGCTTAAAAAACATCTCCCCACCTACACAGATATATAAATGCTGATGAACAATGCATTCAGTTCCACTAAAGCATTAGTTTCGGTGCTCTATAAATGATGAAAATTAAAATTCCAAAATGTAATATAAGCAGTACAAGTTGGAATTTTAAACAACCCACATTCCCTAACAATTTTTACATAAAAACTCTGAAGACAACATGCAACTTAAAACAAAACTAACCTGATTACGCTTAACAATGTCCTTCAGTTTACTGGCCAACTTGAGCTCAAGATCTGGAACAAGGTAGACAGTTGGTCTGGTCAGACAGTTGTTCTGCAGAGATGGTAAGAAAACAAAATAATGGTCAGAAACATATAGACTACCTGCAAGAACGTTTCCTTACAGATCTTAATTCTGAAAAGCTATAGTTAAAGGACAGACAATGGCTCACATGCTGTCATTTTCCTTTTTAGATTTATATGTTTATTAAAGTTTTTTGCATTCAAATAATACAAAAGTGAACACTAAAGCAAACAGAAACCCCCAACATCCTTATTTGAATCTTCCCTTTCCAACTTGTTTTGTGTGATGATCTGGAGTGAAGGAGTAGCCAAGTGGTTAGCGCAGCAGACCTTGACCTTGATCCTAGGGAACTGGGTTCAATTCCCACTGCAGTTCCTTGTGACTCTGGGCAAGTCACTTCAACCTCCACTGCCCCAGGTACAAAATAAGTATCTATATATAATATGTAAACCGCTTTGATTAAAACCACAGAAATGCAGTATATCAAGTCCCATCCCTACCACAGAAAGGCAGTATATTTATTTATAGTTCATTTGTATCCCACATTTTCCCCACACATGCAGGCACAATGTGGCTTACAGTAATTTAAGAAAAAATTACAAACTGAGATAATACAGTTAAAGGTGACTAAGGATAGACAGGGGGAGCAGTAGCTAACAACGGGGAGCTAAGCAGGGTAGGAGAGTTTGATGGGAATACTAATCAGCAGAGCAACTAGGGGAGTACGTTTTAACAAAGAAATAAGTTTTCAGCAATTTTTTGAAAAGGGTGTGGTCCAATTGCGTTTTGAAGTGTTGCGGAAGAGTATTCCAGTGCTTAGGACTCCAGTAGCGGAAAGACGAGGTGAAAATCAGCTTATATTTGACGCCCTTGCAGTTTGGGAAGTGTAATTAGAGATATGACCATGCTGCAGGTGTTGCATTCCTTGGTGGAAGATCAATCAAGTTGAACATATAGTCCGGAGCAAGGCCATAGATGATTTTGAGGGTTAAGGAGCAGACAATGTTTTTCTTCTATAGACCAATAAATGAGGGAGATCTACACTATAAAAATGTTTTAAATTAACATTAGGCTTAAATAAAATACCATACATGATACATGTTCAGATTTTATTTTGTTCTAACTGGTTTTTACTAATGTTTTTGAGACTGAATGGTGAATGATAAATTCTGTTCACTGCAGATAGCCTAGCCACCACAGATATTGTAATGTGATAGAGTACACAGCAGCTTTAATTAGATTTATCAGTTTTCTGACAGGGTACATAAAAGTTGTATAAATGGTATGCACTGGGTATATTAGATCTACATATACAAAAATATAAGTTTTGTCTTCAATGTGCATGTTTTTCTAAACAAGGTATTTTTTTTTTACATCATGCTTACATGGGCTACTCAAGATAGTCACCAATCCTTATTGGTATAGATTTAGGGACAGTATTTATCTCTAATTTTTATCTTTGGGTACTGCTTAAGTTTTCTTTGGGATGATAAGTATGTATGGCATCCAAGGCTATTTATAACCCTGTCATTTGCTATTCAGGAGAAAGCTTTACGTACTTTTATGTACCTGAAATAATAGTTTGCTGTACTACACATTATCTACCTGCTCAAAGTATTTTAGTTTTGTTTTTTGGTCTGAAATTTATTATGACATTGTCTCATTTCCGTAGGTCCGATAGGTTGAAACTTGTGTGATAGTCACACTGCTGTTTGCTGCTGTGTTCATGTGATAACCAAAAACAGGAATTTGGTAAGATTGTATCAATCATAACATTAATAGTGTCACTTTGGCTCACTAATGTTCCTTTAAAAATAAAAAATAAAAAAAATCACACTATCTCTAACACAGTACTAGAATGTGAGGCGTGTACATGAAAAGTACTAGTTTTACAGATATTTGCTTTATTATTTGATTACTTTTTTAACATTAGTTTTATTTGGGTAACTATTGAATATGTTGGAACAGTAGCCATCTGTACAGAATTTGCTCAGCGATGTTGTTTACAGTTATGAAATCCTTATGACTGATAGGCAAGCTTAGCACCAAAACATCTATACTGGTACCAGTTTTGATACATTTAGCTATTTCTAGTACTGTGCACACCGTTGGTAAAAATTCTGCAAGTCTGTCCTTTCATTTATGATTTCTCTACATATCTGTAAGCATGTATATATAAATAACTCTTATGGGCAAAGCTACCCAATGAGTACTTCCCAGGTTCCCGTTTACAGAAGTCTGGCTCACAACTTCTTAGCTCTGCCTAGGGGTAATATGCTACAGGAACCTGCCTCTTCTGGTGCCTAAGCCAGAACTTTCCTTCCGTTGTAGAGACAGCACCCCAATATGCCAACCTTTTTATGGCTGAGCTGGAAGAGACATTTCTGAATCCACACCAGACCAAACCTCTAAAATACTACCAGTACATCAATGACATTTTTATGATTTGGACGGAGGGTGAAGAATCTCAAACAATTTCACTCTTCCTTCAATACATACCATCCTACAATCAGATTTAAAATTGACTACTCCCCAGAAAAAGTCAATTTTCTGGACACCACGGTCTCAATCAGTGACGGCTGTATACAAACATCTATATACAAGAAACCCACAGACAGATGCAGCTACCTCTACAACTCCAGCTTCCATCCTGCACATACAAAAAGATCCATCATTTACAGCCAAGCCACAAGATACCACCGTATCTGCTCTGACCCAGGGGACAGAGACAGGCACCTTAAAAGCCTGACTGCATCCTTCAAACAGAAAGGATATAACCCCAAAATAATCTCCAAAAATATTGCCTTCTCCCTCAAAACGCCCAGGGAAAATCTGCTACAGTACAAAGAGAAAAAAACCACAGACAGGATCCCCCTGGTAGTGACATACAATCCAGAGCTGGAAAAACTGAGGAAAATCATAAGAGATCTACAACCTTTGCTCCAGGAGGATGAATTACTGAAGGAAATATTCCCATCCCCACCAGTACTGGCCTTCCGACAGCCACCGAACTTAAAACACAAGCTTATCAGAAGTAAACTGCCAACACAGACGGAAAGGGAACAGAAAGGCATACGTCCTTGTGATATATCTAGCTGCAAACTATACCAAAACATTTCACAGGACCCCATAGTCATGCACAAAGGAAAGATATTCAACATAAAGGAATCTTTCACATGCTCATCTTCCAATGTGGTATATATCATTCAATGTAAAAAATGTAACGAAGGTTGTTATATTGGAGAGACAGGCCAGATGCTTAAGACAAGATTCAATTTACATAGACATCTCATGAACAGAGCTGCCAGTAGGGCCCCAACCCCGGTGGGACAGCACTTTACAAAACCAGGACACTGTACCAGTGACTTCACAGTGAGAATACTGAAAGGCAACTTTAAAACAATACAGGAACATAAATCCTTTCAAATCAGAATGATTGAATATTTTGATACCCAACAGACAGGACTTAACAAGGATCTGGGTTTTCTAGCCCACTATAAAACATAGGTTGTATTTCACTGCTTATCACCCTCCCCACAAACATCCTGCTAGACTATGGAATGCTTTGAAGTCCCCATGCACATCTCCTACACACCCTGCTGGACCATCTATGAAGGACTGTTATATACAGTGGCAGCTAACACATTGGCCTATTTCTGATCTGATGAAGAAGGGCAACCTTCGAAAGCTAATCAAGAAATGTAACATAGTAACATAGTAGATGACGGCAGAAAAAGACCTACACGGTCCATCCAGTCTGCCCAAGATAAACTCATATGTGTATACCTTACCTTGATTTGTACCTGTCTTTTTCAGGGCACAGACCGTATAAGTCTGCCCAGCAGTATTCCCCGCCTCCCAACCACCAGTCCCGTCTCCCATCACCGGCTCTGGCACAGACCGTATAAGTCTGCCCTCCACTATCCACACCTCCCAACCACCAACCCCTCTTCCCCCCACCTGCTCCGCCACCCAATTTTAGCTAAGGTTCTGAGGATCCATTCCTTCTGCACAGATGTATTAAGTTATGTCCAATAAAAAAGGTATCATCTTATTTTCTTTTCCATGTTTTATTTTGTTTGATTTCTATTGATTACCTATTTGATTTTTAAAAGCTTGATATCATCAGATAATTTAAATACTGGTTTAGGTTTGCATGGCAGTTTCCTTGTGGGGGGGGGGGGGTTCTTTTGCAGCAGCAGCAGCACAGGTTTCCACAACTGAACACAAGAATTGAGCCAGAGACTTTTTTTGTTTTATCATGATCTTGTTCTATGTGCTCTGCTTTGCTAATGTTAATCTAAGATAGTATAATATTTAGCACTGCTGCAGCATTTAATTATCAGTTATGTACATGGTCTGAACTGAGATTACCACAGAGGTCGCTTATCGATAAATGCTGTGTTAAGCAGAGTATAGCTTTCAGAACTAGCCCTGAACTGGCATTTATTTCAGAGATTAGAATAGCACTTATTTGTATTGAATTTGCTTTCTGGTGTAAAAAAAATGTGAGTTTGTTTGATTCTGTCGGTACCAGTGCTGTGATAAAGGTGCTCATTTTCAAAGCACATGAAAATGAGCCTTAGTCTCTTTCAGCATAGCGTACTCTGTTGGAAAATGGCACGTATATGTGTCATTTTATTTTATTTCATTTTGTTTTCTTTTCCAAGTTTTTTCCTAAGTAAACACTGTTTCTATTTCATGGATTATAGTCCAAATAAGTACTGAGTCATCATGAGTTAAATGACTTATATTCCACCGCATCATAAAGAGACGGGACCCCGTGTAGTTATTTATTGGTTTGATATTTGGACCATATTATTGATGCTTGCTCTGAGTAAATTGTTATATACTAGAAGTTGTATTACTGATATAAAAAAAAAAATAAATAAATAAAATTTCAGTCTTTTGGAGGCGGGGCTAGTACTGAGCAGACTTCTACAGTCTATGCCCTGAAAATGGTCACATGGTCAGGTATACATATAAAGTAGCACATTTGAGTTTATCTTGTTGGGCAGACTGGATGGACCGTACAGGTCTTTTTCTGTACTATGTTACTATGTATGAATTGCATTTTTATTTTAGTATTTATTGCAAAAGATGACTTTTACGTACACATTTCTTTTTTGGTTTTTTTAATCAATGACAATATTGTAATTTTTAATTTTTACAGTATATTCAATACTAATGTAATTAGGACTTGCAAATTAGGCAAAACAAAGATACTAGGACTCTGTGTCGTCAGCAAATTTAAATACCTCACTAGTTATTCCCATAGCTAGATCATTTATAAATATGTTAAAAAGCTGCAGTCCCAGCACAGACCTCTGTGGAACCCCACTATCAAGAGTAATGACCATTTAAACCCTACTCTCTGGTGTCTATCTTTTAACCAGTTTTTAATCCACAATAGAACACTACCTCCTATCCCATGACTCTCCAATTTCCTCTGGAGTCTTTGTTGAGGTACTTTATCAAATGCCTTTTGAAAATCCAGATACACAGTATCTACTGGCTCACCTTTATCTGTTTTGTAGTAAAATGGTGAGGCAAGGTTGACCTTCACAAAATCCATGTTGGCTTTTTCTCATTAATCCATGTTTTAAAATATGCTCTGTAATTTTGTTCTTTATAATAGTCTCTACCATTTTGCCCGGCACAGACGTCAAGCTCACCGGTCTGTAATTTCCCAGACCACCTCTGAAACCCTTTTTAAAGGTAAAATTATGTCTTACCTGATAATTTTCTTTCCTTTAGCCGCAGCAGATGAATCCAGGAACTGGTGGGTTGTATCCGTCTACCAGCAGGTGGAGATAGACAAAACTGAAGGCAATGATAACAGACAGCCCCTGCATCAGTTAGTGTATGTCATTCATAAGCAATGGAAGGTAACTTGAAAACAGTGTAAACCATAAACCTTCTTCATAACAAAAAACTATAATCCAATCAGTGTAAAAAGAGGAACTCAAGCACCAATTTTGATGAACTCCTCTTTAGAGTGCTCTTTTTCTAGACTCTACACCTTAGAAAGAGCCAAAAGAAAAGCAGAAGTCTGAACGGAAGAAAAACACTAAGCAGCGGCTAACAAGGAGGGATCCTGGATTCATCTGCTGCGGCTTAAGGAAAGTAAATTATCAGGGAAGACGTAATTTTACCTTCCTTTGCACCTGCAGTAGGATGAAGCCAGGAACTGGTGGGAAAATTATTGAAATCAGTTTTAAGAAGGCTTATTCCCCAGGTTTAACATAACTTGAATTAACTATTACTATAAACTCAGATCCAAGGACAACAATTACCTGTCATTATCACTTGCCTTTTGCTATTTAATTGTTATTTTATATCTTTATTCTCAATTTGTATAATAGTTTTTCTTGGACTGTAGCTTGCACTACAGACTTTGTAAGCCACTTTGAGCCTGTGATCAGTGGGGAAACGTGGGATATAAATGTAATAAATAAATAAATAAATGTACCAAAGCATGCCCTACGTAGGGCGGGAAGCTGCTGACCCTGCGACACTTCCGCCCTGAACCGCACATCCTCCCACACAGGTCTATCAAGTAATGCTTCGAAAAATTATGTCGGGAAGCCCAAGTAGTCAGCCGATAAATCTTTTCTAAAGGAAGGGCCAAAATTTTCACCCAAAAGGCCACCTGCGCACACATAGAATGAGCACACAGTGCCGCAGACAGGGCCCGTCAATGCAAAACTTAAGCCAACATAACAGTCTACTTAACCCAGCAAGCAATAGTTACATTGGAGGCGGCCTCGCCCCTGCGAGCCCCCGAAAGGAGCACAGTTGATCCAAATGCTAAAATTCGTTCACAAATACCAGAGAAGAACCCTCCGAACATGAAAGGACGCAAACTCCACCAGACCATCCTCCCACAGAAACAAGGGCAGAAAAAGTATCCAATATGAAAAGCCAAAACCACCTTTGGCAAGAAAGAGGGAACGTTCCGAATAGAGACCCCTGTCTCTGAGAACTGCTGTCAAGCATCTCGACAAGAAAAGGTCTGAAGCTCAGAGACCTGTCGAGCTGAGCCATGGCCACCAAAAACACCATTTTGAGCATCAGAATCTCTCTCTGACATCCTGTTCAATGGCTCAAACTGTGCCGCCTTCAGTTCTCGAAGCACCAGGTTCAGCCACAACTGACACAGCAGTGGACAAAGGTGGAGAGCCCCTCAAGAAAATGAACCACACCCGGGTGAGCTGCCAGACAAAAACCTACCACGCATACTCTGTAACACGCAAGAGCTGTCACCCGAACCCACAGCAAATTCTAGGCCACTCCCGTCCTGCAGGAAGACCAACATGAAAGAAACCAATGCTGTAAAGGGAGAGCCGGCATGCAGAACACACCACGCCGAGTACACTCTGTGGAGGTAGACCTGGTGGGCAGGAGCCCCCAAAGCTCGTTTGTCAGTCTGAAAGGAAGGTTGTTGCTGAAAACACAGGAGCCGAAAAGCCCCTGAAGACCAGCCCGGACAGTACCAGAGTGCTTCACGAAAACGAGACTTCAAGGACCCTGCCCAAAAAGCAGGTTTGGGTTTATCCTCAGGGAGACACTGTGACTTGGAATCCTCCAAGCCCTTCACAATCTTCTCCAAATGGTAATTTCCCTCAAAAGACAATTTAATAAGACACGGCTTAGAAGCCATGTCCGCCGACCAATGACGGCTACAAAAGAAAAGAGGAAACCGCCAACACCATCTACTTGGCAGAAGCTCGAACTAAATCATATAAGGCATGTGCTAAATAGGCGAGGCCCATGTCCATCTGAGAGAACGCAGGAACCTCAGACAGTTCTATCTCCCGCTCGTGTTCCAGCACCAAGCAAAACCAGCTAAGACAAGCTTGAGCCACGTAAGAAATACAAATGGAGGCCTGCAGAGCCAGAGAGACAACCTCAAAGGACCGCTTTAAAGAAGCTTCCAGACATTGGTCCTGCATGTCCAATGCCAATCCACCCTCCACAGGGACAGCTGTCTTCTTGGTAACCACTGTCACCAGGGCGTCCACCTTGGGCAGAGAAAACTGCTCTGCCCGATCTGCATTCACAGGATAAAGCCGCGCCACGGCCTTGGTGACCTTAAGGCCCCTATCCATATCCAATCACTGCGCAGGAATGAGTTCCTGGATAGCCTCATGGACCAGGAATGCCTTAGACGGCCTCCGAGTACCAACCATCTTCAAATTAACTGCATCCAAAGCTGCAACCTACAAGTCAGCAATATTTAAGGCCTCCAAGGCCTGAGAGATAAAGGATGTCAGTTCCTCCCTATGAAAGAGACGGACCGTTGTGAGGTCATCCAGCTCCTCGTGAAGGAGCTCACCCTCTTCAATGTCCTCTATGCCAGCCACCCTCCAAGAACCGTCTGAGGGGGCCACCAGGGAGGTGGCAGCCAACACTGGGCCCAAAGACCCCACTTCTGACAATGAAGCCATATGCCGCCTTTTAAGGGCTGGATCATCTCCGTGAGAAAAGGGCGGCAGACTCTGATCCACACAAAGGGCCCCCAGGGGCTACCGGGACCAGGGCCGGAAGTGGCTGAGGGAGGGCATGTTTGAGCTCACAGGCCTGATGCATGAGAAGGACAAACTCAGGAGAAATGAAAGAAAAAACTCTCCCAAGTCTGCCACCGCAGCAATCATCCCTAGCCCAGGTCCAGAAATTATCCTGGACACCCTCAAGCAGGGAACTAACCTGCATTAAAACCGGAGAAGGGTCCGCCTCAGTGGCTCAAGACAAAATGGCAGGCACGACTTGCGACTCACCACAGGAAACCGTGCCATCAGAGGAAGAGAACGAACCGTCCCCCTGCTGGACTCAACGCATTCTGCGCTGCATAATCCGGACGCTGAACACCATTTCCCGCATTAGGAACAGCGTTTAACTGTCTTTGCCACCATTCCCAAACTTGGACCACCCGGGGAGAAAGGACCCAGAAGAACAAAGGAGCCGGCACTTATCCCAGCCACCGGTGCTCCAATCGCAGCGGGACCTCCCAGCCTAGAGCCGAGCAGCACACACTCCAGCTCCCTGAATAAAGTCAGAGCTCAGTCTTTTTTTTTTTGGTTGTGAGGAAGGAAGGGAAACTCTGAGCAGCCTAGCCCAAAACAGAATGGAAGAAGGCGTAAAGCAGGGTGAGGCAGGGAGCTAAACACCAAGTATGTCCCCAAAGTCGGCACCCTAAGCCAAACACCCCCTTGCTCAGGAGCCCCCCCCCCCCTTCCAGGAACCTGAAAATCCAGGGGCTGGTAAGAATTCGGCCACCACTTGCTGGAGATACTGCTACTAAAACTACTACTTAACATTTCTAGAGCGCTACTAGGGTTACGCAGCGCTGTACAGTTTAACAAAGAAGGCCAGTCCCTGCTCAAAGGAGCTTACAATCTAAAGGACGAAATGTCAAGTTGGGGCAGTCTAGATTTCCTGAAGAGAGGTATAGTGGTTAGGTGCCAAAGGCGACATTGAAGAGGTGGGCTTTGAGTAAGGATTTGAAGATGGGGAAGGAGGGGGCCTGGCGCATGGGCTCAGGGAGTTTATTCAAAGCATGGGGTGAGGCGAGGCAGAAAGGGCGGAGCCTAGAGTTGGCGGTGGTGGAGAAGGGTACTGAGAGGAGGGATTTGTCTTGAGAGTGGAGGTTACGGGTAGGAACGTAAGGGGAGATGAGGGTAGAGAGGTAAGGAGGGGCTGTAGATCTAGTGCATTTGTAGGTTAGTAGGAGAAGCTTGAACTGTATGCGGTACCTGATCGGAAGCCAGTGAAGTGACTTGAGGAGAGGGGTGATATGAGTATATCGGTCTAGACGGAAGATAAGACGTGCAGCAGAGTTCTGAACGGATTGAAGGGGGGATAGATGGCTAAGTGGGAGGCCAGTGAGGAGTAGGTTGCAGTAGTCAAGGCGAGAGGTAATGAGAGAGTGGATGAGAGTTCGGGTGGTATGCTCAGAGAGGAAAGGGCGAATCCTGCTAATGTTATAGAGGAAGAAGCGACAGGTCTTGGCTATGTGCTGGATATGCGCAGAGAAGGAGGAGTCGAAGATGACTCCGAGGTTTCGGGCAGATGAGACGGGGACGATGAGGGTGTTAACTGAGATAGAGAGTGGAGGGAGAGAAGTGGGTTTGGGTGGGAAGACAATAAGCTCTGTCTTGGTCATGTTCAGTTTCAGGTGGCGGTTGGACATCCAGGCAGCAATGTCGGATAAGCAGGCCGATACTTTGGCCTAGGTTTCCGCAGTGATGTCTGGTGTGGAGAGATAAAGCTGGGTGTCGTCAGCATAAAGATGATATTGGAAACCATGAGGAGATCAGCGAGCCCAGGGAAGAGGTGTAGATTGAAAAGAGATGGGGTCCAAGGACAGATCCCTGAGGAACTCCAACAGAGAGCGGGATCGGGGTGGAGGAAGAACCATGAGAATGTACTCTGAAGATACGGTGGGAGAGATAAGAGGAGAACCAGGAGAGGACAGAGCCCTGGAACCCAAATGAGGACAGGGTGGCAAGAAGTAAATTGTGATTGACAGTGTCAAAAGCGGCGGATAGGTCAAGGAGGATGAGGATGGAGTAGTGACCTTTGGATTTGGCAAGGAACAGGTCATTGCAGACTTTAGATAGTGCCGTTTCTGTCGAGTGTAGGGGGCGCAAGCCGGATTGAAGTGGATCGAGGATGGAATGAGAGGAGAGAAAGTCAAGGCAACGGCTGTGAACGGCGCGTTCAAGTATCTTGGAGAGGAAGGGTAGGAGGGAAATGGGGCGGTAGTTGGAGGGACAAGTAGGGTCAAGTGATGGTTTTTTAAGGAGTGGTGTGACAACAGCATGCTTGAAGGTGTCAGGGACAGTTGCAGTGGAGAGAGAGAGGTTGAGGATATGACAGATGGGGGGGGGTGACAGTAGGAGAGATGGTGTTAAGTTGGTGGGGATGGGGTCAGAGGAACAGGTGGTGCATTTCGAGGAGGAAAGAAGATGGGCAGTTTCCTCTTCGGTGATGTCGGGAAAAGAGGAGGAGGAGGCCTGGGTTGGTTGGTTGAGGGAGTGGGTTATAGGGTGAAAAGGAGGAGAAGGTTTGGTGGTGAATTCTAGGTTGATCTTCTGCACCTTGTCGCGGAAGTAGTCAGCCAGTAATTGAGGAGAGAGTGAGGGGGGATGGGAGCGGAGGGCACTTTGAGGAGGGAGTTAAGAGTGGCGAAGAGACGACGAGGATTAGAGCTGAGGGAATTAGTCAATTGGGTATAGTAGTCCTGTTTGGCGAGGAATAGGGAGGACTGGGAGGAGGATAGCATGAATTTGTAATGAATGAAGTCGGTATGGGTGCGAGATTTCCTCCAGAGGCGTTCAGCCGATCGTGCGCAGGAGCGAAGGTATCGGGTGCAAGGGGTCAGCCAGGGCTGGGGATTAGTACGCCTTGTGGGACGGGAGATAGATGGTGCAAGGGTGTCCAGAGCAGAGGAGAGGGTGGCATTGTAAGTGGAGACAGCCTTGTCGACAGACTCGGAGGACATGATGGATTGGAGATACAGGAGGATAAGGTTAATTACCAATGCAGTGGCTGGCCATCTGATATCACTGCCTTCAGTTTTGTCTATCTCTATCTCCACCTGCTGGTAGACGGATACAACCCACCAGTTCCTGAATTCATCTGCTGCAGGAGCTAAAGAAAACTGGAATTATATTGGCCACCCTCCAATCTTCTGGTACCATGTCTGATTTTAAAGAGAGTACGAGTGGGAGGAAATGACGTCACGGGGCTGAATGGACGCCTGAGAGTTTAGCTCCTGCACTACCCTGCTTTTAATTGCTTCATCCACCGACATCTACTTCCCAGGGCCGCCGAGAGACTGGGCCAGGCCCGGGACAAGGCCGCCTCCGGGCCCCCTCACCCCACCCGAGGTCGCCAGGACCTCTCTCCACCCCCGCCCGGGCCCTCTGCACTGACCTGCACCTCACCTTCGAAGGCGCAGCAAGCAGCAGCACACCACTCCTTCCTTCTGTGTCCCGACTCCCGCCCTCGCGGAAGTTACGTCAGGCGAGGGCGGGACACGGAAGAAAGGCGTGGTCTGCCGCTGCTTGCTGCACCTTCGAAGGTGAGGCGCTTAAATTCAATGCCAGGAAGGGACAGAGGGCGGGCCGGCCGGCTGGACTGCGGCCCGGGAAATTTTGTTCCCCCTGTCCCCCCCCCCCCCCCCCCCTTGGCGGCCCTGCTACTTCCTTCTCCGTCTCTACTTACCTGGGAAGATTCGTGGTGAGTTCTTCGTAACCATGAGCAAGCTTTCGTCGTCGCAGCATAAGGAGGGTGAGCGCCATTCGGTGAGACAGCAGGCTAAGGGCCTATCACGCCATGTGTCTCCAGCTCCTGGTTGCTCGTCGGATTCAGCCTCCTCCCACGCGGCCCTGCGTCATTCTCTCCCCAAGAAAGGCTTCCCAAAGGAATTAACCAAATGCCTCGAGGAGATCCGTGCAGATATTAAGGCCTCTAAGGTCAAAATCTTGGAGCACATGGACGCTATCAGTCTGAATTTGTGAGAGCTCGGGGGCAGGGTGACGAGCAGGCTGAGCAAGCGGCAGTTGTGGACTCTCGATTTTCTCAGTTGTTGGAGCAAACTGAGGAGCTTCATTACAAAGTTGACAATCTCGAGAATTGGGGACGCAGGCACAATCTCCATTTCCGTGGGGTGCCGGAGAATGGCAACATGGAGGATGCTCCCGCCATAGTGCGTTTACTGTGTGTAAAAATCATGGGCGATACTCTGGATTCAGGTGCAGTGGAAATAGACCGGGTGCATAGAACCTTGGGGAAGACACTGGATAATAGACCCAGGGACATTATAGCGAGATTTTCTTAATTTGCTTTTAAGGAGAGTTTATTGGTGCGTGCTCATCAACTATCATCTGTGGATTATAATGAAGCCAAAGTATCAGTCTATCAGGACCTTTCCTTGTTCACGTTAGCTCAGAGACATGCTATGAAGTCAGTGTTGGAGATCTTAATAAAAGAGAAGATTGCATACAGTTGGGCTTTTCCTTTTGCTCTATATGTTTTACGATCAAGAGAAAGCAGAGCAGGCTTCGCAGCGTTCCAGAGGCTTGGAAGATTCTTCATGAGGCTGGCATGACTTCATCTGCTGTCCCACTGTCTGATCTGGCTCCCTCGAAGAGGGACAAGTTACAAAAGTGGAAGAGAGTTGCTCAGAAGGCTAAGAAACAATTGGCCCAGACTTGGATTCTTCTTAGACTCCAATCATTACTGTTTTGCTTGTGAACTTATTGCAAGCTCTTTGATGACTGTTATATTGCCTTGCGATAATTGTGCAGTTGTGCATGGAGAATATGCTAACTGCGGTGAATGAGTGGTGCTTGGATGTATTTCTACCAGGTGATAAAGGCTTAGGTAGGGTGTGAATGTGGGGGATATGTGTGAAGTTAGGGGGTTCATTTGGTCCGGTAGTTACTTTCTCCTGATTTCCCATTCAGTGCGGTGAGGTGCTGTCTGGAAGGTGTGTGAGGCGGGGGGGGGGGGGGGGGGGGGTTGTGAGGAGGATGTCTTTAAATTTGCTTTAGTCTTGAGGGGTTCCCATGTTCCTATGTACACTCTGCACAGCTGCCTGTCGTGTGTCTGATATGATTAAGGATTTAACATTTTTGACTTACATGAAAGGCCTGAACTCTCCTCAAAAGCGCCAAAACTTATTTAAGGAATTGCTGCACTTTAAATCACATGTGGTGTTTCCTCAGGAAACTCATTTGAGAAGGGACCATGAAAAATGTTTATCTCATCTTCAATATCCCTCTGTTTTCTGCACCTCGGCGATTGATGGTTCTAAGAAGCGGGGGGTAGCAATCTTGCTCCACTCCTCCTTGGACACAGGTACTTAAAATTCAGCGTGACAAAGAAGGGAGATTCTTGTTTTTGAGTCTCAGGATAGATGGCTTGGCCTTTAATTTAGCGTCAATATACGCTCCCAATGAAGCCCAAGGGTTTTTTTTTAATAAGCTGATAGGACGCTTCACATCTTGTCCCGCTGGTAAATTGACAGTGGGGGGGGGGGGGGGGGATTTCAATGCCACACAGCACCCTGTATTGGACAGATCGGGCCCACCTTCCGGTCCAGATGTTCAAGTTTCCCAAGCTTTAAATAGGTTTGTTCAAGATCTTGGCATCTCTGATGTTTGGCATGTATCTCATCTGGGGGTTCGAGATTATTTGTTTTATTTGCACTCTCACGATACTTATTCTCGCATTACCTTTTCGTTGATATCTCTCTGACGCATGCTGGATGGACTTCAGATATTGGAACTTTTACTTTATCGGACCATGCTCCTGTGTGGGTCCGGCTTCCCTCTCTACGTGAGGAGATTAAGGAGAGAAGGTGGATGAGATTTTGGCTGGTTATAGAAAACTCTTGCAGGGGTATCTTGAACTTAATTTAAACTCGGGACCATCTATAGGTGTTGTTTGGGATGCACTTAAGGCTGTCTCTAGAGGTTTCTTTCTCCAAAAAGGTAGTTTCCATGCCAGGCAGCAAAGGGCTGAGGTAGCTAAGTGCCTATCTCAATTGACTCACTTGTCTGAAAATCACAAATCTTCTCATTCGGTTGCTACCCTGCGGGAAATTCAAGCACTTCGTTTGAAATTAGACCACATATATTCTGATCAGTTACAATTCTTTTATGCTCAACAGCGACACTCTATGTGTATAGTAATAAACCAAGTAGGGCCTTGGTGGTTAAGTTGCGTCAACGCCGGGTAGACCACACCATGGTAATGGAAAGTTTGTGACATCATCCTTCCAGGTCCGTCAAAAATTTCAGTCATTCTATCAAACTCTTTACACATCTGACACCTCTACTACGCCTGAAACGATTAATAATTTTCTATCGACATGTTTTTTCCCTACACTTACAGTCGAGCAACAGGATGCTCTAGATCAGGGGTAGGCAACTCCGGTCCTCAAGAGCCGCAGGCAGGTCAGGTTTTCAGGATATCCACAATGAATATGCAGGAGACAGATTTGCATACCATGGAGGCAGTGCTTGCAAATCTATCTCCTGCATATTCATTGTAGATATCCTGAAAACCTGACCTGCCTGCGGATCTCGAGGACCGGAGTTGCCTACCCCTGGCTCTAGATGGTCCGGTTTCAGTTGATGAGGTCTCTAAGGTTATTAAAGCACTTCCAATTGGAAAATCACCTGGTCTGGATGGGCTGCCCAATAACTTTTATAAAGCATTTCGGGGTGAATTGGCACCTATATTGACGGAGCTCCTTAATGAGACTTTAGCTGGAGACGAGTTTCCCCCCTCTATGATGGAAGCCTGGGTCGTGGTTATTCCAAAACCTGGTAAGGATAAGACTGATTGTGCTTCTTATCGTTCCATTTCAATATTGACCTCTGATGTTAAAATTTTGGCGAAGGTTTTGGCACTTCTAAAGTGCTGTCTGACTTAATCCATCCGGATCAGACGGGCTTTTATGCCTTATCATCAGGCCATGGACAATGTCCATCACATGATTAACTTGATTCACGTATCTAAGAAGTGTGATCTTCCAGTATGTTTACTGGGGTTGGATGCCGAAAAGGCTTTTGACAGAATCCATTGGCCTTTCATGCTTCAAGTTTTGGAACGATTTGGATTTGGTCCGGATTTTCGTAGATGGATTCAGGCTCTCTATACTTCTGCTCGGGCTTGTGTCCGTATTAATGGTGGTAACTCTCCGATGTTTCCTTTGTTTCGGGGCACTAGGCAGGGATGTCCCCTATCGCCGCTGTTGTTCGCGTTGCTTATGGAACCGCTCGTGATGTTTTTACGTTCTGACCCTAACATTTCTGGAATCCTTGTTGGGGGATAGGGAATACAAACTGGCTATGTTTGCTGATGATGTTCTTTCACTGACGAAACCGTTGATTTCTTTACCTAATCTTATGAGGCGTTTGACTGCTTATTCCTCTGTGTCAGATTTTAAATTAAATGTGAATAAATCGGAGGCTTTATCGATCAGGATCTCTCATCCAGTTCTGGAGTCCATTCAGCACTCTTTTTCTTTTAAACGGGTATCTGTGGGTATAACTTACTTGGGGGTTACTCTTACCCCCTACTCTTTCAGATTTGTTTGCTGCTAACTATCCTCCTCTTTTGAAGGCTCTTTATAAGGATCTGGAGAGGTGGGATGTCTCTGATTTGTTTTGGTTGGGTAGGATTGCTATGTTAAAGATGAATATACTACCTCATTTGATGTATCTTTTCCAAGTCCTTCCTCTTAGAGTTTCTAGGGGCTTTTTATCGAGTTTGCAGGACAAACTGGTACGTTTTGTCTGGTCTAACAAGCGCCCTAGACTGCCTAGGGAGTTACTTTATCGAAGCCAGAGGAAAGGTGGTCTAGGGGTTCCTAACGTTCTTTGGTATTATAAAGCGGCTCAAGCTTGAGCGGCCTTTGAGTGGTTTCAAGATAATCCACAGAAGTTATGGGTTCAGTTGGAGCAGGTTGAGGTGGGTTCTTGTCCTCTTTGCTCATTGATGTGGCTTCCACGCAAATATAGGTTTTAAGCAAGGATTTGTGCCCCTCGATTTTTTCAACATTTTTTTTTACTGGGATGGGTTATTTACTAAGTCGTATTTACTCCTTTCCAAATTGTCTCCAATAACTAACAACCCACTTTTTCCTCCTGGTCTCTCTCCTGGGCCGGTTTCTAGATGGGTATCTCTGGGCTTGGTGACCTGGGGTCAACTGTATGACAAAGATCACCTGATTCCTTTTGATTCGTTGAAAGAACAATATCCCATTCTACCCAAAGAGTTGTATGCCTATTCTCAGCTGAGACACTTCCTTTCCTCTAAGGAGATCAAGTCTAAAATATTGCGAGAGGACTCTTTCTTAGAGGATCTTTGTGAAGATTCTCAAACTACTAGGGGTCTTATCACTTGCTTGTATTCCTATCAATGTAGGAAAATTTGTCCCAGTTTTGCCCATAGGGAACACTGGCATCAGGAATTAGGGGTGACTATTGAGGATGCTGATTGGTCCTTTTTGGAGAATGGTTGGACGAAGGTGTCGATATCGGTTCCCTTTCAGGAGAATGTAGTTAAAGTACTCTACGGTTGGTACTTGACTCCTGTACATTTGCATAACGTTTCCAAGTGCATCACCACTGTGTTGGCATGGATGTGGACAGAGGGTACGATGGGCCATATCTGGTGGTCCTGCTTTAAAGTGTGGGCCTACTGGAAAGCTAGTCAACAGATTAAAAAACTGGTTTCTTAGGCCAATTAAATGGTCTCCTGAATACTTCATATTTGAGCTATGGTACATATCATGGAGGATGCACTTGGGGGGGCATAGGCTGGGACGTCCATCCGAGGAAAATACTTGATCTGAGAGAGTACCAACAGAGAAATAGGTTACCTATAGACCATGGTTAGGCTAGTCACATGGAATGTGGGGGGCATCAACTCACCCAATAAAAAGAACAAAAATCTTACAACATCTGCAGAGACACCATATAGACATAGCTCTACTACAAGAAACGCACCTTAGCCCAGAAGAACATGCAAAATTAAAAACATGGTGGGTGGGGGATTGTATCTCTGCAGGGGCACAAGGGGAAAAAAGGAGGAGTGGCAGTGTTACTCCGTAAAGGAGTGGCGGCCTCGGTACGCCCATTGGTAGCAGACCCCGGAGGTAGATATGTTTTGATGGAAATAGAAGTTTCTGGTCGGAAGCTACTAATCTGTAATGTATATGCTCCCAATCAATATGACAGACAATTTTATAACCAGGTGATGCATCATTTGAGTTCCTACCCGGGCAACCATGTCTTGGTGGGTGGGGATTTCAACACTATGTGGGATGCTTCAATAGATAGCTCACAGGGACAGAGGAGAGACACGGTGGCTTCCAACAAAGGCCTGAAACGGATGGGGCAGACATTAGATCTAATAGATGTATGGAGAGTGTTACATCCCACCGAGCGGGACTATACACATCACGCATGGGCACATGAATCCCAGGCTAGAATAGATTACATACTACTATCAGAAGAAATGCTTGAGAGGGTAAAAGATGTGTCTATTGGCCCTTACACGATCTCAGACCATGCCTGGGTATGTTTAGATTGGGAGCTGGGAATAAACCAACGCAAGAGGAGCTTTTGGCAATTTCCCTTAGACCTAGCAGGAGATGACATTTTGAGGGCAAAACTAAAAGAATGCTGGGAGGAATATGAAACTTTGAATCAACAACATATAGGAGACCCAGTTCTATTTTGGGACGCGGCAAAAGCAGTAATAAGAGAAGAAATAATAAGTTATTATCACCACGTTAGAAGGACGCGAAATAGAGAAATATTGCGCTTAAGTAAATTAGTGTGTAAGGCACGCCAGACATATGGAAGGACACACCTAGAAACTCACTGCAGCAACCTCTTAGAAACCCAAGCCACACTGAATATGCTTCTACACCAAAGAGCCTCTAAGTCCCACTTATACTATAAATTCCAGCTACATCGCTTTGGAAACAAAGCAGGATGCCTTCTGGCACGTCTAGCCAACCCAAGAGGGAATAAAAGACAAGTACTGCAAATCAGAGGGGCCCAAGGGACAGTAGACCGCGCAGCTGATAACATTTGTGAGACCTTTGCAAAATTCTATAGTGAATTGTATGCGCAGCCAAGGGAGCAGGTCATGCCGGGAACCATGTACTTAGATAATTTAGAACTTCCAATTCTCGGTCAACGAGATAAGGATAAGTTGAACCAACCAATAACAGATGAAGAGGTACTGGCTATTAGACAGGGTACCCTTCTTAAGGCGCCTGGTCCCGATGGCATGCGCATAGAGTTTTACAAAATGATGGGAGAGTTCATTACACCGACCCTCACCAAATATTTTAATACAATGGTAGACGCGGAACGAGTGCCTGAGGCCTTATCCATAGCGCAAATAGTGGTGCTCCCAAAACCAGGTAGAGACCCACAACAACCAGAGTCATATTGTCCCATACCAATTCTCAATGTGGAAATTAAATTATTAGCTAAAATTCTGGCCAATCAAATGAAAAAATTATTACCAAAACTAGTGCACGAAGCGCAAGTTGGATTTGTAGAGGGCAGAGTTATAGCCAAAAACCTAAGGAAAATAATTGGGGCACTGGAAATGAGACATAGGAAAGGTATCCCCTCTTTGCTTATAAGCTTCGATGCAGAAAAAACATTCGATAAGGTGTATTGGCCATTTATGTTCTCCACACTGGAAAAATATGGGTTTGATGGTAGATTCCTGTCAGCAATCCGGGCTCTTTATTGTAATCCAAAAGCACGGGTGAAGGTTAATGGGATGTAATCAGAGGGGTTCCCGATATGCCGAGGAACCCGACAAGGGTGCTCATTATCCCCGTTACTCTTTGTACTGTCACTGGACCCGCTGATTAGAGATATAATGGCCAGTCCAACAGTACAGGGTGTTCGAGTGGGTCGGACCGTATTTAAATTAGCGGCTTTCGCGGATGACCTATTGGTATTATTGACAGAACCCCGGACATCTCTTGCGGTACTCATGGAACTGATGAAAGAATACGGTGATTATGCAGGATTCAGGTTGAATTTGACTAAGTCAGAAGCCTTAGCTTCCTCAGCGACAGTGAAATCACTATGGGGTGGGACGGCCTCCCGCTGTCCTTGAGGGGCAGGATAAACCTAATCCAAATGGTGATATTTCCCAAGTGGCCATACCTCATGCTAAACGCTTCCCATTCGACTACGATGAAAAGACTTAGCGAAAATCACAAAACTTTTCAGTAGATTCTGCTGGGGAAAAAAGAAGCCCAAGACGCAGTTTAAAGTGTTACTGGGTGGCTGGCATCGGGGGGAGGGGGGGGGGGATGGGACTGCCTGATATAGCTTTATATAACCAGGCTTGCCTGCTGAGACATGTAGGAGATTGGATAGGCCAATCAGATATATTTACGCCAATAGAGGTGGAGCGAGAATATTCTGCCCCCTATGATGTTCTTACCCTCCTGCATCTCGATCAGAGGCAGATTCCGACCCAGTTTAAACGTTGCAGACTATTACAACCCATGCGCGTGGCTTGGAGAAGGGTGGCTATCAGCATGGGGGGCACACCAGCAACATCAGAACTTTTAGCACTCAGAGGAAATCCGAATTTTGAGCCAGGGCAAAGTAATAATACATTTATAAGATGGGGTAATAATGGAATCACAAGGGTGAAGGACCTGATGGGACCAGAAGGGAGCCTACTAACATTTGAAGAATTACAAGATAAGATAGGGAACACTTGGGGAGACCGCTTTGCCTATGCTCAGGTTAAGCATTACATTTTACATCTAAACCAGCCTGCATTAAGATTGAAACTTGGACATCTGGTAAACACATTTTTTCAAAACCTGGAGACAGCGGGAATGACAGTTTCAACCCTATACAGAGCACTAGTGTCACGCTATCCCCAGAATAACCTAGGATATATCATACAAAAATGGGAAAGATACTCGGGGAGGTCATTAAGAGGATGGGACATCAGGGCAACACTGGGACACATTCCGTCACTCACCATAGATGAGAGATTAAGAGAATGTGGATATAGGGTGGTTATGTGGGCATATATGTCAGGGCAACAATGGGGACATAAGAGGGCCACAAATGATACTAAATCTATAAAATGCAACCATGCACCCCACAACTTATACCATGCTTTTTGGGGCTGCCCAAGGGTACGTGCCTTTTGGAAACAAATCCAGAATTATTTAACTACAATAACACAGGTCTCAGTGGGTGGAACCTGGGATCATTATGTCTTAGATACACAGGCTGCCTTTGCGACTCAGGCGAAAGGAAATAGAGTTTGGTGTCGCAAGGTATGTTTAGTGGCACGCAAGACTATTCTACAGAAGTGGATAGACCCGGATCCACCGGTGTATTGGCACTGGAGGAACCAGATACATGAGCTGGCCACATGAAAGCCAGAGAGGCGAAGGGAACCCCGAAAAGGAAAAAACAGTTCATGTCAATATGGGGCCGGTATATACAAGGACTTAGTCCACGGGGGCGAAGTTTGCTCCTCAATCTATTGAGTTACCTTGGCAGTGCACATGGTCTGAATGTTTAAATCCATTATCCCCAATATTGTTTGACACACAGAAGTAAGGGGGGGAAGTATACAAAAAACTTGATGATGGTCTGTTCAATACTTATATATGAAGTTTCACTGTACTGTTGAAGTTTTATATTTTATGGTATCTGTTATACCATATTTATTTCATCATTAATAAAAACGTTGAAACATAAAAAAAAAATGTTCAGCTTTCGAAAGGTGGGTTTCCTGCAGGAATACAATGTCAGCCCCATGCCTATTGAAATCCCGCAAAAGTTTTTGCCTCTTAATAGATGAGGAGACTCCATTGACATTCCATTGACATAATTTGTACCAGATCCACTGCATTTTGACTGCCAGAGAGCTGTCCCAGCCAGCAGCTCCCCAACCAATCCTCCGCCGCTCTAACAATTGCCACCCCCCTCAAAGAGAACCCCCACCCCACCCCGGACTATAACAAAAAACAAAAAAAGCAACAAAAATAACCAAACAACAAAATAAATGACTTATCCTTCCATTAATCTCTACTCCCTGCCCTCCCTCCCTACTATACATGACAAAGTGCCGCACGAAAGACTCCTGAAGAAATTGCAGAGTCATGGAATCGGAGGTAGGGTATTATTATGGATTAAGAACTGGTTGAAAGATAGGAAGCAGAGAGTAGGATTGCGTGGCCAGTATTCTCAGTGGAGGAGGGTAGTTAGTGGGGTCCCGCAGGGGTCTGTGCTGGGTCCGTTGCTTTTTAATGTATTTATAAATGACCTAGAGATGGGAATAACTAGTGAGGTAATTAAATTCGCCGATGACACAAAATTATTCAGGGTCGTCAAGTCGCAGGAGGAATGTGAACGATTACAGGAGGACCTTGCGAGACTGGGAGAATGGGCGTGCAAGTGGCAGATGAAGTTCAATGTTGACAAGTGCAAAGTGATGCATGTGGGTAAGAGGAACCCGAATTATAGCTACGTCTTGCAAGGTTCCGCGTTAGGAGTTACGGATCAAGAAAGGGATCTGGGTGTCGTCGTCGATGATACGCTGAAACCTTCTGCTCAGTGTGCTGCTGCGGCTAGGAAAGCAAATAGAATGTTGGGTGTTATTAGGAAGGGTATGGAGTCCAGGTGTGCGGATGTTATAATGCCGTTGTATCGCTCCATGGTGCGACCGCACCTGGAGTATTGTGTTCAGTACTGGTCTCCGTATCTCAAAAAAGATATAGTAGAATTGGAAAAGGTACAGCGAAGGGCGACGAAAATGATAGTGGGGATGGGACGACTTTCCTATGAAGAGAGGCTGAGAAGGCTAGGGCTTTTCAGCTTGGAGAAGAGACGGCTGAGGGGAGATATGATAGAAGTGTATAAAATAATGAGTGGAATGGATCGGGTGGATGTGAAGCGACTGTTCACGCTATCCAAAAATACTAGGACTAGAGGGCATGAGTTGAAGCTACAGTGTGGTAAATTTAAAACGAATCGGAGAAATTTTTTCTTCACCCAACGTGTAATTAGACTCTGGAATTCGTTGCCGGAGAACGTGGTACGGGCGGTTAGCTTGACGGAGTTTAAAAAGGGGTTAGATAGATTCCTAAAGGACAAGTCCATAGACCGCTATTAAATGGACTTGGAAAAATTCCGCATTTTTAGGTATAACTTGTCTGGAATGTTTTTACGTTTGGGGAGCGTGCCAGGTGCCCTTGACCTGGATTGGCCACTGTCGGTGACAGGATGCTGGGCTAGATGGACCTTTGGTCTTTCCCAGTATGGCACTACTTATGTACTTATTAAACGTAGCTTTCCCCCCTCTTCCCTCCCTCCCGTATCTCCCACCCTCAGCCCCCCTCCCCCATTTCCGTCCATTGCACTTAATGGACTGAGGTCCGTGTGGAAGACCTCCCGACTCCAGTCACCTCCCTCCTCCTCCAAAAAAAAAAAATTCTGCCCACATTGTACCCAAACGAGTGACATTTGCAGCCAAGTCCCACAATTCTTATACAACTTTATAAACAGGAAGAGCATATTTATAAACCACAGCATATTCATAGCATCTATATATAGCAGTTGTTAATAATTATCTCCCCAGTCTCTCAACCCCTCTCCCTCCCCATGAGAAGCCTCCCCTCTCCCCTTCTTACTTCTTCTACTGACCAATCTCCCCCCCTCACATCACTTCCATACCTCATTCATCCACCCCTCCCTTTAGCACCCCAACTCTCCATTTCCCACTTATTTTAAAGAATCAACAATATCATATTTGCTTCCAATGGAGTCTCTGCAGAAAACAGTCTCCCCATTTCCCAAGCAGACTCCCACAACCATTATATACTTCCTTCATGTCCAGTCCCTTGTCTCCCTCTCCTCTCACTCACTCCTTCACTCATCTGATCTAGAATGCTCATGTACCTTGCCCCTTGGGAGGTTTGTAAAAGATGTCCTTATTCCATTATTCTGGATTCTGCTGTGCCCCGCATCGCCTCTGCATTTGGATACAAATTCAACTGAGTTGACGTCTCTCGGACCGGCATCTGCACCAAAATTCCAGCTTTCTGCTCCAGACCCGGTCTTAGTTCAACTCCCTTGCTTTTCTCCTCCAAAAAGACCTCCTTTATCAGTCCATTGCCTAGTTGGCTAGGTCCATAATTTCCCTCTGATCCATATCACTATTGATTAGCGGGATTGGGCAGCCCCCTGCAGGAAGGTTCTAGCTGATTCCGGTGAATCATAGAATTTAGCCTTGCCCTCCTGGAAGACTTAGAGGCGCGCTGGATACAGTAAAACAAACTGTATGTGGCGCAGGTGTAATTCTGTACAAACCGGCGCGTATGCTTTCCGCATGCTGGAGACTCGTGCCGAAAAATCCTGGAAACATACGATTGTTTTACTGTCGTACTTTAAAGGTCCTTTCGCTCTTATGGCTCGGAGAATTTCCAACTTATGAGCATAGTTCAGGATTTTACATATGACCACCCTGGGACGATCCTCTGATGATCTTTGAGGTCCCAAGCGGTGTGCCCTTTCAATTCTTAATGGCCCCCGTTGTCGGCTGCAATCTCAATGCCGAGATTAGCCATTCTTCTAAGAATTTCCTCAGCTTGGCCTCTGGGATAGATTCAGGCAAGCCCACCAGCCTTAAATACCCCAGTCGGGAACGATTTTCCATGTCATCCGACTTGTCTTCTAGGCTTTTCACTTTATCCTGTAGAGTCGCCGTCAGCGCTGTCAGCTGCTGCACCCGATCTTCCAAGTCTGAGACAAGCTGAGTACAGGCCGAAAACTCTCCTTTCAAATACTCCAAGCTCCCATCTAAGTTATCCAGTTTGGCTGATACCATTTGCAGTCTTTTATCTAATGAGGCGTCGATAGCCTGTGTCACTTCAGAGACTATCTCGGCCACCCACGCGGAGCTGACCGAGGAAGGGCTGCCATCACTGGCCGTTGCCATCTTGGAATTGCACTTTGCAGACTTCTCTTTTTCCCTACGAGTCGTTTTTGTTGTCATCTGTGCTAACAGCGGGTTTCCCAATTGCAGCAACGTTCTCCACAATGATTCCCCTGCCCTTTCTTCGTTTTGGGTTCTTCAATGGTAGCGGGAAAAAGGTAGAGTTTAGCGATTCAAGTCGGGAGCCTCCTCCACCGACGTCCGCTTGTTCAGCATGACATCACGTGACCCCCCTGAATACTTCATATTTACAAAAAAAAAAAAAACAGGTCTTACTAAATCTCAGGCGTTGTTGACAAGGCAAGCTATGTCTGCAGCGAGAGTTATGTTAGCTGCACGTTGGAAATCTCCAACCGTCCCTCCTTTGGTGAGATGGTTAAACAAATTATGGTTCATTTGTGAAAGAGAGAGAATCCAAGCTGTGCGTTGTACCGTGGTGAAGTGGGAGGCAATATGGGAGCCCTTCTTGAAACATTGGTCTTGTAAAGCTGGGGGTGGGAGGGGGGAGGGGGTTGGTGTGGGAGGATTAACTGTGGTCATGGGAGTGGGGGTATTTCACCAAAAAACTTCAACAATTTGAGGTTATAGTTTGTATCCATAGCTGCATTGAGAATGTTTTTGTATGTCCTTATAGTGAGGCAGAGTATATGCTCTAGGGCACACTGGTTGGGTGTATTTTGATTGGTATTTTGCATTTACTCCTATGTTTTACCTGCTGTTGTACTGTCTTTTCAATGCTCAATAAAGACTTCAAAAAATTAAAAAAAAAAAAAAAGAGAGAGAGAGAGAACAAGTGAAGGCACATAAGAAAATGGGTGAAGGCTCTCCCCAAAGCTACAGTACCTGTTCAATGGCTGGTGGGGTACCTGAAGCCCCACCAGTTGACGAAATCCACTTCCTCACTCACCCCCTTCTTCCTCGTACTGCCGCAGGAGCGAGGAAGTCAGCGTGGTGCCTCCAACCACCAATAATTGCACTCCGCAAGCATGCTCAGTTTGTGCATGAACTAAGCATGCTCGGGAGTGCTGGCATCAGCGGCTGGAGGCACCCCACTGACTTCCTCGCTGCTGAGGCAGCACAAGGAGGAAGAGGGACACTTTGGCAGTAGATTTCTTCAACTGGCTTCAGCATTCCCACCAGAAAAGGAATGATATCTAATGTGGGTGGGGGTGGGGGGAAATGTGCCCCCCCCCCCCCAGCACAGCTGGCCATCGCCCAACTTTAATCGCACGATTGATCATGATTAAAAATTTCAAACTGCAGCCCTAGGTCTTGGTAATTCAATCCGACAGCAACCTGAGAAAGGCAAGGACAAATCAAACTCGGGTATACATATAAAGTATCACATAACATGTAAAATAAGTTTTGTTGGGCAGACTGGATGGACAGTTCAGGTCTTTATCTGCCGTCATTTACTATGTTACTATGTAACTTCTTTCTTGTTTAAAAACTAATGAAAATTAGAGAAGGCTGTTTAGTAAGCTCTTCTATGGCCGTCTATATAGAGTCCATCTACTGGTAGAAAAGGGACACAACCCAATTGTTTGGACAGGTATGACAAGGACAATAAGGAATTTTTTGTTCACACTTTATTAGGTTTAAGCCTATTTTATACTCTCAGGCCTATAAGGGCCCATACAAGAATAAGGGAGAGGGAATTAAGTGTTTTAAGAAGAATTACCTGTACTAGTGTTTTTTCAAAGTTCATAAACATTTCTACATTTCGATCCATTCGTGAAGGGTTCTGAAGGTCAAATCTCCTCCTGAAAGAGAAAGAGAATACTGTAAATTCTAAAAATGCCTTCCCAGTACAGCAAACAATTCCTTAAAGGATTTATGGCAGATTCAATTCCTCTGCATACTGTATGTGATTAAGTGGCATTTGAGCTAGTAGTATCAATTCAGTGAACAGTACAGGTAACATTTTTTTTTTGTTACATTTGTACCCCGTGCTTTCACACTCATGGCAGGCTCAATGCAGCTTACATGGGGCAATGGAGGGTTAAGTGACTTGCCCAGAGTCTGTGTCAGTATACAATTCTTCAGCCTAAAAAAAGCAAACCCAAGAAATGTTTCCCATGTTATGTTATTTTAGGCCATTCTAGAGAAAGAAACTTTTATGCTTGATGCTTATGATTTTCATTTTGTGCTAACAGCTCCATTTTGTTTCTAAGGACTCCGTGTCATAACAAAGGAACTAAACTTTTGTACACCAAGAAAGTATGAGAAATATCCAGTGTACCTGAATGTAACTCACCTTGAGCTACTACTGAAAAAGGTGTGAGCAAAATCTAAATAAAAAATGTGTGTGTGCTGGGGGGGGGGGGGGGGGGGTGAAGAAAGAACAAAAGGACTTCAGGCCTAATAGTTGAACTGTCAGTGGGAAATTAGAGATTGCACTGCTCCAGTTGCATGCAGAATACTGATTTTTCTATGTCCTGGTGCCAGCAAGAAACTAGAAAACTTGCGGCTGCCCATGTGGGAACCCACTTTTCTTGACCGTGAGATTGACTACTTATAAGTAGCATTTTCTTTTTTCTAAGAGTTTTTATTGGTGGTAAAAAGAAAAAAAAAACACAAAATGCTCAAAATCACAAATAAATCTGTGTAACTATCAACCTATGAACGACAAAAGGTAAAATTATGTATCATACCTGATCATTTTCTTTCCATTAATCATAGCCGATCAATCCAGACTGGTGGGTTGTGTCCATATACCAGCAGGTGCAGATAGAGAGCAATCCTTTTGCCTCCCTGTATGTGGTCATGTGCTGCCGGAAACTCCTCAGTATGTCGATATCAAAGCTCCATCCGCAGGACTCAGCACTTAGAGAATTACACCCACAAAGGGACACTCTGCCCAGCTCACCACCGCCGAAACGGGGGAGGGGAATCAACCCAGCTCATCCCCACACAAGTGGGGGAGGGGAATCCGTCCAGCTCATCCCCGCGGAGCAGGGGAGGGACACCACACCCGCCGATGCGGGGGGATCTGGCTTATCCTGCAACCGCAACCGCGGGAGGAGCTGACTGACCCTAACACCGCCGAAGCGGGAGGGGTACAAACCTGCCCTACAGCCGCACGAAGCGGGAGGGAGCGCCGGTAGAATTTAGGTCTCAATCCAGCTCCGTAAAACGGAGGGGAATGGATTCTTTAATCACTGTGGTGACTAAGAAAACGGCGTTGCCGGTGAAAGGTGGCACGGCCCTAAAGGACGCCCAAGACAGGAGATTGGAGGCGGCTTTAAAGTCCTCCTTCGAGGCGGCTGCTTTAAGTTTGCAGGCCTCAATTTGCGGCTCCTATGTGGCCAGGGTGTGCCTGACGCTGGTGCAGCGGGCTTCCCCCTTGGATCCTTCCTTGAGGGCTGATTGGCCAGCCCTGGAATCGAGCTTGGCAGACTTGCTGTATGATGTCTTGAGAGCCTCGGCTAAAGGTATGGCTCAGACAGTCTCTGCACGGCGGTGGCTTTGGCTAAAGCATTGGTCTGTTGACCACGCCTCTAAGTCTCGCCTGGCTAAGTTGCCTTTTAAAGGCAAGCTGCTCTTTGGGGGTCGAGCTGGACAAGATTGTGACCGATCTCGGCACGTCTAAGGGCAAGTGGTTACCGGAGGTCAGGGCTCGGGCCAGTGGTGCCCGCCCCGGTTCCTCCAAAGGACGGTTTCAGGAAGCCCGTTGGTATCGCCCGGGCAAGTCGGGCTCCTCTGCCCCCTTTTCCTTCATAAGGAACTTCTCCCCCAAGCAGCATTCCTTTCGCAGAGACCGCCGTCCCGGAGGTGCCTCCTCCGGTCCTTCCCCAGGGTCTCGTACCCAATGACGGGCGCTGGTCCATGGCCCAAAGCGGATTGGAGGACGCCTATCATCATTTCTGGGCGAGTGGACCAGGGTAACTTCAGTCGCTTGGGTGCTGGAAGTCATCAGAGACGGCTACAAGCTAGAGTTCTGCAGACCCGTAAGAGACGGGTTTGTGCACTCTCCCTGCAAGTCTCCGGTCAAAGCTGTGGCAGTGCAGCAGACTTTGGACAATCTGATCCGCCTGGGTGCGGTCGTTCCGGTGCCAGAAGATCAGCTTGGCAAGGGACCTTACTCCATTTACTTTGAGGTACCAAAGAAAGGAGGTTCTGTCCGGCCTATCCTCGACCTCAAAGGGGTCAATCGGGCCTTGTAAGTTCTGCACTTACGTATGGAGACTCTCCGCTCTGTTATAGCGGCAGTGCAGGCAGGGGAGTTCCTGGCATCCTTGGACATCAAGGAAGCTTACTTGCATATTCCCATTTGGCCTCCTCATCAACGCTTTCTGCGTTTTGCAGTTCTGAGCCGACACTTCCAGTTCAGAGCCCTCCCGTTCGGGTTGGCTACTGCTCTGCGGACCTTCTCCAAAGTAATGGTGGTCATCGCGGCCTTCCTTCGCAAGAAAGGAGTCCATCCTTATCTGGACGACTGGTTAATCCGAGCCCCCTCTTATGCAGAGTGCGGCAGAGCTTCAGACCGGGTGATTGCTCTTTTGAGCTCCCTGGGGTGGATCATCAACTGGGAGAAAAGCCAGCTGCGCCCGACTCAGTCCCTGGAGTATCTGGGAGTTCGATTCGACTCCCAAGTGGGCAGAGTGTTCCTGCCAGACAATCGGATTGTCAAGCTTCAGGCTCAGGTGGACCAGTTCCTATCAGCCTCTCCTCTTCTGGCTTGGGACTATGTGCAGCTGTTGGGCTCTATGACGGCCACGATGGAAGTAGTGCCCTGGGCCAGGGCCCATATGAGACCTATACAGCTCTCTCTGCTGCAGCGATGGACTCCAGCTTCGGAGGATTACGCTGTGCGCCTTCCCTTGGATCCAGCGGTGCGCAAGGCGCTGAGCTGGTGGCTGAGGCCAGACAAGCTGTCCGCAGGAATGCCTCTTATGACCCCGGAGTGGGTTGTCGTCACGGCGGACGCCTCTTTGACGGGCTGGGGAGCCCTCTACTTGGGAAGGACAGCACAGGGGCTCTGGTCCCCTGCAGAGGCAAAGTGGTCTATCAACCTCCTGGAACTCAGAGCCATTCGGTTGGCACCTTTGGAGTTTCTCCCGGTCCTGACACTGAAGCCAGTACGGGTCCGGTCAGACGATGCCACGGCTGTGGCCTATGTCAATCGCCAGGGAGGTACCATGAGCGCCCCTCTAGTCCAGGAGGCCATGAAGCTATGCCTGTGGGCGGAAGCAAACCTGGAACAGCTGTCGGCGGCCAACATTGCGGGAGTCATGAATACTGCTCAGGCCTTCTTGGACATCATGAAGCGCTGGGGCCAGCCGAGCCTAGATCTGATGGCGTCATCGGCCAATTGCCAAGTGCCGCGCTTTTTCAGCAGAGGACGGGACCCTCGATCTCTGGGAGTAGATGCTCTCCTCCAACAGTGGCCGACACAGGAGCTTCTCTATGTGCTCCCGCCTTGGCCCATGTTGGGCAGGGTGCTAGGCCGAGTGGCAAAGCATCCGGGCCAGATAATCCTGGTGAGTCCAGATTGGTCCAGACATCCCTGGTATGTGGACTTGATCAGGCTCTCAGTGGACGGCCCTCTGCAGCTGCCAGCAAAGCAGGGCCTGTTGCATCAGGGTCCTGTGGTAATGGAGGATCCCTCCCCCTTTGGTCTTACGGCCTGGCTATTGAGCGGCAGCGTCTGAGGAAGAAGGGCTTCTCAGACAAGGTCATCGCCACTATGCTGAGAGCGAGGAAGCGCTCTACTTCTACTGCTTACGCCAGGGTTTGGCGTACCTTTGCATCGTGGTGTGAGGCAGGCTCACTTTCTCCCTTCAGTGCTCCAATTTCTTCAGTACAGGCGTTCCTGCAAGAAGGTCTGAGCAGAGTGGCCAGCCAAAATGGGGGGGGGGGGGGGGGGGGAGCGAGCAGCGGGGGGTGGGCACTTATGGAGGGAAAAATATGCCGCACCGGAGGAAGAACCGGGACACTGACCGGACTCCAAACTGACGCCCAAACAAAGGCGAGTCAGGCTTTGAAACCCCCGCTAGACGCACACACGCGGTCCGGGGAGCGAATCTTCGCGCCCTCGCCCTCCGACTCCATAAACCACGTGGAGACCGAACGGGGCACCCCCTGCCCGCTATAAAAGGTAAAATTACCTGCTTCTCGCTCCGAGCTGTAACGAACTGGTATCCCAGTGAGCAGCTGCAATAAACGCTGATGTAAACGTTGAAATAAACGCCCTTAAAGGACGTTCAAATTTTTTTTTTTTTTAACGGAGCCAGCGGGAGGGGGGAGAAAAGGAGGGACCTGGCACCACCAGGTTTGCACTTGCTCAAGAAGAGCCCTCAACCCCAGATACTCAACAAAACCTAAGAATTAGGCTTGGAGACCTAGCCAGAGCTGCTGCTGTGTGTGACCACCACCTGCTGAGATAGAGAACATACTGAGGAGTTTCCGGCAGCACATGACCACATATAGGGAGGCAAAAGGATTGCTCTCTATCTCCACCTGCTGGTAGATGGACACAACCCACCAGTCTATGGATTGATCGGCATGATGATATGGAAACTTTTTTTGAATCCCTCCTGAAGGAAAGATAAAAGGAAGCACGAAACAAGAGAAACACCATTCTGTGCAGAATAGCTCTCAAAAGTTCTCCAGTCCACACTAACATAAGAGGAAGTGGACCGCATTTGGGCTTGTAGCAAGGTATTATCATCATCATATGTGTAACCCTTCTTCCTCAATCGCACCCTCTCAAGAACCTGGCCATAAGACTAAAACAGGAGGGATCCTCCATAAGGATTGAACCTTGGTGCGATAAGCCTGTCTATGGAGGAAGAGTCAACCGAGGAGCGATCTGAAGACTGATGAAGTCCGCATACCAAGGATGTCTGGGTCAGTCCATTGCTACAAGAACGACCTTCCCGGGATGACGCGCAATCCTGTGCAATGTCCTTCCCTCGAGAGGCCAGGGAGAAAACATGTAAAGGAGGCCATCCGATGAGCAAGGCTGTACCACCAGTGCATCCACTCCTATTGAATCTTTCTCCCTGAAGTAGCTGTAGAATGTGTGTACTTGCACATTGAGTCTGGGTACTATGAGGTCCAGAATCAAAGGCATCCAACGTGTGGAAATGAGACAAAATGCAGTCTTTGACAGTTGCCATTCCCCCAGGTGCAGAGTTCTGTGAACCCGCTATGTAAAACGTTGAAATGTTCAAAATGTTCGATTCCGCCCACTGAAAAAGAAGACATGCCTCCTGGGCTAGAGATATTCACTCTTTGTTCCTAGTCTGTTGATGTAAGACACGGCTGTGACATTGTCTGAAAGCAAGTGCACTAGCCTTCCATGAAGAAGAGGTGCAAAGGCTAATAGAGCTTTCCGGACACCTCGAGGTTCCAATCTGTTGATAGTCTAAAAAGCCTCTACTCTCGACCAGCGGCCCTGTGCAGAGTGACGGAGATAGTCTCCCCATCTGAAGAGGCTGGCATCAGAGATGAGAGCACACCAACTGGGAGTCTTTAAAGAGTTGCCTGAGTGTGCGCAGGAAGAAGCCACCAAGTCAGACTCCATCTGGCTTGAGGCATCCCACAGCACCAGCTGGTCTTAAAGTCCCCAAGATTGGACATCACCAACTCAACATGGACAACTATAGGGGCCACTTTTGGAAGCTACAGTAGAAGTGCCTTCTTGGCATCTCGTTCAAGTACCTCTTAGATCAGGGCTGGGCAACCACGGTCCTTGAAGGCCTCAGCCCAGTCAAGTTTTCCAAAATGAATACGTATGAGATTGATCTGCATGTACTGCTTCCATTGCATGCAAAAAGACTTCATGCATATTCATTGTGGAAATCTTGAAAACCAATTGGGTTGTGGCCTCAAGGACCATGGCTGCCCACCCCTGTCAAGGTTGATATGGAAAGCAAATCCAAAGGGGATGTGCCAAGAGTCTCATGGCTTCCTCACTGTCTCCATCCCACTAAAAAAAAAATTAAAAAAATTAACCTAAGCTTGCATCTATGAGAAATTATGACAAACTCTTACTTCAAAAATCATAGGTCAATCTGTTTTCCAAACTCCTTATCCTAGATCCACCAGTGCCTAGGATCATCATGCTTCTCCTAAGGGAGAAACTGAGATATCTTAATTATATTGGCAACCCCTGATACAAAACCACCTGCAGGCAATCAGGTAAAGCAAGACCTCTTTATATTTTAGCACAGGAATGGGAGTGTGGTGTAGTATTAAATCATAAAGGCAGTAAGGAAAAAGGCAGACAAGCTCTAGATTTGTAATACAACTGCTCTGAGGAACATTGGAGAAGTTTCCAGGACTTACCATCCCTGTTCATTTTTGTATTTGTAGGCAGAACCAAGAATGTGGCATAATGTTCCAGAAGCTTTAAAATCCATGAAGCATGTTGCCTAGAACAAGGAAAAACATTAGAAAAAACACATACACACTATTATTAATATAGATGCAGAAATTTTACAATTCAGTAGATATCTGCACAAACACAGAATTCAGACCAGTGACTTTATTCATTACCTCGTATGTGCCAAGGTTCAAGGAGTAGTCTAAAATGTTTAAAAATTAATGCTCGAGTGCTTAATCTTTTGGTACATTAACTACAAGACCTGAAAATTAGATATAAACTTTTACCTACTGCATGCCAAAAATACACCAGCCTAAAGAGATGTGAAAAGGAGTAGTCTGTTTGCACGTTTTTCCACTTCTTGTCAAAGTTCAAATTAAATAAATAAATAAAGGGCTCAGAAAATGAGTTTCTTTTTTTTTAGATCATGCTGACTACGGGAGGACAGTTTCAACTTTCAAATACAGGTTCATGTAATGAGTGCTAGTGAGCAAATACGCAGGTTGTTGAGATCCTGCTAAGGGACCCAGGTTTACCTGCACAGTCTCTCCTAATCTTCATATATTTATGCTGGATGATACTGAAGGAAGGTATGGCACCCCTAACAAACCTAAAGATTCCAGCCTAAATGACTAAACATCCCAATCAGCAAAATTCAGAAGGCAGTATACAATGACAATGCATGGCCCTGAAGGAGATGCTGCAGAAAACAGGAGTGGGAGACAAATCCAAGCGCTTTGAACACAGACCAAGAATCACCTATGAAATTAAAACTTTTATTGATGACTCTTAATGACTTGACAAGGCATCATGTTTCGGCACAAAAATGTGACTGCCTCAGGAGTCTCTTGAAAATATTGTGTTGTAAAAAAATAACAGTCATAGCTAAATCAGTCTTCGGTTGTAAACAGTCAAAAAATAGTCTCCAAATACTAAATTACTGAAGGAGGTCTTGAAAAAGAAAGTAGTGGTCTGTAGGACATCCACTACCAACAAATGATGGTAAAGAACTGTGGATAGAGATAAATATCTTAAAATGTCTTCAAAATTTGCCACACACAGATGGGCTACATTGGGGGCCATAGCTGCCCCCATTGCCATGCCACTTATTTAAAATAAAACCCATCAAGGAAACAAAAATCATTTTTTATTAAGGCTATTGTATCAAGTGTGATGATGAACCAATTTGCTATGCGGAGATTGCTCGTGTGATTCGCATCCCTATCAACAGAATATCTTTTTTTTTTTTTTTTACAAAAGGCATATAGATTATATTTTTTTACTTTGACGTGGAGACATTGTTTGTTTAGAGGATTTCTTTAATTGGCTCAACGGGAGAGACCCTGATTTAACGTTATTACAATATGATGCACATCAGATTAATTTTTTGGACCTGCTGATTTGCAGAAAAGAATAAGTCTTTGTCCCTACTCCTTACAGAAAAATTACAGATAATGCCTTTTTGGAATATTCAAGTTTTGACAACCCACTGCTCAAGCAAAATCTGCCCTTTAGTCGATTCTTAAGGCTAAAGAAAATTTGTTCAGAATTTGAAGATTTCGAAGAACAGTCACCCATCATGGAGAGATTTCTGAGAAGAGGCTACCCTAGAAAATGTATTGAAGAGGGCTATGTGAAGGCAAATGAAGTCCCAGAGTTGTCTTTTGGAGGTATGAGGAAAAAGAAAAAGCCCGGATCTCGTCTACACCTTAAGATGTTTCCATCTTGCCAGCCAGATCCAAAAGATCATTAGGAAACATTAACACATCCTAGAAGGCCAGGAATATTTTAGAAATAAAGATCTTGTTGTTGCTTACTCAAGGAATAGGAACTTTAAAAAAAAACTTGCTCCGTCAGCACTTCCAGAAAACATCCACAATCTTCTTGAAGATCTTCATTTGGGGCACTTTCCCTGCGGCAAATGTGGTATCTGTCCACACGTCCTGGAAGTTCCTGTGTTTCGTTATCCCAGTTCAAAAGTTAGAGTGAGAAATAAATTCTCTGTAAATCGGCACTATAAAGGAATGATGGGGGAAAAGACCTCAGATGCCTGCAACAACTTCTGTGCTGTTCTAATGTCAAATTCCAGCATCTAAATCACAGTGCCAGCTTCTATCATTGGTCATAAAAAACCCCAACCACACCAAAAAACAATTTTTATTGGTGCAAAAATCTTCAACTATGAAAATTATATGACAAACTCATAAAACCAAAAGTTGAACTTAGCTTTGGCAGTGTGGGGAAGTAGAATCATCATCCCAACGAGGACCCATTTTCACCATTCGGCTTCCTCAGGGGATGGAGTAGTGCCATGCCTTCTTTTGAAATACTGCCTGACCAGACTACATGGTCACTGATATTGAGTTGGACAGGCAGTATTTCAAAAGAAGGCACGACAGTACTTAATCCCCTGAGGAAGCCGAATAATGAAACGGGTCCCCAATGGATGATGTTTCTACTGCCATATAATAAGTTTTCTGATTTGAAAATTTTACTGTTCAAAATATTTAAGATGTCTAGGAGAGGGGGAGATATAGATAAACTATTACGAGAAGAACAGAGGACCATCCACCATTTGAATTCATTAAATCTACAGGGTCTGAATACAAAATTAGAACCGATACATTTTTTTTGTGATTACAATACATGTTTTGATGGTTCTTGTTCCTATACGATTGTTTAGTTTTTAACTTGCTTTTTTTTAACTTTTTGTTCATTTTTACAGTTCCATATTCCATTTCCTTTGTTTTATGCTGCCATTTGCCTTTATGTATTACTTTTATGACTGCCTTATAGATTACCTTTTGGGGCCGTTGTTACATTTTAGTCCCCATGTGACTGGTTTACTGTTACGTTTACTTTTATTTTATTCATTTATCATTATGGTTTACCTTGTTAACCAGTTATTTTAACCAGTAACATAACTGGCTACAGTTCTACCCGGTTTCAGCTGCCCTGTTTGATGCATCCACTATAGTGGCATGATTTGAATATGCATAAGGCACACATTTAAATGGATTATGCCCCCGGCATGCTGTTTTTCATATTATAAAGTGACCACCTTTCGGCTGCTTTGTTTGACCAGTTCATCTCCTTGGTAAATTTTACCATGATTTTGTCATCATCTTTTTTTGAGCAGGGGCTGTCAATGGGTGATATAACTGGCTATTGCTTTACCGGTTTCAGCTGCCCAGTTTGATGCATCTACTATAGCAGCATGATCTGAATATCCATAAGGCACACATTTAAATGGATTATGCCCCTAGCATGGCGTTTTTCATATTATAAAGTGACTGCCTTTCGGCTGCATTGTTTGACCAGTTCAGCTCACTGGTAAATGGGAAAATTAGGTTCTTACCTTGGTAATTTTCTTTCCTTTAGTCACAGCAGATGAATCCATTACTGATGGGTTGTATCCGCCTACCAGCAGGTGGAGATAGAGAACACTGAAAAAACACAGTGACCCTTGGACGGCTAGCCCCATCTGCCTTCAGTATTTGAAATTTCCAAAGCAGAGTGAATCATAAAGGTAAAATAACAAACTTTCCTCACAGCGAACAAACACCCCAGAACAGGAGCAATAATCGCACAAAGGAGGGACGATCTCAACCGCCTTTGATAAAACAGCATATTTCTGCATGAAAGAACTGAACAAATAAAGTCAGACAGGGAGGGATCATGGATTCATCTGCTGTGACTAAAGGAAAGAAAATTACCAAGGTAAGAATCTGATTTTCCCTTGTCATCAGCAGTAGATGAATCCATTAACTGATGGGATGTGCAAAAGCACTCCTTACTTAGGGTGGGAACAGGCCACTCCGCGAACAAGCACATGCGCTTCAAAATGCGCATCCTGCTTCGCTGCAACATTCAGCCTGTAATGCCGGACAAATGAGAGCCTTGAATTCCACTAATATCACCTTCCCACTACGTCCACGCCCTTATGAATGGGCGCTCAGAACAAACATCATAGGCTCTATGTGTGCCAGCCGGGCCCCCTCCAAACAGTATTCTGTTCCCGTTGGCGACTCAGCCTGCACGGGAGTCATCCAATACAATGGTAGCCGGACTACCTGGTGGCAGACTGACGACCTGTCCAGACCAGCACCCATGTGGACTGTACCTACCTTGAATGTAACATGGACTTACGGAGGTAATGAATCTCTTAAATGGATAGCCCCGGCCGGTTACTACTATATCTGTGGCCGCAGGTCCTACGAACAGCTCCCGGTCCGCTGGTATGGCACCTGCCTCCTAGGCACAGTCTTACCCAGTTTCTTCCTCCTACCCCTTCGTGCGGGGGAGACACTTGGTATTCCCCTCTACATGGAGCAAGGGCCGGGACGTAGACGACGATGATCCACCCGCGCCTCAAAGGTCCAGATCGGGGATTGGAAGGACAACGAGTGACCGCCGGAACGCATAATCCATTATTATGGCCCAGCCACCTGGGCTGAAGATGGCACATATGGGTATCGTACCCCTATCTATATGCTGAATCGCATCATTCGTCTTCAGGCAGTACTTGAAATACTCACGAATGACTCGGCTCTTGCGCTCAATGTCCTGGCACGACAGAATACCAAGCTAATCACCGCAGTCTACCAGAACCGCCTCGCCCTTGATTACTTATTGGCCCAGGAGGGCGGGGTGTGTGGCAAAGTCAATCTCAGTAACTGCTGTCTGCAGATTGACGACCAAAGTCACGTCATTAAAGATATCACCGACCGCATGGTGAAATTGGCCCATGTCCCTGTACAGACCTGGAACAGTGCTTGGGATTGGACTTCTTCCCTCACCGATTGGTTGCCAACTTCGGGGGGCTTTAAGAGCATCCTTGTTACGGTGGGCCTGTTTTTGCTGTCTTGTTTATTAATCCCTTTGTCTCTCCCCTTCGTTTTCAGGTGTCTCCGGTCCACCATGAAAACCATTGCTGATCGGCGTGTGGCCACTCAGATTATGGCCCTACAGAGGTACTCTCCCCTATCGCAATCCAAGGTTGATGACGTTAAAGCTGACCCCTCTTTTCCTGAGGTGATCGATGGGCTGCCCTCCTTGTGACAGCAAAGTCCGGCTACAAAAGGGGGGGGGGGGGGGGGGCACCATTAGGGACCCTCCGTCTCAAACCCGGCGAAGTACCCAACGGCTTAGCAAGGACCTAGGGCCCACTTATTACCTCCTGACGCTAACTTTTCTTGTCTTTCTCTCCCTTTCAGGATTCTTGGAGGTGATACTCTCCACCGGACCGGATGTTCAAGTATCAAAAGGGGGGAATTGTAGGAGTGGACGACTGTAATGTACCATCTACGGGTCTGCCAAGATGACCTCCGCCCTTGGGCATAACACTTATGAACTTTTGCCTTACCTGTGGCATGCTCCACATTTGAATAATTACTGGACTTTTGTGAACTTTTGCTCTAACAAGATTCTATTTGGACTTTGCATTCACATTTGCACTTTTGTTTTGTACCAAGATCTCAGCTTCCATATAATGAGCCTAGACTAAGACCTGAACCTGTGTAGTTTGAATTTCTACTAGTAGTGTGTATTTGTTAACTAGCAGCTAGATAACAAATTGTAGTAGTCAGCACGTTAGGAGTGTAGGGAAGGCAGCAGGCTCTGCCAAAGCAGTCTCGTGATCTATGCATAGAGGCTGTATTGTGCGAACGTGCTGGAACACTGCAATAAGTTACATTTTCTTGCAAAGTAACAATTTCTGTGAAAACTATGAAACTGACGTATCTTTTCTCTGTGAGAACTACAGAACTACTAATGTACTGCGCATGTGTATGTGTGACGTATGGTGTGTTTTATGCGCATGATCACTAATTTGTATAAGACCGAATGTCTGATAACGCTCAGGAGGCAGTATCATGAGATTGAACTCAGTACTGTTCATTGCTAGCAAATAAAGGTGTCCTGCTTTCGGAATCATTTGCCTCTTGTCTCCTGATTTACTAGCCGAGGGCCTGTTTCAGTAGCACACCGCTTCACGGAGTTGGGCTGTACAGTGGAACTCCAGCACGGGAAACTGCAGCAGCCCAGTGGCTCCCACACTGGGAGCCACTTTTGCTCTGCCCAATGGCGCATGGCGCAGATAGGATAATGACTACTCACCCCCTCGGGAATCGCTGTCACATGCCAAGTCGGTCCTCACACCGTTCAGCCGGTACTGCAAACTGGCATGAGCTTGCCGTGCTGGACAAATCTCAGACTGGGAGATTTTTAAACAGTGCTCAAACGGCTTTTTTTTTTTTTAAGACAGGAGAGGATGCCGGAGCAAAAGAAACCTCAGACTCCTTTTAAAGTCAGGAGAGTGAGAACCACAAACCCCAGTCAGGCAGACAGGAGGGGTTGATGGAGGAGGAAGGGAGAGACCCAGGACCCGGACACCTCAGACCCCAGAAGATCAACTAGACCCAGGGGACCAGGCCAGGAGACAATCAATCCAGAGCTGCACAGATATGACCATCCACCTGCTAGATAGAGAGAATACTGAAGTTAAGGTGACTGCACATGACCACATATAGTAAACCTCTGAAGTTCTCTCTATCTCCACCTGCTGGTAGAGGGACATAACCCACAAGTCTCTGGATTGATCTGTGGGACGCTATGGAAGTGAATAATGATTTTGTTAAATTTCACTATTTAAGGACTTCCATGTGGTTAATAACAAAATAACCATTCTTTTCTGGTAGAACAGCTTGGCTGCAAGTTAGAGGCCCTAGGTGGCAACGGAAGGTAGAGGCTTGATGTATCAGTGTGAGCACGGGGGGTTATCCTAAGCTAATATACACTGAATTGTGGGTAGCTTTTCCGGGTTTAGGCCCGGTACTTTTGGCTTTGTAGTTTTATGTCTCACTTTGCTAATTTAAATAAATAGTGAAGGAAAAAGAGTTTTTTAGATCATTCGTTTTTCTCATGTACACATGAGTTTTTTTGCGTTTGGCCTTTTTTTCTCTTTTTTTTTTTTTTCACTTTAAATATTTTTATTAATGAAGCAACTTACAACATTCAAGACAGTACAGATAATGACAAGTTGTCCTAAAATATTGGACATCCATATAATATAACAGAAAAGAGCAAAACAACCACCCAGTCACCCTTATGGTGAAAATTGAACTATCAACTCCCAATCACTATAAACAAGGGTCTACACCTTCAGCTCTGTCCTACCCCCTTAAATTTGTTCAGGCATATAATTGCCTCACTTCCCCCTCTAGCCCTCCTCTTCCATTCCTCCCTTCCCTTCCGCCCCCCTCCCTCCCTCTCCAACTACCACCCGTTCCTATCAAAATTTGATTGTCCTCACCCATTCTTGCAGTCGAGACCATCCTCTTTTGCATCGTAGCTCCCCATCTCTACGGTATGCCGTTAAGCGCTCCATAGCTATGAGTTGTTCTAATTTTGCTTTCCAATCCCCCAAGGAAGGAGGGCCAGTAACTCGCCACTTCCGAGCTATCAGGCATTTTGCCACCACCAGACCCCAACTTAACATTTTGCTCCGTTCCCATGAGTCACTGTCATTATACATCCCCAGCAAGCACACCCGCGGACTACACACCATGGAATCTCCAAACATTCTTACCAATGCTTTCATCACCGCCTCCCAAAATGGTATCAACTGGGGGCAGGACCACCAAATGTGCAGAAATGAGCTCTTGTCTTTACCACAACTCCAGCACCGGTCAGAAGCATTAGGGTACATACCCCTAATTCTCTCAGGAGTGTAATACCACCTCGATAGCACCTTGTATGCATTCTCTTGCACTAGAGTGCACTTATTTTCCTCTCAATGGGACCTATGATAGTACTCTACTCCTGACTTTAATAGTGGATTGCGTAATACTTTTAGTATTTTCCCTATTAGGAGCTTTGAGGTTCCCTGTTGATTAATTTAAAACTAAGGATTTTATGGTTTTAATCCTTGAATAACAAAGAGAGACATCTACAAAACTTTTTTATGTAGAATTTATATTAAAAATAAGGAGAAATTAGGCCTTACCTGCTAATTTGCTTTCCTATAGTCCCTCCAGACCAGCCCAGAATGTGACTGATGGGTTGTGCACTAAAAGGCCCCCGCGGACCTCTGCCTCCACGTAACAGGCTTTCTCTTTTGTCAGAAATAAAAGGATGCACAGAGAATAAAAGGGAGAAACCAAATATGAGAAAATACAATAAAAAAAGAGAAGTACAAGAATGAGACTGAAAGGCTCAACACCTTCCATCTGCTGGAGACTGAGATTACTGGATCTTTCTCTAGTTGGCAAGAGCTCTTATTGGCTCTCTCTAGAGTTACAGGTTTTTTTCTTAGTCTCCACCTGCTGGAAGGCGTGCACAACCCATCAGTCACATTCTGGGCCGGTCCAGAGGGACGCTAAGAAAGCAACTATTAATGCCTCCCAGATAAACCAGTGAACTACTGAGGAATCATCCCATTCTTCTGGACTCCAGACTCCTGCACGAACTCCCCAGACTCCTTGTTCCTCAAATTTCTTATATAAATGACCAGGCTGGAAACAGTGTTGAGCGATATAGCCAAACCCCACAACCAGGGGACCTGGGATGATTACTATGATCATAAAGTCCCTCAAGAGAATCCTGGGTGCCAGCCAGACCCTTAAACATTTAGATGCACCATACAGAGCAGGGGCCTGAAGCCCAGAAAGAGCGTAATGTATTCCAAGAGTGTATGACAGAACTGCAGGTCCCCTGTGTCCCCTTCCTATAGGGAATGACTCCCTACCGCAGGAAGGAGGAGCAGTCCTCTATACCGAATAGAGTGGAACATGATCTTCCTTGGACATGATGAAAGAATGGTCTGCCGCTGACAAAACAGACATCATTCCCAACAAAAACTGAGGTTAGCACAGAATGCTGCTATTTAGGAAAGGATATTCCCTGACTCACTCAAAAGCTCTCCTGAAGCTCTTGCATTACAAACAGGATAGGAGACGGCAACAATACTTAACCGTTAGCTTCCACAGACTTTGCGAATCCGCCTGTCGGTTTCCACAATCCCCACACATCTGCCCGCCTGTATCCTGTCAAACCTATGTCAGACAATCTTGCTGAGTGAAGGCCCAAGGCACAGGGCTACTAGAGGGGCAGCAAAGCCTTCAGGGCTCAACTACAAAAACGATGGAATTCCAACTCCTGGGAGCCTACACCCAGCCAGCCTCAACTACTGAATATAGGCTTCAACAGGCCTGACTCCCCTGAATGCATGCTGCCATAAAAATCCTGCCACAACAATCTGACTGCGGCACCTGCTGGAGGCAGAAAAATACTAAATGAAACTGTTGGAACAGACACAGTTGGTAGAAGGACTTTACTGAATGTTAAATTTAAAAAGTGTACCCTTTCAGAATTTGCAGGTCACTTGCCAGTTTGTTTTCTGGCAAAAAAAAAAAAAAAAGTGACAGGATTCTTGCTGCACCACCTATTATATTGGTGATGTTAGACGTGAACCGCTTGTTTACTCTTTCTAAAAATACTGGGACTAGGGGGCAGACAATGAAGCTACAAAGTAGTAAATTTATGGTTTAACTTTTTTATTGATGTCACATCCACAACATTTAAGCATCAATACAATCACCAAAATGATATTTCTAAAGTCAATAACAAAACCTTTTGTTAAAGTAACATCAAACTTTTACATAGTCTTTTCATCCCTCCCTTTTCCCCCACCCCCCCCCAACCCTCTCATCCCCCCTCCCTTTTACCCTCCCTATGATCTGTCTAAAGGCATCAATGGAGTCTCCAGGTTTTCAATCATAGTTTGTTAAGGATGAGACTTCTTCCTCTTTGCGTGAGTTTGGCTATAAAGGGACTCCACGTCTTTAAAAAACGTGATTTCCGCTTAAAGGAACCCCTGGCCTCTTGCGCCTCCTAAGTCATCAGTTGATGCACCTGATTGCGCCAGTGCCAAAATTCAGGTCTATCCGGAACAGTCCATTTTTGCAAAATACATTTACGTGCTAGTAAACAGAGCTTTCTACACAGCAGGACTTCCTCCGCCCTTAGCCCCCTGAGAGAGCCAGGACAGTCCAACAACAACTGTTGAGGTGTGCCCTGTACCCTTCTTGACAGCATCAAGGAAAGAAAGGCCACCACCCGTTTCCAAAAACATCTTATAATCCCACATTCCCATAAACCATGGTATAGTGTATTATCAGCTAAATTACATTTCATACAGGTAGGCGAACCAATTCCTCCCGCTCTAAACAATTGTACTTGTGAGAAATATGCCCTGTGGATGACACGAAATGCACATTCTCTGTATCCCGCCCCACTAATTATTTGCGAAATACCTTTAAGGTGTGCTATAATATCCCAGGAGGCGAGCTCACATCCCACATCCAGTTCCCATCTCCGTCTGAGCTGTGTCAAATCCCTGGCTGGTGCCAAAGACCATATTTTCTTCTGGAGGCCAGAGATTGAAGGAGCCTCCTCAGCGGCCTCCTCAAACAGTGTCTGAATCTTCTCCCCCAATTTGTAATTCAGGGACGCCCTGTCTAAGGATTGTACATAGTGCTTCAATTCACAGAAGGCAAAAGTGTCTCCCCAGTCTAATGACTCATTAGGGATCAGCTGTTCCAGTGGTCTAATCACTCCAGTCTGATCTACCACTACCCCCAAGTTATGAAGTCCCCGTCGCACCCAATGTTGAAATACTGGATTCTCAATTCCAGGTAAAAAGTGTGGATTCCCCTGTTTAGTTAGCAATTCTGTCACATGCGGGTCTCCACCCAATAATTTCCCCAAAAATCTCCAGGCCCCCTGTAAGGATCCTAACAGCATCAAACCTCTCATTCTCTGTGGCAAAGAAGATCTATCCCCCTGCAAAAGTGAAATCAATTGATAGGGACTAAAGAGTGATTCCTCCAACTCTATAAGTGTGTGATAGTTTGATGAGAATACCCAGTCCCTCACGTGTCGCAATAAACAAGCGAGATTATAATATTTAATATTAGGTAGGCCCAACCCACCCTGATTCCACCCTCCCATTAGCAACTGCTGGCGAATTTTTGCTTTCTTATACGCCCAGCAAAACTTCGTTACCATGCGATAGAACACTCTAATATACTTCATCAATAAGTGCAATGGCAGCGTTTGCATCACATAAAGCCACCTTGGCAAAATAACCATGCAAATTAAACACAGTCGCCCCGATAGTGATAGTGTCAGAGTTCTTCAGGCCTCCAGTTGCTGTTTGGTCTTAGCTATCAGCCACTGAATATTTATACTGTAGATCCCCCCGTCCGGGCTGGTAGAAGGATACCTAAATAACGAAACGATTCCTCCACCCATCTTAGTTGGAATTGTCCCGGCCATGCTCTTTGAGTCTCAGCGGTAAGAGCCAATGCTTCAGACTTGTCATAGTTTAATTTAAGGCCAGAATAGGACCCAAATTCTTTAAATATCTCTAAAAGATACACTAGCGTCTCCCAGGGCTTCGTGAGTATGATTAACAGGTCATCGGCAAATGCCGCCACCTTAAATTCCTGGTGCTCAAATTTAACTCCTTTAATTGCCGGGCATGTGCATATGTCTCGGATCAGAGGATCCAGATATAGAGCAAAAAGTAAAGGTGACAATGGGCATCCCTGTCGGGTCCCTCGACAAATTTCAAACTCTTCTGATTACAGCCCGTTCACCCACATCCTGGCTCGAGGCGACGTGTATAATGCAGAGATCGCCCTCTGAAACCAGCCCTGAAACCCATATTTGGCTAAGGTTGTAAATAAATAAGGCCACTCCACACGATCAAATGCCTTTTCGGCGTCGAAACTAATCATTATAGCCGATTCTTGAGTGGTTTCCAATCTCTCTAGTGAAGCCAATATGCTTCTCAGATTACGCGCCACTGAGCGCCCCTGAACAAACCCTACCTGTGCTTCGTGAATGACACTCGGTAACACTCTACTCAACCTATTAGCTAAAATTTTGGCGAATAGTTTTACCTCTTGATTTAGGAGAGAGATCAGCCTATATGAAGACACCAGAGTGGGATCTCTCTGTTTAGGTAGCACTATAATCTGAGCTAGATTGAGATGTTCTGGTAGCCGGCCAACCTCCACCCACCTGTTAATGCTTTCGCTATTGATGGAGCTATCAGATCCCCCAGCATCCTATAGAATTCTAATTTGAGACCATCTGGGCCCGGGGCCTTACCCAACTTACTATGTCCAATTGCCCAGCTCACCTCGTTATCAGTTATAGGGGCATTTAACATCCTACGATCTGCTTGTGTAATGCCAGGGAGGGCAATGTTTTCTAAGTATAGCTCCCCACTAAGACTACTCTCCGCCTCTGACTTGTACAGTTGCTTGAAAAATTTTTGGAAGACAACACGTATCTCTCTGTCAGTATGAAGCAATTGCCCCTTATCATTCCTAATAGTTAGAATTTGTTTAGAAGTGTGCCTAGGAGCAATTAAACGAGCCAACATCTTGCCCCCCTTGTTACCAAATTTATAAAGATGAAATTTATAATACGTATGGGATTTAACTGCACATTCGTGTATCAATGAGTTCAAAGCGCATTGGGCCACTACTATATCTTGTCGAACCCTTGGTATCGGGTTCACACTAAATTGTTTCCTCAAACCCAGCAATTGTTTTTCCAATCGAAGGATTTCCCTATCTCTAGCTCTCTTGTGGTGACTAACATAGTTTATTATGTCCCCTCTTAGAACGGCCTTTGCCACTTCCCAGAAGAGTGTGGCATCTACATTTGGTGCTGCATTAAAATGTGAGTATTCACCCCATTTGGTTAACAAATATTCCCGAAAATGCACATCCTTGTAAAGGTAGCTAGGGAAAAAACACCCCCCCTTTTGCCTCCTTCTGGCCCCCACCATTCCATGTCATCCAGACTGCGGCGTGGTCAGAGATCACACAGGGACCAATCTCGACTTCCCCTATATCTGAAAAGGCCACTCTAGAGGTCAACAAATAATCAATCCTGGAAAAAGTATTGTGTGCTCTGGACTGATGTGTATATTCCCTATCAAGAGGGTGCAAGGTCCTCCATACATCAATAAGGTCTAATAATGAACAAAAATCAGGCAATCCCTTCGCGTGTTTTCTAGTCCCTGGTCCAGTCGGAGGATTAGATTTATCTAAAGTGGGGTCCCAAGCCGTGTTAAAATCACCTCCTAGCACCAAGGGGGTGGGTGCCACATTCGTTAGAATCGTCCCCAATTTCTTATAAAATTGGAGGTCGAGCTGATTTGGGGCATAAATGCTACCGAGCCTCACCTGTTGCCTTGTCACTGTAGCTGTTCCAAAGACAAAGCGCCCCTCGGGGTCTTGCACTATGTTAGTAAGCTGTGTAGCCACCCCCTTTCGAATGAGTATTGCCACACCACCCTTTCGACCCATGGCTGCTGAAGCCACACATTCTCCCACCCACCACCTCGCTAGCTTAGCATGTTCTTGTCCAGACAGATGTGTTTCCTGGAGGAATACTATATCCGCTCTAATGCGCTGTAAATACTTTAAAATTTTTGATCTTTTTATTGAGGAGTGTATACCCCCCACGTTCCAGGTAACAATCTTAAGCATCCCTCTCACAGTGTTTAAGAGTATTAAGCCAGATGAATCTTTTATCTAACATGAGGAGCCAGCCCAGCCTCTGGCCCCTCTTCCACAAACCACTGATGTTTCCCTCGTGTCTCTTGTCACTCCTTAACTTCCAGTAATAGATCAAAATTTTCCTTGTCTCATCTTTACAGTCTAAACCCCAGTCTACTCCTACTTCTTTCCATTCATGCCCCGAAGCTAACTTCCTTATTATACCTTCCTTTACACTCCCACCCTCCCACCCAAATCCCCTCCAGAATCCCCCCTTTCTCCCCTCCTATCCCTATGGGATACAGGTCACTTCGAACGCCCCTCCTCTACACCCTGATAGTCAACTAATCAAATTTTTTCGTGCAACCACCCCCCATCCACCAATCATCAGCCAATGACCCCCTTGCCATTATTACCCAGAAAAACGGGACAGCCTCTGCCAAGCACTATTTTCACTCCCTTATTTTTCCATTTCACCCCATTCTGGGAACCAAAAACATTGCTAACATTATTTACTCTAAACAGTGAACATAACAAATAGAAACACAACATATTTCAAATGTACTTGGTCTCTCTTACTACTGCATTAGATCTTATAAGCAACCAGTCACTTGATATCTAATGTTCCTGAGTTGATGAGCCGTTTCAGCTGGGAGCCAGAAAACTGCATGGAAGATGGCTCTCTCTCTCTTGAAGCTCTGGTTGCTTCCCCAGCCACTGACCTTTTTCTGCAGCAGCAAACCCTCTCAAAATGTTGCTGTAGATCAATTCACCAATCCACTCTGCTGCAACATATACAAATCTGCATTGTTTCACTGCCGCTTCGCCAAAAGTTTGACTACTAATTATAGGCATCCATTAACAACTCTTTTCAGCTTGCTCTAGGTGTCTCCAAATCTTTTATAAAGGCACGGGCTTCTTCTGCTGTAGTGTAAAACTTTGTCTCCGACTTGTGCACTATGCGCAGCTTCGCTGGATATAATAAAGCAAACGGAATTTTGCGCTGCACTAGTTCAGAACAAACAGGTGAGAACTGCTTTCTCCTAGCCGCAACTCTGGCTGAATAATCTTGAAAGCAGAGTATTTTCTGGTTTCCAACACGCAGTTCTCTCCCGCCTCTCAGCGCCTGCAGAATAGCCGTTTTATGTGCAAAATTTAGTACACGACAAATAATCACCCTGGGTCTTGTTGCATTAGTTTGTTTTGGTCCCAGCCGATGTGCCCTCTCGATTTTTAAAGGTCCCAGCTCCTGCGGAAGGTCCAGTTCTTTAGTGAGCCAACTTTCCAAATAGCTTCTCAGATCACGGTCTCCTCGATCTTCCGCTATGCCTACTAAGCGAAGATTGTTGCGTCTCGACCTGTTCTAGAGATCTTCAATTTTGTCGGCGTATTGGGATAATTGTTTTTCCATCTCACTATGGCTGGCCTCCATTTTAGCCACGCGGTCCTCTATATCGCTTGTCCGCTGTTGGTAGGACGCCATGTCTTCCTTAATTTGCGCGACATTATGATGCAGTGATTCCAGTTTCGATTCCAGCAAACCCAGCTTGTTTTCTAATATTGTTTCCAGCGCATTAGTGACTTCCTCAACTATTTCAGCCGTCCACATCGAGCTGACCTGGGAAGAAGACAGACTAGCCGGGGCCGCCATCTTGTCATCTGTCGGCCGTTTTTTCTCCTTGTCTTTTCTGAGCGTTTTCGCCGCCATTGAGTCTCGCCGCCGGGTCTGGCTGATCTTAAAGCTTCCCTCCAGGTTATCGTGGTAGAATGGGTCGGAGGTCGCACGAATTTCTGCTGTTTATCCGCAAGGTTCTCGAGGAGTTGGCAGGAGCGAAGTAGCTAACATCCGCTCCTGTGCATAGCGTCACGTGACCTCCACAAAGTAGTAAATTTAAAATGAATCAGAGAAAATATTTCTTCACTCAACATGTAATTCAACTCTGGAATTCGTTGCCAGAGAATGTAGTAAAAGCAGTTAATTTAGCAGGGTTTTAAAAAAAAGTTTGGATAGCTTCCTAAAAGAAAAGTCCATAAGCCATTATTAAAATGGACTTGGGGAAAATCCACTGCTTATTTCTAGGATAAGCAATATAAAATGTATTGCACCATTTTTGGATCTTGCCAGGTACTTGTAATCTGGATTGGCCACTGTTGGAAACAGGATGCTGGGCTTGATGGACTTTGGTCTGTCCAAGTATGGCAATACTTACGTAGAATATTCAGTTTTCTCTGCCTCTATCTGCTAACTGATTCCTTATTTGTCCTGTCTCTTTTTAATAAGCTGTAAAACTCTAGTAACAATATGGAAAGTAGCAGTAAAAGTGGCATAACCCACTAGCCTGGACAGGTCTAGCAGGATAAGGAAATGGTCGTGATAGATTAATTTGCTTCAAACAGCTGAAAGGATGCATATGCAACTGATCATTATAAGCTTATGATCTATTTCATAAACCAAGACTCCTTACTACTACTACTACCTCCTCTGAACTGATTATGCTCACCCTACCAGCACCTCCTTAGGGTAAATCACTGGCAGTATGTTAAAAGACAGATTCCTTCAATTTATCCACAATTTTGGATTTTGGGTTTAATTTTATATAATGTTGTTCTAGTCACACCACTACAGCTAATAGGCAATGATTCACATTACTAACGTCTTTTCCATAACCTGTTGACACACAGTGGCTGAAAGCTTGGATATTTTTGTAATTACAATTACTGGTTAAAACTAACGAACTCTGACAGAAAATCTCCAATTTGTAAATCAAAAATCGGGGCTACTGATATTTACAAAAATTCTATACCTTCAACAGAAGATCAAAGGTGGCTTAGAAATGTACTCATCAGCACCATAGAGAGCACAAAACACAGACTAATACAACATAACATTCTGGAGGAGTGGCCTAGTGATTAATGTGGTGGGCTTTGGTCCTGGGGAACTGGGTTTGATTCCCACTGCAGGCACAGGCAGCTCCTTGTGACTCTGGGCAAGTCACTTAACCCCCCATTGCCCCAGGTACAAATAAGTACCTGGATATAATATGTAAGCCGCATTGAACCTGCTATGAGTGGGAAAGAGCGGGGTACAAATGTAACAAAAAAACAAAATAAAAATGACCATTCATAAATCATTGGCAAAGCCCTTCCGAAAGAGTAGACTAATGATTAGAGCAGTGGGCTAAAAACTAGGAAAGCCAGGGTTTGAATTTCACAGCTGCTCGTGATCCTGGAAAACTTACACCTACTATATCTAAATGTAACTGGGCTTGAATTATTACTAAAGGCCTCTCCTAAATAACTCCCTTCCTCACCCCCTTCCCCCCCCCCCCCCCACACACACAATAATTATGGCAAGAGGCAGACCAATAATGCTTTTCTTTTTAACAGTAAGCTGACACATGGCAATGAAAAGGGGATCAGAGTAAAATAAAACCTTACTTACAGGAAGTTTGGTAAAAGCTGGGTTGGTCACATGCTGTCCAAAAGCATCTTCTTGAAACTGAAGCAGTTGAACTATCAAGCCAGCCAAGGTTTTGTTGGTAGGGGCATCTGCTTGAACATACTATAATAAAGACAAAAACTTATTATAAGACAAAATGTAGTAGCTTATTCACTACAATAAAGCTAAAATGTAGCCATTGAAGCAGTTACAGTGCATTTTAATGGAAAACATTTCCATCTAGTATATTCAACCCAGTCAAAACAAGCTCCACTTCACAATGTGCCAAAAAAAAAGAGGAGCATCAAGTTTGTGACCTTCATCCTCCTCAAATTTTAAAATTACCTTTTTCATAATCAATTTTAAAAAATTAACAGGAAAAATCATAGTTACCTAATGCTAGGGTTCACCTTGGGGGGGGGTCAGCACTCAAGAAAAAGATCTGGGTGTCGTTGTAGATAATACACTAAAATCTTCTGCTCAGTGTGTGGAGGTGGCAAAAAAGCAAACAGGATGCTAGGAATTATTAGGAAAGGGATGGTGAATAAGACCAAAAATACTATAATGCCTTTGTATCGGTCCATGGTGTGTCCGCACCTTGAGTATTGCGTTTTCTGGTCGCTGTATTTCAAAAAGAATATAGTGGAAATAGAAAAGATTCAAAGAAGAGCGATCAAAATGATACTTAGATTGTGAGCTCTTTGAGCAGGGATTGTCTTTTTCATGCATGGTGTACAGTGCTGCTTATGCCTTGTAGCGCTATAGAAGTAATAAGTAGTAGTAGTAAAGAGGTTAGAACTCCTCTCATACAAAGAAAAGCTAGAGGTTAAGTCTTTTCAGTATGGAAAAAAGACGGACGAGGGGCGATATATTTACAAGATCCTGAGTGGTGTAGAAGTAAATCAATTTTTTACTCGTTTCAAAAGTACAAATAGTAAGGGACACTCAAGGAAGTTATATGGAAATACAATGGGAGGAAATATTTTTTCACTCAACTAATAGTTAAGCTCTGGAACTCTTTGACGGAGGATGTAGTATCTCGGTTTAAAAAAAAGGTTTGGACAAATTCCTGGAGAAAAGACCACAGTCTACTACTGAGATAGACATGGGAAGCAACTGCTTACCCTTGGATTTGTAGTACAGAGTGTTGCCACGATTTGAGTTTCTGCCAGGTACTTGTGATCTCGCTTGGTCACTTTGGAAAACAGGATACTGGGCTAGATGGACCATTGGTCTGATCCAGTATGGCTACTCATATTCTTATATTAGATTTTGAACCCTATTTTAATCTTTTATTTTTTTAATTTTATTGTAAACTGCTTTCTGCCTATATCCCAGGCATTAGCGGTATATCAAGCCTACCAGTTCTTAATCCATATTAGGAAACTGCCTCCTATCCCATAACTTTTTAAATTTCCTCAGGAATTTTTCATGTAGTTCTTTGTTAAATACCTTATGCACAATCTATACCTCCCCCACTGCTTTAAGTAGAAAGGGAACGCTGAAAAAGCCTCACACATTGAAAATTTAAGGGAGGGGGGGTGGGGAAGCCTCAAGGTGCTTAGGATCTAACGATCTTACAAGCATCCATCGATCCTGGTGACCAATCACTCGGTCTTAAAAGGATCCATTCCTCATCATAGGCTGAAAAAAACCACCCCAAAGTTCTCAATGCAAAGATTGACACAAAAATGGTACGTGAGGGAAAGTATTAGAAACCGTACTGGTATATCATGACATTTAATCCTCAATTAACATTGTCCATATCTCAAAAGTGATATTTAACAAATGACTTAGCTTGTATATGGGTCTCTCGTGATTGCCACAACCTCTTTTTCCTTTTTTTTTTAATTCTTTATTTATAAATTTCAAAATTTTAACATCACAAGAAAAACTTGTTACAGAAAATCAGACCTAAAGTAAAATATTAGGATACATTATCCTTAGAAAATATTTATAATCTTATATTGTTTGTCTTCTTTAAATCACAAATGAGCATATAAAGGGGGGCATGAAACATAAAAAGGGAAATCTAAACAGGTATAAATTCAGGAATAGGCTTAATACGCATTTTCATACCTATTTCAACTACTTCTAATCAATTGTTAGCTGCCGCAGATGATTTCCTTGAATCCAGAAACACTCTTAACTGCTCTGGCAGAAAAAATATATATTTAAGTCCTTGATATTTCAAAACACACTTACTAGGATAATTCAAAAAGAACGAAGCACCTATATCTAAAGTTTCTTTTCTCATACTCAGAAACAATTTCCTAAGTTCTTGTGTCTGCTTTGTAACATCCTGATATATTCGTACTGTTTTACCATAAAACAAATCATTCATTTTTCGGAAATATATTTTTTTTATCGCTTCAATATCTTGTTGGAAAACTAGTTGAACAAATGTCATTCTTTCAGAGTGTTCAGATAAAGAAACTTCCAACAATTCAGATAGAACAACCTCCTTTTCCTATACCGATGTTGGCCAGCGTTTCGCTATATTACTTGCTGATTCTAGCTGCGTCAGGGTCCATTAAGGAAGGAGCATAACATCGCTGCAGAAAAATTCTACATGTATGTGTGCTAATCTATATATGACTGAGTTTGAAAAAAAGTTCATTTACAGAAGCTCATTTTTTGCTCATGTTCAACTCTGGGTTCGTTATATAGACGATATTTTCTTACTATGGGATGCCGATACAGTCCTTCTGGATCAGTTCATCAACTATCTGAATAGTTGTCACCAGAGAATTCAATTTGTGGCACACTGCCAAGATGACAAAATATCATTTCTAGATGTGGACATTAAGAAGAATTTGGTTGGATTTTCGACCTCAGTCCATCATAAGGATACAGACAGAAACACTTTATTAGAATATAGCAGTTGTCACCCACCATCGCTTAAAGACAGCCTCCCTTTCTCCCAGTTCCTTAGATATAGAAGAATCTGCTCTTCAGACTCTGAGTACAAGCATCAAGCAGTATCTTTACGATCAAAACTTGCTACAAGAGGATATCCTCGGCATCTGATCAAGAGAGCGTACCGTAGGGCATATCAGGAGTTATTGTTAGCGGTGCCAAAAACAGAGCAGGGTGAAGACAAGAATCTCACATATGTCATGCGATATATGACCAATTCATCACGAATAGTCCATGCCATTTGAAGACATTGGCCTTTGGTACAGACTATTCCTACATTCAAAGACTATTCAATCAGAATTGCATACAGTAGGGGAAGAAATTTAAAAGAACTCCTTTGCTCCTCAGCTCTTCTACCCATCTCAGAAGAGCTAAACATACGGGTTGGGGGGCACAAGAAATGTAATGACTGCTCCGTCTGCCACGTTATGGTAGAAACAAGAACTTTTCAACATCCTAATAATGGTATGACATATTACCTGAGACATTTAACTACCTGCAAGATGAAAGGGGTTGTGAACTGTCTGAAATGCCCATGTAATAAATTGTATGTGGGGCAGACATCAAGAGCATTACATGTCCGGTTAACTGAACACTGCAGTTCCATTACCACTACTACTACTACTATAAATCACTTCTATAGCACTACCAGTCGTACGCAGCGCTTTACAATGGAACATGAAGACGACAAATTGAATCTCCCCCTAGCGGTTCACTGCGCCAACAGACACCACAGTTTTAACGACCTTCAATGTTGGATTATTCAACGTGTTTTCCCTCCAAAAAAGGGGTGGCGATTATAAGAAACTACTTATACAAAAAGAACAGAAATGGATCTTCTATCTTGACACTATTGAACCGAAAGGGTTAAATTCACAATTGGAGTGGAGTCATTTTTTGTGATAGGCTTAGGCATTTCTAGGCGTCTGATGTCACATCTAGAGAGGATTTAAGCGCGCCATGTTTTGCACAACATTTAGTGTTGCCATTTAATCGGGCTGGAGAAGCCAGTGTTCATGTAAGCAAGGTGAACAATTTTTTATAGAAACTAGGAGAATCAAGCGATTATACAACATGTAGAATTTTTCCACAGCGATGTTATACCCCTTCCTTAATGGACCCTGACGCAGCTAGAATCAGCAAGTAATATAGCGAAACGCTGGTCAACGTCGGTATAGAAAGAGGAGGTTGTGGCAATCACGAGAGACCCATATACAAGCTAAGTCATTTGTTAAATATCACTTTTGATTGAGACATGGACAATGTTAATTGAGGATTAAATGTCATGATATACCAGTAAGGTTTCTAATACTTTCCCTCACTTACGTTCCATTTTTGTGTCAATCTTTGCATTGAGACCGAGTGATTGGTCACCAGGATCGATGGATGCTTGTAAGATCGTTAGATCCTAAGCACCTTGAGGATTTTTCTCCCCTTAAATTTTCAATGTGTAGTCACTTTTTGAGGCTTTTTCAGCGTTCCCTTTCTACATAAACCAGTGGGAAGTATTGATTGTGCATAAGGTATTTAGTGGCTACTTCCACAACCACTATTCATTGTGTTTAGAGGGTTCTTTATTAAATGCTTTTTGGAAATCCAGATACATAATATCAATCACTTCATCCTTATCCAGGTTTATTCACCCCTTCAAGAAAATGTAGCTGGGCTGAAGATGTTAAGTCCTGTATATAACTGGTCCAGGTATATCACTAACGGCACTCGAATTTCTGAGACTCATATAATTGACTACCATCACTCCATCACTGACCAGTAGTTTTTATAGTCTGAATGCCAGCAACCCGATGACCCTATTCCTCTTACCATAATACATAGTAACATAGTAGATGATGGCAGAAAAAGACCTACACGGTCCATCCAGTCTGCCCAAGATAAACTCATATGTGTATACCTTACCTTGATTTGTACCTGTCTTTTTCAGGGCACAGACCGTATAAGTCTGCCCAGCAGTATTCCCCGCCTCCCAACCACCAGTCCCGTCACCCATCACCGGCTCTGGCACAGACCGTATAAGTCTGCCCTCCAATATCCACACCTCCCAACCACCAACCCCTCTTCCCCCCACCTGCTCCGCCACCCAATTTTAGCTAAGGTTCTGAGGATCCATTCCTTCTGCACAGGATTCCTTTATGTTTATCCCACGCATGTTTGAATTCCGTTACCGTTTTCACCTCCACCACCTCCCGCGGGAGGGCATTCCAAGCATCCACCACCCTCTCCGTGAAAAAATACTTCCTGATATCTTTCCTGAGTCTGCCCCCCTTCAATCTCATTTCATGTCCTCTCGTTTTACCGCCTTCCCATCTCCGGAAAAGATTCGTTTGCGGATTAATACCTTTCAAATATTTGAACGTCTGTATCATATCACCCCTGTTCCTCCTTTCCTCCAGGGTATACATGTTCAGGTCAGCAAGTCTCTCTTCATACGTCTTGGAACGTAAATCCCATACCATTCTCGTAGCTTTTCTTTGCACCGCTTCCATTTTTTTAACATCCTTCGCAAGGTACGGCCTCCAAAACTGAACACAATACTCCAGGTGGGGCCTCACCAATGTCTTATACAGGGGCATTAAAACCTCCTTTTTTCTGCTGGTCACACCTCTCTCTATACAGCCTAGCAATCTTCTAGCTACGGCCACCGCCTTGTCGCACTGTTTCGTCGCCTTCAATAGCAGTTAATTTTCCTCAATATGGTGTCACAAATACGTCTAAAATATTTAAGGTGTTTAATCTGAATTAATTAAAATCTACCACTGTTTGTAACAAACGTTCAGATCGGTACATAAATAATTCTAACAGCTTTATCCTCCCCCCACCCCCCCTAAAAAAAAAACACTTTTAAGGTTCAAATCCAGGAACTAAGGCCCTCATGATCAAAAGCAAACTCCGGCGCTAGAGACTGTTAACACCATACTAGCGCTGGAGTTTGCAAACCACCCATGATCAGAGCCCTCGAGCGCCTGCAACAACGCACTCGAGGGCTCAACGCAAGTAGCATGCAAACAGGGCTTCCAGCATTCATCCCCAATGATCAGCGGCCAGCGCGCCAAAGATTGGATCGCTGGCCGCGGCAAAATCAACGCCAGCTCTGAGCTGGCGTTAGACTTTGCGGATCATTGGGGAGGAATGGTGAGCCCTGTCCAGCATGCAGTTGCATGCTGGCAGGCCCCCATTCACCACCCCCCCCCCCCCAAAGCAAACGCAAACAGGGGACTGGAGGTCCGGTGGACCTACGGTCCCCCCTACGATTCGAGCCCCTCCATGCCCAGGGAGGGCTGGAGATCCGGTGGGTCTCCAGTCCCCCACCCCGGACCCCCATAACTCGTGGTGGCCGCCTCCGGCCAAACGCTATCCCACCCTCCTTCCCACTCAGCGACGGGGGGGGGGGGGGTGGAGGTTCGGTGGGTGTCCAGCCCACCCCAACTCCTCCCCCCCCCCCAAGCGTTCTGAATCCATGGTCCCCCCAGCGTTCTGATTCCCTGGTGGTCCGTGGTCACCCACCCTCCCTGCCGCCCCCCCCCCCCCGGCTGGCCCCCTTACCTTTTGTTGGAGGAGGGACGCAGCCTACCTGCCTCCCTCCTCTTTCTGTCGACGCCGCTGCAAAATGGCGGCGCCCAGCCCCGCCCTTACATGGTCTGTAGCCCCGCCCAGCGCATCCCAGGATGCAATAGGCGGGGATGGGCGCTGCCATTTTGCAGCGGCGTCGACAGAAAGAGGAGGGAGGCAGGCAGGCTGCGTCCCTCCAACAAAAGGTAGGGGGGGCCAGCCGGTAGGGGGGGCCAGCAGGGAGGGTGGGTGACCACGGACCACCAGGGAATCAGAACGCTGGGGGGACCATGGATTCAGAACGCTTGGGGGGGGGGAGTAGTTGGGGTGGGCTGGACACCCACCGAACCTCCACCCCCCCCCCCCCGTCGCTGAGTGGGAAGGAGGGTGGGATAGCGTTTGGCCGGAGGCGGCCACCACGAGTTATGGGGGGTCGGGCCTCGGCAGGCTGTTTGACAGGTTTGAGCTTTTGACAGCCCAGACCTGCCAACAAGTGCGGGAGGATTGTGCTGAGCGCATGCTCGGCACAATTCTCCCGCACTTTAAACATGATGATCAAAGATAATAGCGCTGCTTAGGTTTGCATGCATTATCTTTGATCATCGATGCAGAAAAGCCCTGTGCTGTCCTGGTGCTATTTTTAGGGCGCTGTTTGGAACAGCGCAGGGCTTTTGATCATCTAGGCCTAAATATGCTAAAGTAAATTATGGTAAGGTGACTAAAATATATCTTTTTTTCTTTCATGGATCATTAGGTACCTCAGAACCACTAACTTACAAATATAAAATAAGAAAACCATATCACGATAAAACAAACACAGCTATACATTTCCTACCAACAAGGGGGGTGGGCTTCCACTGTACCACAGTATTTAACCACGTGTTCATGTTTACTGTAGTTATAGTTATAGCCTATGTTCAGCTAGGAGCGCTCAATAAAGACACCACGCTTACTAACCTAAACATAAAAACCTCTCCTGGACTAAAAATTACGCTCAAAAAAACCACTTTGCGCTTGCAACTCCCACATAACCCATTTGGCGACACTGCCTCAGCGATAAACTTAGATCTACTACATGACACCGAGGCCCATAAAGCGAATAGCGATAGTGAAAAAATATTGTCTACCATAGAATACAGAAGGGCGTCGGACGATTTATAAAACCCAACAGTGCAAGTCAAAAACTAGTCCCCTATCTCCACAGAAGTTTTGCCAAGGAAGTTGAAAGACAATTCTTTTGCAGACTAAGAATGGGTAATCATTGGGGGCTATCGTTAAGACATATCGATCAGATAGATTCCTCCCCCCCCCCCCTCCACCGCAACAAAAGTGGGGACAAGGTGGCATCTCTTTGTTGTCCCCACGTGCTTTCCGGAACACGCAGGGCCCCGGCATGTTTGACCGAGTTGGTGAGAAGTGTTGAAGCCAACACCCCCTCCCCCCCCCCCCAAAAAAAAGCTCTCACCTTCTTATAATGTTTCCCGATCCACACCCGCACTGAATCCAGCTGTGACACCGTCTCCGGGCTCTCCCAGAACTTCAGCGTCGGTCCGCCGTCTTTCTTCCGCACCAGGGCAGCCGCCGCTGCCATCGTAGAGCAGCAGTCTTCTTCCTCCTCCTCGTTCTCCTCCTCCTCCTCTTCGTCAACGTCCTCCTCCTCCCGGCGGCGCCGCCGCTCCACTTCAGCGGAAACCACCTCACTGCCACCGCCTCCTAATTCTTCTTCACCGCCGCCGCCACCATCGTCGTCTTCGTCCTCCTCGTCGTCTACCTCCTCCTCTTCCTCCTCCTCTCTAGCCGGGCTCGCGCTCTCTTCGGCGGCGCGTGCACAGCTTCCTCCGCCGCCACCGCTGCTGCTGGTGCCGCCGCGACGCCGCCCCCTCCTCCGCCGCCTCCGCCGTTGCTGCTGCTGCTGTAGCAGCCGCTGCCGCGCGCTAAAGCACGCCAGCCCGAGGCCGTTGCCGCAGCCACTACCGTCCGCCAGCCCAATGCTCGCTTGCTTTTGTTTCATTTTCTTTCTTTTCAATCACTCTACAGCAGAAAACTTTAATTCCTCCAGAAAAAAAAAAAAAGGCGAGAAGAAAGCCTTCCTCACACAAACCAAAAGTAGGGGCGGGAAAGCAGTAGTTGTAGTGTAGTAGCAGCACCCGTGCCACAACTGACACGCACGCGCAATGGAACCACTAAAGGAGATGGTTGGTGAGGTGAAGAAAAAAAGGTTGGGGGGGGGGGTGGCCGTGGTGACTACTTAAAGGTTGCGTGATGAATGAATTCCCTCTGTGAAGAGGAGGACAGTGTTGGAAGAGGATTGTGGGGAGACCAAGAGGATTGATTTTTCCCGGTTGGGCGGAGACTTCCGGATACTAGAGAAGGGTTATAGTTCAGTGGGGGAGGAAATGCCTTAGTTTTAGTTATTGTCCGTCGTCACACACTCACTGATCACCTTAAGGGCAATGAGGTCTTTCGGCTTCAGATTTTGCTAACTTTATTTGCATCATAGTTTTAATAGGGCTGCATGTCTGAAGTAGGCTGTGAAAACTGTAAGGCAGTTTATAGCTATTCTGAATGCTATTTTAGATTCTTTTAATTTGTAATTTCTGTATTTCTTATCTGTTATTTAGGGCTGCATTTTTATTTAAAATTTGTAATCATGTGATTAAGGTTAGGTGTTTTGTTTTCTTCCCAGTTGTAGCTCCTTCAGCCAGATGCTCAAAACTCGGGCACCGGAAAATATCACTAGCATTGCCGAGCCGAGGAACTACTTTCTAATGCTATTAGCGAGCGTTGAGCATTTGGGAGTAAAAGGGGTATAATTGTGCCTGGTGCATGCGCTCAGGAGTTGTGCACCAAGCACAGCTCTTCACGGACGGTGTAAAAACCGGATACAGCGGGATCCTCGGGATCTTCCCGGATTCGATCGCCAACATTTTAAAACGTCATTTTTCTTTTGGTAGTCGTAGATCTGGCTTTTACACCGTCCCCAGCTCTTCAGCTTATGCCCAGAATAGAGAGTTGCTGGGGGACAGAAAACCAACCCATCCCAGCCCTGGGCCCACGCCGCCCCCCCCCCCCCCCCCCCCAAAAAAAAGAAAGAGATCTGTATGAAATGTTTATTTTTGTTATTTTGAGTTATGAAAAACACTTGTCCCTGAAATATTCGCAAAAAAAAAAACAGAATCCATTTATACAAAAGAGATGAGGTGAAGATGTGATTCCATGTGCCCCAATGAAAGGAGCGTTTGAATTACCTTCCACTCTTTATAACACCTGCCTTTCCAAGGCAGATTACAACAGTTAAGATTAACCCATCAAGATATTTATATTTATATATGGGAAGTTTTCAAATAGGTTAAAAAGATGTCAAATAAGTAAAACAAAAACATCTTTTGTTCTCCACCTTTTAAAGCACTGGAACAGCTTTTTTACTTTTTACAGATGGACCACGCATAGGCAGTCCCTTATTTCTAAAAATCTTTTGATAGTGTTTTCAATAGCATTTGCTACTGTACTGGGTGAACCAGTGTGACGGCAGTCTCCGCCCTTCAACCCATTGGGCTAGACAGCCTCCCGTACTGTCTTCTGTTCTCAATTTAACCTCCTTGCCCCATTTCCCCTTCTTCCTGCACCCACTCTGTGCATCCATCCTTGGGTGCCCTCCCTGCACATATCTGAAGTCACCCTGGTGGTTTAATGGCTTGCTTCGGGGCAGGAAAGATCCCCACTCTTTCCTGCCCACTGCCACTGATCTGTCTTGCTGCCCCTGTTTGTTTAAAATAGCTGCTGAGACTACAGGCAGTGGCCTTGCAAAACTTCCGCTGAAGTCTTGACAGCCATTTTAAACAAGTGGCAGCAGCGAGATGGATCAGTGGCAGCAAGCAGGAAAGAGTTGGGAATTTTCCTGCCCCAAAGCCACTAGACCATCATGTGACTTCAGCTATGTGCAGGGAGGGAAAGCATTGTTCAGTTCAATTTTGTGGCTCCATGGGAACCCCGCAGAACCCTGGTCCATCCCTGTGGACCCTGTTCAGTTGAACTAGTCTTATGTTCTCTATGGAGCTAGTGTCCACGGACATTGAGTGGTAGCTGCATCTATCATCATTCCACAGAACAGCTGATGACATTTGTTGCACAGTCAACCACCATAGTGCTACACAGTGGCAGTGACTGTGGGTGGTACACAGTACAACTTCCAGTTTGTTTTCTGGTGTTCTACCAGCTACCACAGATGCTATCTAGAGACAGAACCCCTTTGTGTCATGAAAGGGCAGCATGCTCAGATGCTGTGCAGGGAGAACATCCAATTATACTCAGCAGTGGTGGCATCTATATGTCAACTCATCCTCAGCTGTAACTTCTGCTTAGCGGGGGCAGCATGCTCTTGAGTTTTCCAGTGACACCATGCTGCTGTGTTCTCCAGTTCCAGCATGCGCTTGTTCTGAGAAGTGACACCATGCAATCGGGCCACGCAGTGACACATTCTCAGCTGCCACATGATGACAACATCCTTCTCTGATGGGCAGTACCAACAGGCCCTTGTGTTGCACACTGGCCACGTCTACAGGGAAGCGCAGTGGCAACATCCTCGTGTTGCCATGACCTCAATGACATGCCAGCCCATATGTGGGTAGTGCATGGACAGCGGCTCTACTTGTATTTCACAGGGATACCATCAGTAGGTAGTGCGCTGTGCCGGTTACTACTGCTTTTCCACAGAGGCCATCCCAGGTACTTTCCCACTGAAAGGGACTATACTCACCTCTCTAGACCACATACAGTGGGGGAAATAAGTATTTGATCCCTTGCTGATTTTGTAAATTTGCCCACTGACAAAGACATGAGCAGCCCATAATTGAAGGGTAGGTTATTGGTAACAGTGAGAGATAGCACATCACAAATTAAATCCGGAAAATCACATTGTGGAAAGTATATGAATTTATTTGCATTCTGCAGAGGGAAATAAGTATTTGATCCCCCACCAACCAGTAAGAGATCTGGCCCCTACAGACCAGGTAGATGCTCCAAATCAACTCGTTACCTGCATGACAGACAGCTGTCGGCAATGGTCACCTGTATGAAAGACACCTGTCCACAGACTCAGTGAATCAGTCAGACTCTAACCTCTACAAAATGGCCAAGAGCAAGGAGCTGTCTAAGGATGTCAGGGACAAGATCATACACCTGCACAAGGCTGGAATGGGCTACAAAACCATCAGTAAGACGCTGGGCGAGAAGGAGACAACTGTTGGTGCCATAGTAAGAAAATGGAAGAAGTACAAAATGACTGTCAATCGACAAAGATCTGGGGCTCCACGCAAAATCTCACCTCGTGGGGTATCCTTGATCATGAGGAAGGTTAGAAATCAGCCTACAACTACAAGGGGGGAACTTGTCAATGATCTCAAGGCAGCTGGGACCACTGTCACCACGAAAACCATTGGTAACACATTACGACATAACGGATTGCAATCCTGCAGTGCCCGCAAGGTCCCCCTGCTCCGGAAGGCACATGTGACGGCCCGTCTGAAGTTTGCCAGTGAACACCTGGATGATGCCGAGAGTGATTGGGAGAAGGTGCTGTGGTCAGATGAGACAAAAATTGAGCTCTTTGGCATGAACTCAACTCGCCGTGTTTGGAGGAAGAGAAATGCTGCCTATGACCCAAAGAACACCGTCCCCACTGTCAAGCATGGAGGTGGAAATGTTATGTTTTGGGGGTGTTTCTCTGCTAAGGGCACAGGACTACTTCACCGCATCAATGGGAGAATGGATGGGGCCATGTACCGTACAATTCTGAGTGACAACCTCCTTCCCTCCGCCAGGGCCTTAAAAATGGGTCGTGGCTGGGTCTTCCAGCACGACAATGACCCAAAACATACAGCCAAGGCAACAAAGGAGTGGCTCAGGAAGAAGCACATTAGGGTCATGGAGTGGCCTAGCCAGTCACCAGACCTTAATCCCATTGAAAACTTATGGAGGGAGCTGAAGCTGCGAGTTGCCAAGCGACAGCCCAGAACTCTTAATGATTTAGAGATGATCTGCAAAGAGGAGTGGACCAAAATTCCTCCTGACATGTGTGCAAACCTCATCATCAACTACAGAAGACGTCTGACCGCTGTGCTTGCCAACAAGGGTTTTGCCACCAAGTATTAGGTCTTGTTTGCCAGAGGGATTAAATACTTATTTCCCTCTGCAGAATGCAAATAAATTCATATACTTTCCACAATGTGATTTTCCGGATTTAATTTGTGATGTGCTATCTCTCACTGTTACCAATAACCTACCCTTCAATTATGGGCTGCTCATGTCTTTGTCAGTGGGCAAACTTACAAAATCAGCAAGGGATCAAATACTTATTTCCCCCACTGTATGACCCAATCCAGAATCAACTATTTATTAGTAGGACTTTTTTTTCTGAGATTCTTGAGGCAGAGATAGGACCAGTAGAAGTGTCGGATTATGCATCGGTGTGGTTACAATTTCGTGCTATTGAGGAGCATCACCAAATTCCTCTGTGGCAATTTCCTCTTGATCTGTTTACTGACCCCCAATTCTTAGCTTATATTAGGAATAAGTGGGTGGAGTATAAAACCTTTAATGGTATAAACCAAACAGATGCCGTTTTGTTCTGGGACACGGCTAAGGCCATACTGAGATGAGACATTATAGCATATTGTACCACCAGGAGGAGGGCCTGGGATGGATCCATTCTTAAACTCGAGAGGAAATTAGTGGGCCTCCGTAGATTGGCGAGATTTTCTCAAGCCCCAGGTTACCCTGAACAACTGTTGGCTACTCAAGCAGCGCTTAATGAACTTTTATATCAGAGGGCTAAGAAATCCACTGTATACTATCAGTATCATTTGTATAAACATGGAGATAAGAGTGGGAGATTATTGGCACGCTTGGCATGTCCAACAGCAGCTTTGTCTACTATTTTGGCTTTGAAGGGGTAGGGAGGTTATGTGAGTCATGATACTTCAGGTATTACAGATATTTTCCTAGGGTTTTATAAAGCTTTATATTGTTGAGAACATGAGGGGGCATTGACCCGGGAACATATTTGTCCAGTCTTGACTTATCAACTCTCACGCAGGCTCAGACGGCCGCTCTAAATCAACCTATTGAAGAAGAAGAGGTGGTGTGGACTATAAAACGTAGCTCTCGGTTTAAGGCACCTGGACCAGACAGGTATAGAGCAGAATTTTATAAACTTTTGGTAGCAGATATTGCTCAACCTATTACGGCTATGTTCAATGAGTTCATTGCATCTAAACGACTTGCTAAATCTTTGACGTTAGCTCATTTTATAGTTTGTATATCACAGAGGTCATGGAAAGGTGCAAACCCTCCACATTTCTAGTTTTTATTTTGACTATTTTGCTTTTCTTGAGCTGGAAGCAGACCTGGAATTGCAAGACAGCTAGAAATGTAAGGCTGTAGAAATTTGTGGTTTGACATTTGGCCTATGCTAACTTGTGATAAGTTGCTGATCAGCAACTAAGAGCCAGAAACTCCTATGACTAAGGACACATGCAGTATCCAGATAAATAATCAGAAGAAGTAAGTGGATTTGGGTGAAATTGTAACTTCAGTAAAAGGTTGGGGGGGGGGGGGGCTAACATAGTGATTAGCATAACAAGGACATAGGTCGACCCATTATCTAATGAAGACTTATGCTTTATATGACTGCCAATGCAATGAGGAACTAAATTATAGAAGTTGGAAGATGATAGAATGTGCTGGAACAGGATTCACCATAACAGGAAATAGAATATTCTGGAAAGATGCATATTCATTCAGGATAATTATAATTAAGACAATGAAGAAAGGAAGAAAACAATATTTAAGAGGAAACAGAACTGAGGATGGTGAGCCTCAATGTGCCTACATTAGCAGGTGCCACACTCAATAATTGGCCGATTCAATTGACAGTTAGACTGGTCAAGATATATCTCTTACAGTTAACAAAGCCAATCCACAGTGTATATATTGTATTTCTTCACCAAATATATACTATTGTTCAAAGAAATCTTCAGCAGTCAATAACATCTTATAGCATTTATATACTTTTATAGAATGCCTCAGTGATGTCTGTCGTCCACCACCCTTACAGGCTTTATGTGGCGACCAATATTAACATCAACGTCTTCATTGGCCCAATTTATTCTTTTATAGGCTACTTAAACTATAGTTTATACAAAAAACGTGTCCACTTTTACACTTACCTGTCGGACTCGGGGGTATCACTGTCCGACATGCATGTTTCGCTTGCAACGGCAAGCTGTCTCAAGGACCTACCCCTGCAAAAGAAAAATACTGGATCAAACTCTATCTCTCCTAGGTGTCTGTCTTCAACTAACCCCTAGAAGCGATACCCTGCCATATAATTTTCTTAACTGCTTACCCCGTAGTCTTCCTAGCGCCAGGAAGGTTGCCTTCAATAGAAAAAAGGAGAAACAGCAACAAGGTGCTACAACAGGCAGACACCAATAACTTATTTTGGTGGCAAGTAGGCTTTTCCATGTTTTTTTTTTTCTTTTTGGATGCCAGTCTGGAACAGAAAATAAATGGTCCTGGGGGAAGGGGGTATGGAATGGAATTATGGAGAACTGTCTGGCTAAACCTGCTATTGCTTGGGGAGCCCTTCATTAAAAAGTAGTAGGATATGAATGCATTGATAGAAGTCTGTTTGCAACCCTGCAAATTTCTTCCATGGAGATTGATTTTATAACTCTGATTTTAAGTTGAAATTACTTTGAATTGTGCGTGGAAATGTAGGGTATAAATGTCAAATACATACAGTAAATAATTCAAGCTAGCCAACTGTTCTTTATGGCAGCTTCCATCTTGTTAAGGTCAAAAGAAATAAAAAGTTGGATGAATTTTCTATGGGCTTTAATCCACTCCAAGTGTCTCTTGCGATCCAATGGGTGTAATGTGCTTTCACCTTTGTGGACATGAGGCTTGGAGTGTACATTCTATTACAGAAACAGGAAATGGAACTCCATTTCCAATAGGACAGTAGAAAAAGAGAATGAGAGAAAACAGGAAAGATGGGTTTAGGGAAAAGAGGAGAACTTTTATCTTGGCAATGTTCAGCTTCAGGTTGTGGGGGGACATCCAGGCAGCAATGTCAGACAAGCAGGCTGAGACCTGGACCTGGATTCCTGGTGAAATTTCTGGTGTAGAAAGGTAGATCTTGGAGTCATCAGCATAAAGACAATGCTGAAAACCATGGGAGGAGATCAGAGTACAAAAGGAACCTCTTAATTTGAGTTGAACAGATGCCTGGGCGTGAGCTCTTAGACCTAGGCTGAGGCTTAGGGCGAACCTAGGCCGAGGCTTTTTTTTTTTTTTTGTTACATTTGTACCCCGCACTTTCCCACTCATGGCAGGCTCAATGCGGCAGGCAACGGAGGGTTAAGTGACTTGCCCAGAGTCACAAGGAGCTGCCTGTGCCGGGAATCGAACTCAGTTCCTCAGTTCCCCAGGACCAAAGTCCACCACCACCCTAACCACTAGGCCACTCCTAGAGCCCAGGCGAGTACAGAGACAAAAGGCTACGAACCCAGCATGCTCAAGGAGACCAGAGAGCACCACCAGAAAAGAAAGACAGAACACTCACATGGGCCACAAGGCCAAACCGGAACCCACACATAACAGAGTCCAAGCGTATGGGCCGCAAGGCCAAACAAAGAAGGAGGAAGGAAAAAGGAACAGAAAGTCCCAGAAGGGAATACAAACTAGGCCGCGCACACTGTGCAAAACACAGTCACCAACAAAAGGTAATAAGACCAAACACACAGGTACTAATAGTACCAACAAGAGCAAAATAGAATTTAAAAGGGAAACCACACAGAGAAGCAGCTCAGGGCTGTGCAACACAGCTGAACGGAATAGCTAACAAGAAAGTAATTCACACAGGTTCAAACAAGAACCATACACTCACAAAGGGTTAAGGGAAACCACACAAAGAAGCATGTCAGTGCTGTGCAACAGCTAAACAGAAGAGCTAACAAGAGAGTAATTCACCCAGGTTCAACCAAGAACCATACACACAGAAAGGGTTAAAAGAACCCACACTGAGAAGCAGCTGATAGATGAGCTACAGTACAAGGAGCCAGCTCTCACAGACTGAAATGGCAATTACAGGAACAAAGGGTTAAAGATTAACCACACAGAGAAAGAACTCACACTGTGCCACATGCACAGACAATGGAGAATCACAAGGTAAGCTCACAGCTGAGGGAATTAAGGCTAGAGCATCCTATGCAAGCAGAGGTAGGCTTAAATAGGGTTTGGCAGGTGACATCATGTGCCTCAGACCTCAACGCAATCCCTGACATAGCCAATCAGGACCAAGACCCTATCGCTACCATGCTTGTTCCAGCAGGATTATAACAATACCGCTGAAGGTATTCCTTCAATTTTGTGAAAATAATGGGAAAACTTGTGGGGTCCCCCTAGCTCAATTATGTTTGTAAGAGAACGCTGTCTTGCGTTCTGAGGTTTGGAAGGAGAAAGTTTGTACATCCTGGAGTTTGGTTGTGCTTGTGGATGGTAGGGTTGGTGAGAGGGGATGTAACATAAAACTTATACAACATTAGGTTAAACTGAGCTTTGGTTTTGTAAGACTACACTGTTTGCTATGTTATAAGTGTGCTGTATTTCTTGCATCGGTGTGGCCATGATTGCTGGTTCCTAGTATTGTAATATTCATGCTGTACTTGTTTTAATAAAAGACCTTGTTAAATTAAAACAAAAAAGATGGAAATTGCATGGTGCTAAGTCTGGATTCTATGGCAGATGGGAACAACGTTTGACCTACCAAACTTCCGGAAATCACTAAAGACTATCTTGTTCAAAAAGGCATACCCTAACGACCCAACTTAAACACCTGTATCCTCCAACACAACAATACTAATACTCGAACTGGACTTAACATAACACTTCCTCCTTTCTATTCCCTTATGTGTCTGTCCCACATGCACTCTATCCTATATAATAATTCTCACCTCCAACGTACTATGCGTCTTGCTGCCTGTGTTCGTGACTTCTTCGGAGTTGGTCTGCTAGGCTCCGTAGCACAGGCTGACGTCAGAAAATGCATTGTGACATCAACATCAGAATCCGGGGTAAAAAAAAAAAATCATGCCTCACAGCTGATCCAAACCCCCCCCCCCCCCCCCAAAAAAAAAACTGCCATACAGCTTGACAGCAACACAAAAAAAAAGGCTCGAGCCTGCCTGACGCCACTGACACACTCAAGAGCCACCCTCCCAAAACATCTGTGGGGGAGTGCAGCATGACACCCCCCCTCGGTGCATCACCCAAGCCCCCCCCTCGGCGCATCACCCAAGCCCCCCTCCCCCTGAGTGCATTCTTGCCTGCCGTGTGCACGCCGCTGGGGGGGGGAGGTGTCGGTTCCGCTGGTTCCCTGCGCCCTCTGCCCTGGAACAGGAAGTAACCTGTTCCAGGGCAGAGGGACCAGCGGAGCCGACAAGCCCCCAGCGGCGTGCACCCGGGGCGGACTGCCCCCACCGCCCCACCCTTGCTACGCCACTGGTCAAGGGGAAGATGCTGGATAGAGGAGTAGAGAGGATAGGGAAGACGAGATACTGGATCAAGGAAGGATGGAAAAGAAATATGCTTGCTCAGGGAGAGAAGGGTAGATAGACATGGTGGGAGTAGGGTGACAGAAGGGAGATGCTGAATTGGGATGGGGAAGAGAAAGGGAGGGAGGGGGGGGACCCTGAAACTGGGAGGGAGGGAGGAGACGACCCTGAAACTCAGAGGGAGGGAAGGAGGGTGGCCCCTGGCACACACTCTCATTCTCACACACACACTCGCACCCAGTCTCACTCTCTCTCTGTCATACACACACTCACACACATTCATTCTCTCTCACAGAGTCACTCTCACACACACTCTTTCAAACATACACACTCCGAGGAAACCCTTGCTAGCGCCCATTTCATTTGTGTCAGAAACGGGCCTTTTTTTTTACTAGTTATACCATAATATCACTCTGTATTTGTCATACCGGAAAGGCGATCGCCTCACGTTACTATGTAAGCCACACTGAGCCTGCAAATAGGTGGAAAAATGTGGGATACAAATGCAACAAATACATCAGACTGTGAGACCCCCTTGCAATTGCCTCTGCAGTGTTAGTGCTGTGTGAGGCCTAGCATTGTCACATTGCAACAAAATTTCCTTCTTATGCTTCCAAACTCTTCTCTTCATTCTTTAAAGTGTTCAGAGTTGCACTGTAACACTTTCAGTGATCCTCTGATTGTCCTTTCTTTGCAAGTTTCTCATGTCTATTAGATTGTAAGCTCTTTGAGCAGGGACTGTCTTTCTTCTATGTTTGTGCAGCGCTGCGTATGCCTTGTAGCGCTATAGAAATGCTAAATAGTAGTAGTAGTAGTTATTTATTTATTAATTACATTTATACCCCGTGCTTTCCCACACATGGCAGGCTCAATGCGGCTTACATAGTAACCATATAAATAATTACAAAGTCGTAAGAAGAATATACATACAATTTGTGGTAAATGCAACATTAATGGGGTTAACGAATAAGTAAATTGAACATGGGAGGAATAGGGTGCAGAAGGAAATGAGCGTTGGGAGGTAGGCGTAGGAACAGCTCTTTGTGACTCTGGGCAAGTCACTTAACCCTCCATTGCCCCAGGTACAAATAAGTACCTGTATACAATATGTAAGCCGCATTGAGCCTGCCATGAGTGGGAAAGCGCTGGGTACAAATGTAAATAAAATAAATAAACATGGAGAGGAATGGATATGGGGTAGCAATAAGGATAATGGGAAACATGGTCAATGTATAACAATCGTCAATAAGAATCATGTGGGCAGGCTTTGGTTAGGTTGAATCATTAGGGTAGGGTGTTATGGGTTGTCATTTAGATTTGATCACGAGTTAGCCCTTCCCAGTCCACAATATTTACATTTTAAGGCCCAGCAAAACACAGTACTCACATCAACACAGTCATCACCATGAACAACCTGTATGCAGCAGTGAATTTCATCTCCTTGAATAGTCAGAAATTCTGTCACGGCATGTTGCTTAAATTGCACCAATAAGTGTTCACTGCACATTTCCATTTCATTATGGATAGCAAAATGCCATCCTCACAGAGACACTTTTCACCAACTGAGGTGAAGGAAGAGATTTAAAACAATAAGTGGACACCTATAGCGTGTCAGTGCTGCCATCTGTTGTTGAATTATGGAGATGAAGGCATTACTTTTAATTTAACCCTCATTTTGTAAATATAAATATAGAAGTAATGGAGGGAGTAGTCAGTATTGGAGTTTTTACAGTTGAAAATCCCCTTTAACTTCCATTTTTTGCTATTTTGTTTTCAACGAATCTAGACAAATTTCTAAATCTGTTAAAATATTCAGGAAATAAAATAATTTGAGAAAATTAGCATCCCTTTAAAGAAGCACCATTTAACCTTGGACTTCCTAGGTACAGCTGAAAAATAGAGGTCTCACAATTCTTTATTTATTGTACATATTTTGCAGCCATAAAAATCAAATATTAGTCTGTTTCTGGTTGCTGATGGATAAAACTAACCACACTGGTGGGCCAAATAGCAATTTGGGTGGGAACTACAGAAAGGAGATCAGTGACCTTTCTTCCCTGTAAGGTTGAACTCAAAGGCCTGCAAAATAATGCTCTCTCAAAAACACAAACTGTAGTTATAGGGTGTAACTTGCCCAGGATCCTTTCAGGTGAATTTTCGAAAGAGGAGGGCGCCCATCCTCCGACACAAATCGGGAGATGGGCATCCTCACAAGGTTGCCCAAATCGGCATAACTGAAAGACGATTTTGGGTGCCCTCAACTGCTTTCCATCGCGGGGACGACCAAAGTCACGGGGGGGTGTCGGCAGTGTAGCAAAGGCGGGACTGGGGCATGCTTAGGAGATGGGCGTCCTTGGCCGATTATGGAAAAAAAGAAGGGCATCCCTGACGAACACTTGGGCGACTTTAAGTGGTCCATTTTTTTTCACGACCAAGCATCACAAAGGTGCCCAAACTGACCAGATGACCACCAGAGGGAATCGGTGATGACCTCCCCTTTCTCCCCCAGTGGTCACTAACCCCCTCCCACCCTCAAAAAACATCTTTGAAAATACTTTTTTGCCCACCTCAAATGCCATACTCAGGTCCATCGCAGCAGTATGCAGGTACCTGGAGCAGTTGTAGTGGGTGCAGTGTACTTCAGGCAGGCGGACCCAGGCCCACCCCCCCCCCCCCCCACCTGTTACACTTGTGGTGATAAATGTGAGCCCTCCAAAACCCACTAGAAACCCACTGTACCCACATGTAGGTGCCCCCCTTCATCCCTAAGGGTTATGGTAGTGGTGTACAGTTGTGGGGTTTGGGGGGCTCAGCACCCAAGGTAAGGGAGCTATGCACCTGGGACCTTTTTCTGAAGTCCACTGCAGTGCCCCCTAAGGTGCCCGGTTGGTGTCCTGGAATGTGAGGGGGGCCAGTGCACTACAAATGCTAGCTCCTCCCACGACCAAATGGCATAGATTTGGTCATTTTTGAGATGGGTGTCCTTAGTTTCCATTATCGCCGAAAACTGGGGACGACCATCTCTAAGGTCGACCTAAATTTAATGATTTGGGCGTCCCCGACCGTATTATCAAAACGAAAGATGGACGCCCATCTTGTTTCGATAATACGGGTTGCCCCGCCACTTTACGGGGCCGTCCTGTGAGGACACCCTCATGAAAACTTGGCTGCCCCGTTCAATTATGCCCCTCCACGTCTCTCTCTCTCTGAAGAAACCGATACTTGTGCAGATCTGCAAAAGACAGACCAAAGCTCTATCTATCCTGTTAGCATGAAAGCTGAGAGAATGGATCCAAATACAGCACTCAGCACAGTTCCCCTTTGCTTTTTTTTTTTTTTTTTTTACAAACAGTGAGAACTGAATTAAACTGCAGGGCATGACACAGAAACAAGCTGTATTTCTGGACATGCGCCCATGTTTTTAATTGAAGCTGTTGATATGCAGGCAAAGAACCAGACGTAATGTTGTGCTGTGTACATCATGAGATCCCTAAAGACACTCACTGCAAGTCAGAAAAGATAGAGCCTGGGAAAAAATGCTGTAAAACATAAGAAATGTAACCTGTTAGTGTCAAATGACCAACATCTGAAGTTATTGAATTCTGGGAGAAAAGAGACATCGTATTAGAATACAATGTACAGCCAACCCTCAGAAAAACACCACAGTTTGAGATCAAGTGGAGCACTGTTTTCCAAGATTCTGTGAGAAGAGCCATTTACATGTAGAAGAATTTTGTTACACTGACTGTGACCTCAGCCTGTCCTCTTTTTCTCACAATAGGCCAGGACAAACTGATTCTGCTTCACCCAGAAGCAGCCTATTGGCTTAAATTACCACAACAGGTGAATCAGTCCTTGTTTTATTCATCTCATGTTTCAATGTATTTCTTACTAAAAGCCTCCAGAATGCTTTGAAACATAAGTACATAAGTAATGCCATACTGGGAAAAGACCAAGGGTCCATCGAGCCCAGCATCCTGTCCACGACAGCGGCCAATCCAGGCCAAGGGCACCTGGCAAGCTTTCAACGTACAAACATTCTATACATGTTATTCCCAGAATTGTGGATTTTTCCCAAGTCCATTTAGTAGCGGTTTATGGACTTGTCCTTTAGGAAACCGTCCAACCCCTTTTTAAACTCTGCTAAGCTAACCACCTTCACCACTTTCTCCGGCAACGAATTCCAGAGTTTAATTATACGTTGGGTGAAGAAAAATGTTCTCCGATTTGTTTTAAATTTACTACACTGTAGTTTCATCGCATGCCCCCTAGTCCTAGTATTATTGGAAAGCGTGAACAGACGCTTCACATCCACCTGTTCCACTCCACTAATTATTTTATATACCTCTATCATGTCTCCCCTCAGCCATCTCTTCTCCAAGCTGAATAGCCCTAACCTCCTTAATCTTTCTTCATAGGGAAGTCGTCCCATCCCCGCTATCATTTTAGTCGCCCTTCGCTGCACCTTTTCCAATTCTACTATATCTTTCTTGAGATGCGGCGACCAGAATTGAACACAATACTCAAGGTGCGGTCGCACCATGGAGCGATATAACGGCATTATAACATCCTCACACCTGTTTTCCATACCTTTCCTAATAATACCCAACATTCTATTCGCTTTCCTAGCCGCAGCAGCACACTGAGCAGAAGGTTTCAGTGTATTATCGACGACGACGACACCCAGATCCCTTTCTTGGACCGTAACTCCTAACGTAGAACCTTGCATGACGTAGCTATAATTCGGGTTCTTTTTTCCCACATGCATCACCTTGCACTTGCTCACATTAAACGTCATCTGCCATTTAGCCACCAAGTCTCCCAGTCTCGTAAGGTCCTCTTGTAATTTTTCACAATCCTGTCGCGATTTAACAACTTTGAATAATTTTGTGTCATCAGCAAATTTAATTATCTCGCTAGTTACTCCCATCTCTAAATCATTTATAAATATATTCAAAAGCAGCGGTCCTAGCACATACCCCTGAGGAACCCCACTAACTACCCTTCTCCATTGTGAATACTGCCCACTTAACCCCACTCTCTTTCCTATCCTTCAACCAGTTTTTAATCCACAATAGGACATTTTCTCCTATCCCATGACCCTCCAATTTTCTCTGTAGCCTTTCATGAGGTACCTTGTCAAACGCCTTTTGAAAATCCAGATACACAATATCAACCGGTTCCCCTTTGTCCACAAGTTTGTTTACTCCTTCAAAGAATTGAAGTAAATTGGTCAGGCAAGATTTCCCCACACAAAAGCTGTGCTGACTTGGTCTCAGTAATTCTTGTCCTCGGATGTGCTCTGTAATTTTGTTTTTAATAATAGCCTCTACCATTTTCCCCGGCACCGACGTCAGACTCACCGGTCTATAATTTCCCGGATCTCCCCTGGAGCCTTTTTTAAAAATCGGCGTTACATTGGCCACCCTCCAATCTTCCGGTACCACGCTCAATTTTAAGGATAAGTTGCATATCACTAGCAGTAGCTCTGCAAGCTCATTTTTCAGTTCTATCAGTACTCTAGGATGAATACCATCCGGTCCAGGAGATTTGCTACTCTTCAGTTTGCTGAACTGCCCCATTACGTCCTCCAGGTTTACCGTGAAGTCAGTAAGTTTCTCCGACTCGTCCGCTTGAAATACCATTTCCGACACCGGTATCCCACCCAAATCTTCCTCAGTGAAGTCCGAAGCAAAGAATTCATTCAGTCTCTCTGCTACGTCTTTGTCTTCCTTGTTCGCCCCTTTTACCCCTCGGTCATCCAGCGGCCCAACGGATTCTTTTGCCGGCTTCCTGCTTTTAATATACCGAAAAAAAAATTTACTATGTTTTTTTTGCCTCTAATGCTATCTTTTTTTCGTAATCCTTCTTGGCCTTCTTTATCTGCGCCTTGCATTTGCTTTGACACTCCTTATGCTGCTGCTTGTTATTTTCAGACGGTTCCTTCTTCCATTTTCTGAAGGCGTTTCTTTTAGCCCTAATAGCTTCCTTCACCTCACTTTTCAACCAGGCCGGCTGTCTTTTGGACTTCCGTCTTCTAATTCGCGGAATATGTATGGCCTGGGCCTCCAGGATGGTATTTTTGAACAGCGTCCACGCCTGTTGTACAGTTTTTACTCTCTCAGTTGCCCCTCTTTTTTTTTTTTACCGTTCTTCTCATTTTATCATAGTCTCCTTTTTTAAAGTTAAACGCTAACGTATTTGACTTTCTGTGTACTGTTATCAAGCGGCCCCAGTACCATAACGTCCCTCACCAGATCATGTGCTCCACTAAGGACCAAGTCTAGAATTTTGCCTTCTCTCGTCGGCTCCTGCACCAGCTGCTCCATAAAGCTGTCCTTGATGTCATCAAGGAATTGTACCTCTTTAGCGTGTCCCGATGTTACATTTACCCAGTCTATATTTGGATAATTGAAGTCACCCGACTTCCTTCTTTTTATTACTTAAAGCCCATCTTAACCCTAGATGGACACTTGTTATGTGAATCAGTTTAAAATAGTTTATTTAGGTTTTTGTCTCTTTCTAAGGTAATTTGAAGTTTGATCTTTGGAAAAGGCAGCCATTGTCTTTATCGCTGAAAGTTTATTTTTGAGAACTGCCATGTATTTGTGACATAGATTGGCCACTATGCTGTCACTCCTGTGTTTTTTTTTTTCCTGTGGTACAGAGAAGTATAACAGACAGCCAGTATCCTACATTGCATAATTTATATGGAATCAAGTGGATGAGAAATGTTATGTTACTGTTACTACTAATCATTTGAGTAGCACTACTAAATGTACACAGCCCTGAGTGGTGTAGAATGAGTAGAAGTTAATAAATGTTTTACTCTTTCAAAAAGTACAAAGACTAGGGGACACTCAATATAAGTTACATGGAAATATTTTAAAAACATATAGGAGGAAATATATTTTCACTCAATTAATAGTTAAGCTCTGGAACTCTTTGCAGGAAGATATAGTAACAGCAGTTAACATATCTGGGTTTAAAAAAGGTTTGGACAAGTTCTTGGAGGAAAAGTCCATAGTCTACTATGGAGACAGACATGATGGGGAAGCCACTGCTTGCCCCAGGATTGGTAGCATGGAATGTTGCAACTATTTTATTTTCTGCCAGGTACATGTGACCTGGATTGGCTACTGTTGAAAACAGGATACAGGGTTAGATAGACCATTGGTCTGATCCACTATAGCTATTCTTATATTCTTACATAAACAAACATGTAAGAGACAGTTTATGCAATAAAGGATTATGCAGTGAGTACTATGGGAATGATTAACAACATGGGTACTGAACAGGTGAATAAGGGGTAAGAGTTAGAACCAGCCTCAAAAGGTAGGCTTTTAGCCTGGAGAATAGGGCCAGAGATAGAACATGATGTACCAACTTAGAAAGTCTATTCCAAGTGTGGAGTTGGAAGGGAACAGATAAGTGTGACATACCTGAAGAATGGATCTCCTGGGGAGGGGTGTGAGGAGAGATACATGTATTTCATTTTTATATACCACTTGCAAGGCCAAAAGCTATTGAAAGTGGTGTACATTCAGATACAGTAGGTTTTCTGTCTCTGGAGTGCCCACAATTTGTATATCTGAGACAATGGAGAGTTGCGTGACTTGCCCAAGATCACGAGGCACTGCAGTGGGATTTGAACTATGTTTTCCTGGTTCTTAGCCCACTATTCTAACCTTTAGACCAAAGGCTTTCAACCCAGTCCTCATGGACCACCTCAGAGATGGATTTCTACATGGGCCTATTGGGCCCAGGCCCAGGGGCCCAAAAGTCTGTGGGCCCCTTCTCATTATTAAAGTGGATTTTGTGCAGCAGCCTACCTTTACAGTCTGGTGGTTATGTATTTTTAGGAACATGATAAATCTATTTATAAACTCAGCTGAAACCCTGATGTTTACCATTTATTAATGCTTATAACTTCGCCAAGCAAAATATTTTATTTTCTTCCATTTATCTATATCTACATTTCATACTCTATGCAATGCAACCTATTACTCCTTATGTCATTTACATCATTGTCCATTGTCATTTTGTCACAAGAAGGCTGGATTAACACTATATTGGGGCCTAGGCAAACAGTTACTTGTGGGTCCCAGCCCCTCTCCAGATTTACTTATTTTCTCATCACTGCCCTCAAACCACATGCACACGTGTGTGCGTGCATGTACTGCATTTCACCTCTCCAGAAGTTGCAGGGAAAAGTGCAGAACCTAGCTGTGGGTATGATAGTAGTAATAGTTTGTGAGTGAACTGCCAATTTACCTAGTTCCAGGAGGGAAATTCTGAGCCAGTCCTGGATTTCTGACAAACCTATCCTGGTACATTATGGGACCTGAAGCAATGGTTTAAATTGGTGGGATCAGAGACTACAATAGAACACTGAATTGGGGATAAAAGTTAAAAAAAACAGGACCAATAACAAGTCTCCCTCCTGGAACTGGGTAACTTGGCAGCTCTGGAGCAGTAGGGCAAGTCATTTTCACTTTTCATTGCCTCTGGTATAAAACAGAGATGGCAAGGGTGGACTGTCCCAAAAAAAGAGTAAGAGCCCATGAAGAAATATGGCCAGCAGGGCTGCGGTAGTATTTAATATCTGTCATCAACCATCTATGAATAATTCATTTAACTCATGGGTAAAAAAAAAAATCAGCGCAGAAGATAAAAAAAGAGCTGCAAGAGTCAAAGTATTTTTTTGTGATTGTTGACTCAACACCTGCAGCAATGGTAAAGCTGTAGAATGATTTCTAGCATTCCAGTCAATCAACACCGGTTAAAGCAAGAAATGTAAAAACATAAGATGTTTGACTTATTCTTGCTGTACACTGCCTTGAGTGAATTCCTTCAAAAAGGCGGTAAATAAATCCTACTAAATAAATTAGTATGAGTCAGAGGGTCTTTAGCATGAATATTAAAGTCCCCAATAAGGGGAGGATCATTCAAGAAAGAAGAAAAGTCAGGATTCAAAGGCAAAAAAAAAAAAAAAAAAGAGGGGCTTATCGAGAGTGGGGGTGGGGTTGAAAAATGGTAGGCCACCTGGAGAGGTAATAAAGTGAATATGCAGATGAAATGGACTTCAAAGGAAGAAAAGCAATGAGGTTGAAGAAGAGGTTAAAACCTAAAAGACGGTGAGATTTGCAACCCAACACCACACAGCCAACCAGGGGCCAGATGCACGAAACTTAACGAGCCATTAACGAGCAAGTAGTAAACCATGGAATGCACAAAAGGCTTCTCTGAGCCATTTTCCGATCACGGTAGCAACTAACAAAAACGGAATGCAGATGATCCAAAAGCTATTATAATGAGCTGCACTACAGTTTTCCGATCCCCTTACCGTGGAAAACCTAACGGGAGGTCTACACCTCTCGTTGGGGCAAAGGAAAGAATCAAAAGAAAAAAAATGTTGTCAGGGACGTCCTTTTTGGACGTCCTTCACCTGTAAAAAAAAAAAAAAAACCCACTCCAAATATGTTTTTTTGGACGTCCTTCATGCATAATAATAATAATAATAATAAAAACCCACTCCAAAAATACGTCCTTTTTGGACGTCTTTCACTCAAAGCAACAACAAAAAAAGGACATTGTACTTCTTAATTTTTAATCTCGCTCTTCTGTTTTAAATCTTCCTTTGATACATTTTTCCCTTTCTCATCGGCAGCTGAAGAGAGGGTTAATGGATGATTGTGACGAGCAGGGCGGGCTTTTCTTCAAGGGTGCTCGATTATGCCCCTCCTCCAGGTCTCTCTCAGCCAATCACAGCTGTTTAACCCTCACTGGTGTCAGCTAAAGGCGCTGTGATTGGCTGAGAGGCCGTGGGGGGGCCTCACAATCGTCCATTAGCCCTCTCTTCAGCTGCCGATGAGGAAGGGAAAAATGTCTCAAAGGAAGATTTAAAACAGAAGAGTGAGAGTAAAAATTAAGAAGTAAGATGTCCTTTTTTTTTTGCTCATCAGAGACGTCCTTTTTTTTTTTTTTAGTGAAGGACGTCTATAAAGGACGTCCTTGGCATGCGCAGAGCAGCCAGCATAACGCTTGGCTGCTCTGCACATGGCCGACTGGCTTCCGAGGGAATAGAGAATGCAAGTAAGCTACAACCAGCAGCTCATTTGCATTCCCTTTCCTTGATGCATGGCCGCTCCCTACCAATTCACTATGGAATCGGTAAGGGAAAGGCTCTTCCGAGGACCTTAGTGCATCTGCCCCCAGGTGAGGCATATGGGAGAAAAGGTAAATAGATTATAAATAGATACTTTTGTTCTGTTTTCACAGAAGAAAATCCTGGAGAAGGACCGCGATTGACTGGCAAAAGCACTAATGAGAATGGAGTGGATAGAGCACCGTTCACTGAAGAGAGTGTGTATGAACAACTTTAAAATCTAAAGGTGGACAAAGCAGTGGGACCGGACGGGATCCACCCCAGGATATTGAGGGAGCTCAGAAAGGTTATGGCGGGTCCTCTTAAAGATTTGTTTAATAAATCCTTGGAGACGAGAGAGGTTCCATGGGATTGGAGAACAGCTTATATGGTCCCTCTTCACAAAAGTGGTGATAGGGAAGAAGCTGGAAACTACAGGCCAGTAAGCCTCACTTCGGTTATTGGAAAAGTAATGGAAGCAATGATAAAGGAAAGGATAGTGAATTTCCTGGAAGCCAATAAGTTGCAAAATCCGAGACAACATGGTTTTACCAAAGGGAAATCGTGCCAAATGAATTTAATTGAATTCTTTGACTGGGTGACCAGAGAATTGAATCATGGACGTGCTATAGACATAACCTACTTAGATTTCAGCAAAGCTTTTGACACGGTTCCCCACAGGAGGCTCTTGAATAAACTTGACAGGCTGAAAATAGGACCCGAAGTGGTGAACTGGATTAGGAACTGGTTGACGGACAGACGCCAAAGGGTGGTGGTTAATGGTATTTGCTCGGATTAGAGAAAGGTGAGTAGTGGAGTGCCTCAGGGATCGGTGCTGGGGCCGATTCTGTTCAATATATTTGTGAGTGACTTTGCCGAAGGGTTAGAAGGTAAAGTTTGCCTTTTTGCAGATGATACCAAGATTTGTAACAGAGTGGACACCCCGGAGGGCGTGGAAAACATGAAAAAGGATCTGCAGAAGCTAGAAAAATGGTCTAATGTTTGGTAATTAAAATTCAATGCAAAGAAATGCAAAGTGATGCACTTAGGGAGTAGAAATCCACGGGAGACGTATGTGTTAGGCGGTGAGAGTCTGATATGTACAGACAGGGAGAGGGATCTTGGGGTGATAGTATCTGAGGATCTGAAGGCGACAAAACAGTGTGACAAGGCAGTGGCCAGAGCCAGAAGGTTGCTAGGCTGTATAGAGAGAGGTGTGACCAGCAGAAAAAGGAGGTGTTGATGCCCCTGTACAAGTTGTTGGTGAGGCCCCACTTGGAGTATTGTGTTCAGTTTTGGAGGCCGTATCTTGCTAAGGATGTAAAAAAAATTGAAGTGGTGCAAAGAAAAGCTACAAAAGTGGCATGGGATTTGCGTTGCAAGACGTATGAGGAGAAACTTGCTGACCTGAACATGTATACCCTGGAGGAAAGGAGAAACAGGGGTGATATGATACAGACATTAAAATATTTGAAAGGTATTAATCCACAAACAAACCTTTCCCGGAGACGGGAAGGCGGTAGAACTAGAGGACATGAAACAAGGTTGAAGGGGGGCAGACTCAATAAAAATGTCAGGAAGTATTTTTTCACAGAGAGAGTGGTGGATACTTGGAATGCCCTCCCGCGGGAGGTGGTGGAGATGAAAACAGTAACGGAATTTAAAAATGCGTGGGATAAACATAAAGGAATCCTGTTTAGAAGGAATGGATCCTCAGAAGCTTAGCAGAGATTAGGTTGCACCACTGGTGGTTGGGATGCGGGGCTAGTGCTGGGCAGACTTCTACAGTCTGTGCCCTGAAAATGGCAGATACAAATCAAGGTCAGGTATACATATAAAGTAGCACATATGAGTTTATGTTGTTGGGCAGACTAGATGCACCGTATAGGTCTTTTTCTGCCGTCACCTACTATGTTACTATGCTTTAAACTTTGATTGTTTAAATTTGTTTATCCACACCTTACATGCACATTGTACTGCTTTTAAACTCATAGATGAACAATTAGGTATAAACTGTGTTGTTTCTGTTATGGGTCCTACTGATCTGTACATCTGCTGTCTAGAATTTTGGAAGATGGAATGAGGAAATAAAAATTAAGTTTCGGATGTGCTCTGTAGATGTTGTTGGTTACTTTTGCAATGTGTGTATGGATGACTGTTCTGGTGTGTGCACATGATAATGTTTGAATAAATGTCTATACTTATGGCTATTATTTCTGAACACGTCACATCATTAAAAGGACAGACTTTTAAATGACAAGTTGGGTATATATGGTAATCTCATCTTTGTTAAATGTTTCAGATATATCCATAGACTTGCTCTCATGATGTTACGGAATTCTATTATTCTGGCTCACTGTATTTTCAAATGTAAGCCACACTGAACCCAAGTTTGCTTAGATAATGTGGGATAAATGTTCAAACAGAAAAATAAATCCTTCATGCTACACATTTGAAGGCACTGCCTATCCAACTGGATGGTGATGACACAAGGAAATCAAGTCTGGTCCAGTAAAGACTAACTCAAAATAATCTGTTCCTTAGCTGGGCTCTATTGATATAAGGGATAAGAGTTTTCAGTTTTGGCACATTATAAGTAATCACAAGAATAAATTATAATAAAACCAACAGACTGCATTAGGAGCTTATTATAGCCCATTTAGTTATGTTTCTTCAACAAATGAGAGATCTGCAAGAAACCAAATATTTATTATTATGATTTTCACTTATAAAACCACTTGTCCCTGAAACATGCTCAAAACAAAATAATCCATTTGTGTATCTAAAATATAAACTTCTACAAAACTGCTGAGGTGAAGATGTGATTCCATGTGCCCCAATGAAAGGAGAGCTTAATTTTTACTTCAATTTAATTACAATATATTCTATCTTTATAACACCAGGCTTCCCAAGGCAGATATGAGACCCTAGTCCGGGAGGGGGGGAAGCGATGTCAGCCAGCCAGACCAAAGGGAAAGGGGGATGGAGAGAGGAGGATGTGATGCCACATCTAAGGGGAAGAGGGGGTGGATACTGCGATGCCAAACCTAAGGGGAAAAGGTGGCGGACAGGAAGGAAAGCAATGGCAGGGGAATGGGAAAAGGGGGGTAGAGAAAGGAGTGAGAATGATGCTAGTCTAGATCTAAGGGAAACAAGAAGGGGAGGGAAGAGAAACGTGGGATGCATGAGGGAGAGGAGACTGGGAAAAACCTGGATCAGGGGAGGGGGAGAATAAGATGCAGTACTATGAAGCAGAGGAGAGAGATACTGGTCCTAGGTTTGAAGTGCAGGACAGAGGGAGAAAGAAGGGTGAAGAACATGGGAAGGGATGGGGACACTGAGCAAATGCTGAACATGGGCGAACAGGGACAGAGACACAGAGGGGAGGTTATGGATAGGAGAGAGAGGGAGTAAGAGGGAATGACAGTGAACATGGAGAGAAAAAAGTCAAATAGACAGGAGATAAGCAGAAGATGGATATGGATGGGGAACAGAGAGTGGAGAGAGAAAGATGGCGAGAAGGGGAGATACTGGAATGCATCATATAAAAAGGAGAGAGGGAGGCACATGCTGGAAAGGGAGAGAAAAGGCAGGCAGTGGATGGAAGGGGCAGAGAAAGCTGGCAGACACCATATGGAAAGGGGGAGAGGGCAGACAGTGGATGGAATGGGCAGAGAAAGCAGACAGACACTGGATGAAAGGGATAGAGAAAGAGAGCAGATGGTGGATGTAAGGGAGAGAGTGATGAGAAGACGAGGAAAGCAGAAACCAGAGACGACAAAGGTAGAAAAAAAAAGATTTATTTATTTGCTTTAGAATAAAGTAGTATTGTGGCTGTGGTGATAAACAGAAAATGAAAATAAGGTGATCTTTTTGTTGGACTAATTTTAATACATTTTTGACTAACTTTCAGAGACCAAAACCTCCATCCTTAGGTCAGGACAAGACCACAACACCAGTATACTGTACTGACCTGACCTGAGGTAGGAGGTTTTGGCCTCTGAAAGCTAATTGAAAAATATATTAGTCCAATAAAATGGTATTACCTTATTTTCTATTGTTTTGTTTTATTTCCATTTGTTAATTTGTAAAGTGATGATTGGTATTTGTCAGTTTTTCAAATTTATGTCTGCTATCTTTATATTTTGCACAGTACTAGGGGACATGCATCACTGTTTCTATGGTGTTGCATTGTATGCGGGATCTGGCCTCTTGGGGGTTCAGTTTAATTTTAGTTTGTGGTTACTTATTCCAGTGGCATAGGAAGGGGGGCGGGAGGGGCGGTCCGCCCCGGGTGCACGCCGCTGGGGGGTGTCGGCTCCGCTGGTTCCCCGCTCTCTCTGCCCCGGAACAGGTTACTTCCTGTTCCAGGACAGAGAGAGCAGGGAACCAGCGGAGCCGACGCAGCTCCCAGCGACGTACACTCGGGGCGGACCGGCCCTCCCGCCCGCGCCCTTTCCTATGTGAGCGACTGGTAAGAATGCACTCCGGGGGGGATGCGCCGAGGTGGGGGGGGGGGGGTGCCGTGTGCACTGGCGAACTGCCCCGGGTGGCAGCCGCCCTCGCTACAGCACTGACTTATTCTATACTTGGTGAGGATGTATTGGTGTTCTATATTTGTGAAAAAGACATGGTTTTCTGTTGGCAGAATAATTTTTACTAATGTCTTGGTTAGTTTTACAATGGGTGTACTGATGTTCTAGTGCTCACTGCATTGTTTAAGATGCTGCCTTTCCTAGGTACACCCTTGTTATGTGACTCATGGATTATTACTAAAAATAATATTTTAATATAGAGGAGAGGGTGTTAAAAAATGATGGGCCCTGGGTGTCAAATATGCTAGGTACGCCACTGTCTACAATACAGAATTTTTCAAACAAGACCCATAAACACCAAAGGTGTGGCTTAAGTTAAAGCCCATAATTATAAGGGTCATTCTGCTATTGGGACTGGCGACACTGAGCTGTGCTTTAGAGAGGCCACCCTACCCGCTTGAGGATGTCGATTAAACCAAGCGATGGCTGGTCAGCCACAGTCGTTTTCCTGCAGTTGTACCTCCGGGCCGCTGGGGGCTTATGTGTTTCCTGGGGATCCTTCTGGGCCTTGCTATTCTTCCCTCTCTCCAGTGGCCGGGGCGGGGCCTGGCATCTTCGGCTTTCAGTCATGGCAGCGGTCAAAGGGCTGGCGCTGCTGTCTTACCTGGGTCATGCGGCGCGCCGGCTCTACGGAGGTGTCGGTGCGGGCAGGGGCCGTAGTCTGGCGGCGGACTATTCAACTAACGAGAAGGAGAAGCTTTACTTACGTAAGCAGCAGCTGGAAGAAGGAGCCGGCGAAGACAGCATGAAACAAAGTGAGAGCATGAGTAGAGGCAGGAGGGTGACTTTCCCCGTCCAAAGCTAGTATCTGAGGATGGGAATAGAAAAGAAAAAGACATCACGTGCCCTGGTTCCTACTGCCACTAGGCGAAAGGGGCTTTTTTTTTGTTTTTAATCGCGGTGTGTAATTTGTATGTTTGGGTGGTGAGCGTGAGCTCTGTAGTGATCCAGGTGCACGTGGTTTCTGTTTTCCACATGCCGCCGGTTCTGCTCTTTTTCCTCCTGTTGTCTTTTGGCTGACATTCTCTTCGACTCGGGTGCTGCAAGCGCCTCCCCTCTCCTTCCCTGCACAGTGCGGTTTTCACTTTTTTTCCTTTCTTTTGTTTTTCTATGAAATTTTATTAATTTATAATGATACCGGGATATGAGATGCAAAATACAAGGAATAATCAAATTGTCAGATCAAATAATATCAACATGTGTATATAACAGAGGAGGGAAAGGGTAGGAAGGTAAAAAAAAAAAAAGGGGGGGGGGGTAGGGAAAAGCAAAATTATAAATAAAATCAATACAGAGCCTGTAATTTTCCTCCAGTGTTTTTTTTTCTTCGCCTCGCCTTTTGCGGTGGGTTCGGAATAGTGCACTAAAGCTGTGTTACTGTTGCCCGCTCCCCCAGGTTAAGAAAAAACGAAGAAGGAAGGAAACGTGAATAAAGCTTTCTCCTTCACCCCTGTCACTTAGAACTCCCCCCCCCCCCCTCAAACCCATTCAGAACTAATGTGGGTTGTGTGTTTGCTTTGAAAGTGGTACGGTCCAGCGTGCAGAGCCGAGCTTATTTTTAAATTAGAATGCTATTAACTGAAGCAACATGGCACGGTCGGTCTCATCTGGAGGAGCAGAGGGAGCACGGGGAGTTTTCAGGAGGACACTCGACAGAGCGACTAGTTTGTTATCGTCTCTTTGACGTGCACCTTAGCCTCTTCTTCTCTGACGGAAATGTGGAGCAGGCCTGGCCATAATTACGAAAGGTATTGTGTAGTGAATTAGAAAGCAGTTATGATCCATGAAGGTAAATTGTTGCTAGAAAGTTTTGCGTTCGGGACCAGATTTGCATCTCTTGCCTCCCGGTGGGGGAATTCCTTACCAAGGATCTAGTTGGGCTCAGACCATAAGATAGACGCTCAGTATCCTCACACGAACAGTATGTAGTTTTTACTTGTTGATTATGAAAACTACTAGTGAGAAATGGCCGTTTCGGATAAAAATGAAACGGGTGGAAGTCTCCGATTTACAGGCAGTAGCCAGAATGAGTCATGCTGCATTAAGACAATGTTGGATAAGATGTTGCTGTGCTCCTGGAACTGGTCTATAAAGTAGATTCATGGGCCTTGTAGCGCTATAGAAATGATAAGTAGAAGTAGTAGTCGCATGGTATCTTGAAATCCAAGATTGCAGCTTATACTGCTTTGTTTTCCAATAAGCTCACACCTTGAGTGAGACAGGTCCACCAAATGTATCATAGTTCCTCTCTTACCCCATTTTCTCCAACAGAGTGCTGGAACAACAGGAAAAATGTGATAGTCTGGCAGGAGTAAGACACCAACAATAAATTAATTTAACACCATTCTCTTGAAAGTTAACATCTCTAGACAAGCATGCTGTTTCCATTGCCTTCCAATCACACTCATATCAAGTACCTAGGTCAGATTTCCGTTTAGTTCTATAAGATGGATCAAGGGGCAGTCTGTCCCTAAGATAAATGATACATCACCAAAGTTAATTTATGAATAGTAAGAAAATCTTCACATAAATCTTTAGTAAAGTCTTTTCCTGTGTGACAACAGGCTTAATAGATTTTGAAGCTAAGAAATAAGTGAGCTGCAAATAAGGAAAATGATCACTTGGTGGCAATAGTCATGCGCAAGCTATTCAAAAGGTATTAAGTCAGTGTCATCAAAAAGTTGCCCCAGGTAACTGCATCAGATGCAACCACCTAAAGACCCCAGGACTTTGACCAGGTGGAAAGAGAAGGGTTATCCTCAACAGGAGAAAACTTTGATAACTGAAAGTCGATCTCATCCCATGCAATCCCAATCCTGAAGAGTATTGCAAGTAGTAGGGCAAATGATCATTGCAAGCTCTCTATGTTGAGGAGGCACACAAAGAGATCAAGTTCATAGGGCCAGCTTGAGCCTGCTCCAACACAATCCACAGCTTATGAGGATGGGCTTGAAACCGCTCAATGCCTGCACGTACCTGAGCCGATTGATGTTAGAGACAAGTGGGGCACACCAAGGCTGCCCTATTTCCTATGCCTATAAAGAAAGTTACAAAGCAATCTTGGACGTTTGTTGTTCCATATAAAGGGTGGTATGTGATTTTGAAGGTAAGAAACAAATGTTCTAGACAATACTTGAAATATAAAAGCCTAGGTAAAAGATTAATTTTTATCATGGCTATTCAACCAAACCAGGAAATGGACAAGTGATACTTTTAAAACAAATAGGGTGAAATATTTTTTTAATTCAAAGAATAGTTAAGCTCTGGAACTTGCTGCCGTAGGATGTGGTAACAGCAGTTAACGTATCTGGGTTTAAAAATGGTTTTGGATTGGGGCAAGAGTGCGGATTAGAGCGGACACGTGAAAGAGAGCTCCTGACTCCTCAAGGCAATCTCCTTCTGGCGAGAAATTCCTACCCCAGGATATGGGGAAGGGGAAACCCAGAGATCTGGTCTCCTCGGCTTCTGGAACTAATCCCGCTCCCCGGCAGTTGACCCTTGAGCAAGTTGGCATCCTTTCATGGGCTATGCAGATACCCACCTTGAATGCACCCATGGAGGTTTCCCTGGGTCACAGCGAAGGAGCGGTCTCGCTGAGCCCGCTCTAAATACAGCTCCTCCGCAACCCGGAAGTAGTTTCATCTCCGAGGCAGGAACTCCGCGTTCGGTTCCCGGAGAGGAGAGTAGCAAAACGCTCCTAGGAGGTACCTCGGCGACTTTTGCCCCGATAGTGGGAACAACTGAAACTTGGAGGGTTAATGCAACCTTGACCCCCACGCTCTTGAGAGCTACAACCGTTGGTGAAACGGAGATGACAAAACCTGCTGTAGTAACATTGGACTCCCTTTGGGACGTACTTCAGGGAATCAATTCCTTACTGACTAAGGTAACTAACTCTTTCACTAAAGAAATTTTGGATTTAAAACAGTTGCAGCAGAAGTTAGTGGATAAATTTCAAGATCAAGAGAATCAAGTCGGAAGTTTAAAGGCTGAACTCTCTACTTTGCAGTTGTTTGCAGGAGAGGTCTCTAAAGATAGGAATATATTGAAGAAGAAAATGGAATTTTTGGACAATCAGGGGAGGAAGAATAATTTACGTTTCATAAATTTTCCTAAAGTTCCTCTGTCTCAGCCTATAGATATGCTTCGTAGATATTTCCATGAAATACTTAAAATCCCAGCTGAGGGGTTTCCACCGATTAATAAAAGTGCAGTATTTAACTGGGAATAAGAAATTGGCTCCCTTGGCTGCCCAAATTCCGCTTGAAAATTTAACAGATTTTTTTGAGAATTCACTGGACACTGTGACTGAGAGAACAACCCTTCTGGTATCATTTGCGATGGAGTTGGACGGAAATGTTTTCAAATTATATTTTAAAAATTTAAATGAAAAACTCCTAGGGGAACAAGTCCGCATTTATCCAGATTTAAAAAAAGATACTCAGTTGCGGAGACGAGAATTTATGAGTCTTAGACCTAGAGCAATAGCCTTAGGCGCTTTGTTTGTCTTAAAATTTCCATGTCGCTGCATTATATCTATAGATTGTTACATATATGTTTCTTGAACCCCAAAAAATGAAAGTCTTTATTAGCTCTAGAGAAAGTAGAGGAACTCAAACCTGACTGTTCAATAGGTTGTGTGATGCTGTTTTAAATGGACCTCTTTTAGCCCCCTTCTGGACTTTTCCAAATGGGGAGGGGAACATCTTAAGTTCATCCAGAAGATTCTTTATAGTTTCCCTCCAATCCCAGGGTGGTTGGTTCTGGGGAGGCATCAGAAGGCGTAATTCAAAACTGATCCCCATGACCTCTGCTTTCTGCCTTTCTGGATCTAGGTGTATTCTGGGCCATTTATGTTCCCACATATAGTCTATTTGAATCTATCAGTATTTTGTGCACAAAATGAGTGTCTGGTGTGGGTTTAGTTTAGTTTGTAAAATAAGTAACAGGTAAGGAATACTTGAAAATGAAGACAGAGATAGGTTTCAGATAGAAGGCATTTATTCTTACCAAAGTTTCAAAGTATTACAGACATCGGACAGATTCTGGGTTCAATGGCACAGCGCTCTGCCGTCTGAGATGCGTTGGGGACGACTCCGAACTTAAGCCAAATTCACCCTTCTTTTATACTCTCATCTCTCTATTGAAGTCTATGGCAGCACCTATTTTGGGACCTGTTTTTTTCAAATATTTCTCAATTTCTGCGGTTAAACTGTCGCGTACTGCCATCTGTGCATTTTGTACCCAGCTCTTCCGTTCCATGTATTTCACAAGGTTGCAACATTTTCCGGTAATATCAACATGTTTTTTTGGAACAAACTGTTTTTGCGGTTACTAACATTTTTTTCTGTTGAGATACCAGTTTCACATATTTCATCAACATCTTTCACAACACCTTCTGATCTCTGTATCAGTATCATTTTATACAATAATGTACTAAATTAGGCCCCATTTTGAGAACCACATTTTATTCATTTTATCCATCATTCTTTCATTTCAGGTGCTATATATTATTTGGATATTGTACCTGTACCTGTTTGTGTCAAGACTCATTGTTCAGACCTGCTTTCTGCAGATTCTCAAATATTAATTCATTTGTTACTTGTTTGGCCTAATCAGTACTTTTTCAGATGTTTTTGGCTCTGTGGCTTTGTCCATCACAATTCCAGTGGCAGATCTAAAACCAGGCCATATATTAACAGTTGCTACGCTGATATTTGGCTGTGAGTAATGTGCATGCCACCGCTCTTAGATTAGTTTTTTATTTCCTTTTTTCTTTTAATATTCCGTGTTTCTTGCCCGTGTAATTGTGGTCTAAAAGTATTTGATTTATTTCCTAATATGTAATGCAATGATAATTTGTTTCCTTTTTCTGACATTTATGTTGTATGACGACTAAGTGTAATATAAATTCAATAAATAAAAAATGAAAAAAAATGGGTTGGATAAGTTCCAGAGGAAAAGGCCATAGTCTACTATTTGAAATACACATGGGGGAAGCCACTGCTTGCTCTGGTTTGGTAGCATGGAATGTTGCTGCTATTTGTGTTTCTGCCAGGTACTTGTGACCTGTCTTGGCCACTGACCTAGTATGTGTGTTTGCTTCCAGTGCAATCTTATTTTCAAAATCTCTTTGCCTTCTTTATCAGCGCTTTGCATTTGACTTTCTCCTTATGCTGTTTCCTGTTATTTTCAGTCAAATCCTTTTTCCATTTAGGATGTTCTTTTAGCTCTAGTAAATGTAACACCAGGGCATGCTAGGGAGGTACAATTCCTTGAAAAAATCAAGGACTGCTTTACGGAGCAGCTGGTTCTGGAACCAACAAGAGGGGGAACAATTCTAGACCTAGTCTTTAGTGGGGCACGTGATCTGGTGCAGGAGGTAATGATGCAGGTGCCACTTGATAACAGTGATCATAACATGATCAGCTTGGATATAATCTCTGGAGTAAGTACACACAGGAAATCTAATATGTTAGCAAACTTTAAAAAAGGAGACTATGATATAATGAGGAGAATGCAGCTGCTTCTTTAGTTTTTTTTTTTTTTTTTTTGACCAAAAGTCAAAAATTTACATCAGGTGTGGATGCTATTCAAAAATACTGTCCTGGAGGTCCAGACCAGATGTATTCCAAGGCCAAATGACAGCTGAAGTTTAAAAAATGAGGTGAAGGAAGCTATTAGATCTAAAAGAAAATCGTTCAGATCTAACAGAATATAATAGAAAACATCATAAGGAATGGGAAGTCAAATGCAAACCGTTAATAAGGAAGGCAAAGACAGACTAGTAAAAAAAACTTTTTTAGGTATATTAGAAGCAAGATACTAGTAAAAGAATCCAACTGACTGAGGGCTAAAAGGGGCACTCAGATATAATAAAGCCACAGTGCAAAGATTTTAAAAAAGTTATTTGCTTCAGTTTTCACCAAGGAAGATGTGGGAGAGATACCAGTGGGTGTGGAATTAGAACTTCAACTGAACAAACTAAAAAAAAAAACTAATCCACGATAAAAAAATGTTGACTGGATAAGCAATATTTATGTTAGGGAAGGAAAAGCCTCAAAGAGCTAAAAAAATCTTTCTGATTTAAAGAGCTAGTTGATCATAATGATCTGCACTTCATCATCGGCAAAAACCTTCCCCGCAAAAGCATTAAACCTTATTGTGAAAAAATTGGTCTTTAAGTGCTTCTCGTAAAAACTTTTTGAGAGAATGATTCCAAAGAAATACTTAAGTGATTTGTTAGGCAGTCCTTCAAATATAGTTAACAATAATAGTGAAAGCAAAAGAACACTTATCTCAATGAACCACCAGTTGGATACAGAGTGAGCATCAATTTTTTCTTAGATTCTCCTCATCTCGGGCCAACGATGGCCAGCATTTTGCATAGCTGCTTCAGGGTCCCGAGTGGTGGGATCTTAAGACTTGTACTTTCACGGACATTATGCTCATAATGTCCGTGAAAGTACGAGTCTTACAATCCCGCCACAGAGGACCCTGAAGCAGCTATGCTCATAATGTCCGTGAAGCTGGATTCTCCATTGCCAGTAGGATGGAGAGGCCTGTCCAACCCAGTGTTGTAGAATACATTTTTTCCCCATACATTTTTAGTGCCAGCTGATTTTTTTGCTTGAGCTAAAAACCCTAGCACACCTTAGTAAAAGACCCCCCTAATTGTTTACTTGACAGCTCCTAATAAGTAAGACTATTTTACCCACGTTCCCAATATAAAGGCTTCAGAAGTGTAATTAGATATTAGGTAATTACTTTTAAAATTAAATTGCAAATTTCAATGTAACAATATAATTAGTAAATATTAATGGACATTGGTAAAATGTTTATCAGTCTTATTTTTTTCTCTATATCTTCAGATGATTTGTTGATGGAATTTCCACATCCTAAAAACCTGCTTAATAGTGTGATTGGAAAAGCTTTGGGGGCCTCCTATACTAAAGACACCCTTGTATATATCCACACTGATGGGACAAATGGAAAGGTAAGCAGTACTCTGCTGGGCTATGACCAGTCCAAGAATTTCAACAGGGCACCCTGTGGTTTGTATGTTTCTACAGCCAAGTATCTGCCTCACAAACAGGTGAATATATGGAGACTCAAGAATTCTAGTGAGCAACTGACTACTGGATCCTTAATTTGGAAAACTGAACAAAGGTTCCTTGTACACAGTGCCTGAAAGTATGTTGTGTTAAGGTGGTAGTTGGTCATAGAGCAGTCTTCCTGTGGGTTGAGCTTTGCTTCTGTGGATGCAGATGTTGCTAACAAAGGATGTTAAATTCACTTCCAACTAAGAAAGGCTGTTGAGCACTTCTGTGCCTCACTGGGATCCAAGATGGCGCATGTCAACAGACGTGCGTCGTGAGAGCTCCCGTACCTCCGCTGTGTGTTTGGCAGTGCAGCGCGTCCCCAGTGAAATGGGCAAGAGAAAGGGGAAAACCGGTACCCCTGCCTCCTCGGGACCGGTTGGGAACCCCACCTCGCGTCAATCTACTTTGGAGGCAAACGGGATCCGGGCGCCGGAGACTCCAACGCTTACCTCAATAGCGCAGACATCCGCACACAGCAGTAGCGAGGGAGTGACGCTCAGTCCTCCTTCGCAAGGCCTAACCCCGCCACAACCCGGAAGCAGTCTTGTTCTAAGCAGCGATCGCTCGAGGACGTCCGAAGTGGGCTTGTTTCCTAAAGCGCTCGGAGGAGGCTTACTCGCTGAATCCCTCTCTGGAGAAACATCGATTGAGGGATTGAGATCTACCTCGACGCCGTTACAGCCCAGAGAAGGTATTTCCGGGGGAATTTGTGGTTTGGTAAAACCTGCCTCAGTCACAATTGACATGCTCTGAAATGTCATACAGAGGCTTGACTCATCTTTAATTAAAATTTCGGAATCTCTTCAAGGAGAGACCCAGGAACTTAGAAATAATCTTCAACAATTATCCAGTAAAGTAGAGGGAAACACAGATGGTATAAAAAAAACTGGAAATTGAAATGGTATCCTCCAAAGAAACTACAACAGCACTAATTAAGGAAAGAAATGTAGTTGCTAGAAAATATGAGTTCCTTGAGAATCAACTCAGGAAGAATAACTTGCGATTTTTGAACTTTCCTGTCTCAACTTTTATTTCCCCAATGGAACTGTTAAAGAAATATTTCTCACAAATTTTGAGTTTTACAAATAAGTACCCACCAGTGACAAAAGTTTATTATATAAAAGGAAAAAGGGAGATTGAACAATTACCAAAGGCAGGTGAAGAACTTTTAAATATAACAGAAATTTTAGAATCCTCTGTGATAACAGAGAGAGCTACTTTATTGGTATCCTTCGCTTTTGAACTGGATAAAATCAATGTTCAACGTATATATTTTCAACATATGAAAGAAGATTTCATGGGGGGACAGATTAAAATTTTTCCTGATTTATCATGGGAAACTCAGTTAAGGAGGAAAAAACTTCTTGCCTTTAAGGCAAGAGTTTTAGCCCTAGGGGCATCTTTCTTTATTAAGTTCCCATGTAAATGTTTAATTTCTTATGAAACTAATAATTTTCTTTTTACTGACCCCATGAAACTTCAAGAATTTGTAATTGCTAAAGAAAGTTTGAGAAATCCCTCTGGAGGAGTGGCCTAGTGGTTAGGGTGGTGGACTTTGGTCCTGGGGAACTGAGGAACTGAGTTCTATTTCCGGCACAGGCAGCTCCTTGTGACTCTGGGCAAGTCACTTAACCCTCCATTGCCTGCTGCATTGAGCCTGCCATGAGTGGTAAAGCGCGAGGTACAAATGTAACAAAAATAAAAATAACCAGAATAACGCTGCTATTTGATTGTAAAGTTGGTTTAACCTCTGTTCTAAAATTTAAGATGATATTGTGTTTAAGTTAATTTTTGATTCTTGGATATCACTGGTAGTGGTCTATGAAAATGAGAATATTTTCCTGTATGTTAATTTTTGAAATGATTCTATTTTCTATAATTTTCTCTTATTGCGTTCCTTTGTGAATGTTATAAATTAAAACTAATAAAGAAATTAAATTAAAAAAAATCCACTTCCAACTTTACTTGTAAGTGTGGGTAAAATGTCCACAATGATCTTATAAACCCAACGCTACAATTATTTTAATAAAGGTACCAAACATAAACTTCATTCAAACTTTCAATATCATCTTCTCAAGGACCTCGGCAGCGACTTGTTTCACATAGAGAGACAGCTCTGTGGCTTACTGAAATCATAATCTGTTCAAATCTTTTATGTGCTTAAATGTATATACACAGAGATACAGAAGAGCAGAACCTTGAACACTCTGGAAACAGCAAAGGTGATAAAATGAAACGATTCTGTATGGTTTAGAAGATGTATTAATCAGCAAGATTGACTCAACAAACGGTCTGCAGTTCAAAGAATGTATATAAACTTATTACTCTTTATGTTTGAAAATTTTAAGAGACCATTTATCTTTATCTTTATAATTATGTTGAAATCATTTATTTTAGAACAGCAATAAAACACAAACATCTGAAAACTTAAGGCAAGAATGCATTGTTCTATAAATGAATATACAGAGGAAACACTACTATTCAGTATAAACCATGCCAAATCCTCCCTTTCCTACCACTCTATCCCTATGCAAAACTACATGGTTCCAAAAGGACAGTATCAGTTAAGAATACGGCTGCTGGCTGAAGACGTGCCCAAAATTATCTTTATAATTATAAGCTGCTATAAGGGCACTAGCCAGCATGGGCCATGTTTCGCTATCGCTGTATCAGGACTTTGGTCCTACAGCAAAACAGATAATTAAAACTTACTCCTCATACTTAAACATGAAACAAAGATCATGATCAGTACTGTAGTAACTGCTAAAACAAATTCTTATTCCAAAGTGTCTCCTGCTAATCCATTCAAGATGGCATCTATTGAAAGATGCCAACCTTTTAAACTATCACATGACACCTCCACCAGTAGCCAGTGGAGTTTCACAGTAAGGACAACCAATCGAATTCTAAGTTTAATCCCTTGAGATAGATGGTATTTAAATCATGAATCCAACGCTGTTCATTTAAGTTTAGAAGATACTCTGTATTCCCTCCCTTCCAACCCATTTCAGTTTTATCAGTTATACTCCCATTTAATCTCACAGTGCATGCAAGCCAGGAATCGCGTGGGGCATGGAGGAAATGGTCGTCGGCAGCACATTTTTAGATTTGGTGTGGCATCAGAATATGCTGGGGTCACCAGCAGGACTAGTGCGCATTTTGAAAACGCACGGAGCACAGCTGCCATTTTACAGGCTCAGGGCCTGAAAGAGCATTCAGCTGCATCAGGATCTTTGTTTTTTTTCCGGAGGTTATATTGCTTTTACACCAAACCTGTTTACTAAAACAGGGACAGTCAGAGTTGCTTCAGGGTGCTTCAGTTTCTCGCCCTGCTTGCCCCTCCAGCTCCTAAGAGATCTCATTTAGACCTCCAGGAGTGGGCAGATGAGGCTATCTCTGCTTCTCCCTCCTTATCTGATGTAGCCTCAGTCTATGCAGAGGAGCCATCACTGAAGGAGCTGTTAGAGGAGGGAGAGCTCCCACCTGAGGAGGAGGATAATCCGAAAGTACTGGGGTTTCATAAAGAGGAGCTCAGAGCTCTTATTTCTTAGACACTGGTGGTGCTTTCCGTTGAGGCTTCTGCTTCGGTGTCAGGAGTTTCATCTTAGTTGATCATGAGGGGGCTTAGAGGACCTTCTAAGGCCTTACCAATGTATCCAGACATTTAGGACCTGATTACAGCAGAATAGGTCTTGCTGGATGTGGGACTGAGAGTGGGAAGAGCCATGGCTTGCCTCTTCCCATTAGTTCTAGACGAGAAGGATAAATTTGCAGCTTCCTGGTGTGGTCTTCCTTGTTACAGCAGTGACTAAGAAGACCAGTGTGCCAGTGGAAGAGGACATTGCCCTAAAAGACCTACAAGATAGGAAGCTAGAAGGCTCGCTGAGACAAGCTTTTGCAGTGGTCTCTTTGGTCCTTTAAGTGACAGTGTGCAGCTCGTTTGTGGTAAGAGCATTCCTGAAATGGCATCAGCAATCGGCATCACAAGACAGACGCCATAACTCCTAGCTGGAAGCGGGGTTGACCTGCTTGGCGGATGCTGTTTGACATGTTACAAGTTAGGGCCTGCAGTATGTTTTTGACTGTCATGGCACATCGACAACTCTGGTTGCAACATTGGGCAGCAGATGCAGCATCAAAGTCATGCCTAGTTAAACTGCCCTTTTGAGGCAAGTGGCTATTTGGAGAAGATCTCTGTAACTTGGTGAAAGAACTAGGGGAAATTAAGCCACAGCCAAGCCTCTGGTCATCTGTCTTCAGGGGGCTCTTGATTTAGAGACAGCAGATGATACGGGCCTGGTCATCAGCAATATGATCCGAAGTCCCACTTTCAGGCATACCAGTCTTCTTTTTGTGCAGACAGGAAGTCCTTCTCTCAGCTAGAGCGCTCAATGCCTCCTGAGCGTCTTTCAGTGGGAGGACTTCTTCAGGAGTTGGAGTGCACCAAAATTATGTCAAAACACTGGCTTCTGCATGTTCTTAGAGAACACTACAAGTTGGTGTTCTCCCACCTGGTCGCTCCTCTCTTGCAGTCCCTTTTTGAAAGGGAACCAAGGTGGTCGAGACTCAGGCCACCGTATATTCTTTGCTAGTGCTCTGGGCCATTGTTCCAGTTTCCTAGGCCAAACAGGGGCAAGGCAGATACTCCATCTACTCCGTGGACAGGATGCTGGGCTCGATGGACCCTTGGTATTTCCCAGTGTGGCATTACTTATTGTTGCAAAGAAGGAAGGCACCTTTCATCTGATCTTAGATCTCAAAGGTCTAAACCGCTGCTTCCGAGTGTCCCGCTTTTGCATGGAAACACTAAGAGTAGTCATAGCCTTGGTTCAAGCGGGAGAATTTCTCACTGCTGTCGGTCTCAAGGAGGTTGTCAGGCTTCTTCCCTGGAAGCACGGGGTTGTGAGCCCTTGGACCACTACCGTGGAGCGACAGTGGCAGGCAAGATCACCTTCAAAGCAGAGGCGAGGCAAGGCTGGATTGGAACCCCGGACTGGAGTTCTGCACTGGAATACACAGGACTGGAACGCACCGGACGGATGCGCACTGGACTGGAACACACGGGACCGGAACCCGCAGGACACGAACACACTGGACCTAGGCTTCGCCTACGCTTAGCCACCGTTCCCCGCGGGTTGAGCCCTCAGGTTCGGGCAGCCGGTAGGGCTTACAGGAAAACCGGAACTGGAACGGGCAAGCAGGAACAACAGGAATCAGGATACAGAAGTGCCCCCAGGCACCTAGGCGAAAGCAAGACAGGCAGGGAATGTCCGGGTTCCGGCAATAGTCAGGTCTGGCCACAGGCAGAGAATATCCGGGTTCAGGCAGTAGTCGGGTCAGGCAGCAGGCAGAGAGTGGTCAGATAAAGGCAAAGGTCAGGTCAAGTAGCAAGACTATGGCTGGAGCTCCAGTAGCAAGGAGAACTGGCAGCGGACAGGACTAGGGCAGAAGCTCCAGAAGCAAAGGAAAACACAAACGGGAAAACTAGAAAGCTAAACACAAGAGAACTAGTAAAAGCTGTACACAAGCTAACAAGAAAGCTATGCCCAAGCTAACTAGTCACAAGCTAGAAACACACACTAAGCAAACACAGGAGAACTAGTAAAGCTGTACACAAGCTAACAAGAAAAGCTATGCCCAAGCTACTAGTAACAAGCTAGAAACTCACACTGAACTGGACAAGGTAGCAATGCACAGAGCACTCTAACATACCAGGGACCTTAGACAATTCAAAGGCAAAGGCTGCAGTCACCAAGTGATTAATAAAGCTCTTCAACACCTGAGGAGCAGCTGCAGCCATCAGTAAGCAACTACGGAGGCTGTCCAGGCACAAACAAGAGAAACAAGTCCGGCAGCCTGGAAGAACCGGACCGGGCCAAAGTCTGGAACGGGTAGGAACAACAAGACAAACTATGGCAGCCACTGGCTCTGGCCACCAGCTGGTGAGAGAAGCACAAACCAAGGAGCAGGCAGAGCGCACACAGAACATAGAGAGACTTAGAATACCTAGGTGCAGCAGAGAGGAGCAAACAGAGCCAGGCTTGAGGTAGAGCTAACTCAGGCAGCACCCCCAGGTGCAGTAGAGTGGAGTACTTAGAGCCATGCTGGAAGCATCCAGCACACAGAAGGGAAACTACTCCAGAAAGGATAGGCAGAAGCCAGCTTAGAAGCTGACCTCCAGAAATAAGGTAAGTCTGAGGGTGGTCACGACCACAGACGTGACAGAGGTGTACTTGCATGTACCCATATGCCTGCTGCAGCAGAGGTTTCTACTGATTTGTGGTGCTGAGCAGTCACTCCCAGTTGAAGGCTTTTTCCTTCGGTCTCACTATGTCTCCAAGAACATCTACCAAGATTATGGTAGTGGTTGTGGTGGCAGCCTTCCTTCGGCACTAGGGAATCAGAGTTCACCCTTATCTCGATGACTGGCTTATTATTCTATTGAGAGAGTGTGGTGGTGATGGACAGAGTTGTCCGTCTTATGCAGTTGGGTTGGGTGATAAATACTGAGAAGAGCAGACTAATTCCATTGCAGATGTTGGAGTATCTAGGCTTTCTATTTGACACAGCATGGGAGCGGATATTCCTCAGAGTGCAGGAGGTCAAAACTGGTTGAACAGATTTGTATTCTCAGTGAAGGCAGGGCCAGAGTCTGGGACTACGTCCAGGTTGTGGGATTGGTGACGATTGCGATGGAAGTGGTGCCATGGGCAAGGGCTCATATGCGGCCATTAAAGGAGTCTCAGCTGCTTGTCTCCTGCATCACAGAAATACAGTCTTCGTCTTCTTTGGCCGCTGGTTGCCAGACAATGTGCAGTGGTGGTTGTCGCCCAGGATTTTGACACTCGAAGCTTCCTTTCTGATAACACAATGGGATGCTGTCATGAAATGTCTATCCACCTGCCTGGGGTAACCCCGCTGCCACTTAGAGGGTCTGTCCCCAGCACAGCTCAGGTCTGCCTGCACCTGCCGCTTTTGCTCTATTCTGTCACTCTCCTCCCACCGACTGGGTCTCAACTGCCTCTGGGCAAGTTTCCTGCTCTCAGATTATCCCCAGTGATTTATAGGTTACTGGATCCACACTCCCAGTGGTCCCACAGTTCCTAGAAAGTACTCGCAGACCCCAGCACATAAACCACCAGGATTCTTAATGATTCCAAACAAGCAGAGTAAATAAACTAAAATTGTTTATTGTCTGAAAAATTAGAACAATGAACAGAAAATGTGCAATCGGCAAAACAATAACAGGTAACTGAAGTATGTATCAGTTATAATACTAACTAAACATTTGTATACTATCTAACTAGTACCTGGAGAAATCAGGACATATAGCTGCTCATGTTATCAAATATAACTGTTCACAGGCTTCAGCAAAGAGATCTCTCTCTTCTCCCTGGCTGAAACTGGAGCAAAAGCCAGTAGCTCCTGGGTAACTTTACTCTAGGCCAATCAGAGCCCAGAACAACATTTGAAAATAGCTGGCCACATCACTTCAGGCACTTCCTCTTTGTGCTTAAACTAAAGGAGGAATCATTCACTTATCTGCAACAGCTTAAAACATAACGTGCACCAGCTGCTGGCCAATCTAAAGAAATATATAGCATGAAAATATCAAAACAATTATCACAGGTGTAAAAAAGTCCACTGTTTTGTCATAGAGGTGATGACAGTGGATGTCAGCAAGTGGGTTTGGGGAGCATAATTACAGGTTCCATCTGGAAGAGGGTACCTGGTCAGAACAGGATTCTCAGTGGTTGATACATTTCTTGAAACTCGGGGCAGTGTAGAATGTCTTAGATGATTTCACTCCCTTTCTGGTGGGGGTCCTGGTCCAAGTTTTCTCTGACAATGCAACTGCGTTGGCTTATATCAACAACAAGTCCTGACCCACAGCCATCTAATGGCGGTGGAGGCGGTCTCTCTCATGAGGTGGGCAGACAAAATTTTTCTCTGCTTGTCAGCAGCTCCCATTGCTGGGTCCTTGAATGTGGAGGTGGACTTTCTCAGCAGGCACTCATTGGACCCAGGAGAATGGGAGCTATCCAGCTAGGGTTTCAGCTGATAGTGGACCGATGGGGTTCTCCGCTTCTAGATGGCGATGAAAAGGAATTCCAAAGTGCCCAAGCTCTTCAGCCTTCGGAAGGAACCGGGCTCAGTAGGGATTGATGCTGTACTTTAGACCTGCACACGAACTGGAGGAACACTCAGTCCCTACATACACCCGCGAAAGAAAGGTCAAGGAGTATATTTATAAATGACCTAGAGATGGGAGTAACTAGTGAGGTAATTAAATTTGCTGATGACACAAAGTTATTCAGAGTCATTAAATCGCGGGAGGATTGTGAAAAATTACAAGAGGACCTTAGGAGACTGAGAGACTGGGCGTCTAAATGGCAGATGACATTTAATGTGAGCAAGTGCAAAGGGATGCATGTGGAGAAAGAGGAACCCGAATTATAGCTACGTCATGCAAGGTTCCACGTTAGGAGTCACGGAACTAAGAAAGGGATCTAGGTGTCATTGTTGATACGTTGAAACCTGCTGCTCAGTGTGGTGCTGCGGCTAAAAAAGCAAATAGAATGTTAGGTATTATTAGGAAAGGAATGGAAAACAAAAATGAGGATGTTATAATGCCTTTGTATAGCTCCATGGTGCTACCGCACCTCGAATATTGTGTTCAATTCTGGTTGCCGCATCTCAAAAAAGAAATAGTGCAATTAGAAAAGGTGCAGAGAAGGGCGACGAAAATGATAAAGGGGATGGGACGACTTCCCTATGAGGAAAGGCTAAAGCGGCTAGGGCTCTTCAGCTTGGAGAAAAGGCGGCGAGGAGATATGATAGAGGTCTATAAAATGAGTGGAGTTGAACAGGTAGATGTGAAGCTGTTTATGCTTTCCAAAAATACTAGGACTAAGGGGCATGCGATGAAGCTACAATGTAGTAAATTTAAAACGAGTCGGAGAAAAATTTTCTTCACTCAACGTGTAATCAAACTCTGCAATTCGTTGCCAGAGAATGTGGTAAAGGCGATTAGCTTAGCGGAGTTTAAAAAAAGGTTTGGATGACTTCCTAAAGGAAAAGTCCATAGACCTTTATTAAATGGACTTGGGGAAAATCCGCTATTTCTGGGATAAGCAGTGTAAAATGTTTTGTACTTTTTTGGATGTTGCCAGATATTTGTGACCTGGATTGGCCACTGTTGGAAACAGGATGCTGGGCTTGATGGACCTTTGGTCTTTCCCAGTATGGCAATACTCATGGTCTTATGTACTTATGAGTAGGATAGATGGCAGATAGGCTCTTCCAAAAAAACCAAGGGAGACGTCAACTCAACAAGGTGATCTTTATTGAAACAAATCATAAGACTCGACACAGCAACTGTGTTTTGATGTTAAAAACGTCTGCATCAAGAGTCTCGTTTGTTGTACAAAGGAAGGTAATGTTTCCAAAACTACATGCAACTTTAGATCCAAAGTCTGCAAACGTGTGATAACTTCTGTCAGCAAAAACACTGGCATTTTTGCTGACAGAAGTTGTTGTGCAGATTAAACATAGGTGAAATAGGAGAACCCTGGGGTTTTCCCCACAACCTGGGTTCCATGCAGCTGGCACCTCAACCTTCATTTTCACCTTATGCTTGATAGGAAACCCTTAAACCATTCCAGGATGGCTCCTCCAATGCCATATTGTAGAATACTATATACATGGCCTTTTGTGATTTAGGGGCAATCATTTGATTGCACCTTAATTCTAGAGGTGTGTTTGATATGTTATGCTGGTAATCTGTAAAGAAAAATGTGTGCATACATCCTATATAATAAAATGCACCTCCAACATTCTGAAGCTGACTCCATGGCTGAGGCATTCCTGCTCTCTATCCATCTCCTGAATTCCGGGTTCGTCACAAGCAGAAGGTTTCTCGGCTTCAGAATGTTGGAGGTGCATTCTATTAAATAGGATTAGTCAGTTCCTTGAAGCACAGCCAGAGCTCAGTGTCCTGCACAGTAACGCTCGGACACCAGAGAGGGGGGGGGAGGTATCTCTGTCACACACACACACTCTCTCTCACACAGTCAATGTCTTTCTCACACACTCTCACACTGTATCACATTCACTCTGTGTCACACAGTCACTCATACACTCACTCACAGAGAGTCTGTGTTTCACGCACACTCTCTCTCGCACACACTGTATCTGTGTGAAACTCTCTCTCGCTCTCACACTGTCTCACATACACACTTGCACACACTCTCATTCTCACTCGCACCCAGACTCGCTCTCTCACACACACACACACACACTCGCACATTTACTCTCTCTCACACACACTTTCACATACGCTCTCTCAAACATACACACTCTGAGGAAAACATTGCTAGCGCCCATTTCATTTGTGTCAGAAATGGACCTTTTTTTTACTAGTGTCTTTATAGAATAGACTACAAGTAGGTGTCCTTTATAGAATTATCCTTGTGTCTCAATTATTGTAACTCTGTATACTGTGAACTCAGAACATTCAATCTTAAATGCTTTCATAACATCCTGAATACTATCATTACTTATTACTCCTCTGTAATGCTTATAAATATGATCATGTTACTCCTCTTTTATCTAGAAATCATTGGCTTCCTGTCATTTTTAGAATACAGTTTAAAATCTTTCTCTTAACTCATAAGGCATTTTATGCTTGTATCCCGCTCTGCTTAGCTTCCTCTCTGACCACCTATTCACTCTTCCCCATCCCATGCTCTTGGATTACATAAGTACATAAGTGTTGCCATACTGGAACAGACCAAAGGTTCATCAAGCCCAGCATCCTGTTTCCAGCAGTGGCCAGTCCAGGTTACAAGTACTTGGCAAGATCCTAAAACAGTACAATTTATTTTATGCTGCTTATCCTAGAAATAAGCAGTGGATTTTCCCGAAGTTCATTTTAATAATGGCTTACGGACTTTTCTTTTAGGAAACTATCCTAACCTTTTTTAAGTCCCGCTAAGCTAACTGCTTTTACCACATTCTCTGGCAACAAATTCTAGAGTTTAATTCACATTGCGTGAAGAAATATTTTCTCCGATTTGTTTTAAATTTACTACTTTGTAGCTTCATTGCGTGCCCCCTAGTCCTAGTATTTTTGGAAAGAGTAAATAAGTGATTCACGTCTACCTATTCCACTCCACTCATTATTTTATAGACCTCTATCATATCTCCCGTCAGCCTTCTTTTCTCCAAGCTGAAGAGCCCTAGTCGGTTTAGCCTTTCCTCCATAGGGAAGTCGTTCCATATCCTTTATCATTTTTGTCACCCTTCTGTGTACCTTTCCTAATTCCATTGTATCTTTTTTTGAGATGTGGTGACCAGAATTGCACACAGTATTCAAGGTGCAGTTGCACCATGAAGCGATACAAAGGCATTATAACATCCTCATTTTTGTTTTCCATTCCTTTCCTAATATCTAACATTCTATTTGCTTTCTTAGCTGCTGCCGCACACTGAGCAGAGAGTTTCAATGTATCATCAACGATGATGCCTAGATCCCTTTCCTGGTCGGTGACTTCTAATGTGGAACCTTGCATCACATAGCTATAGTTCGGGTTCCTCTTTCCCACATGCATTACTCTGCACTTGCTCACATTAAACATCATCTGCCATTTGGATGCACAGTCATAAGAACATAAGAGTAGCCATACTGAGTTAGACCAGTGGTCCTTCTAGCCCAGTATCCTGTTTTCCAAACAGTGGCCAAGCCGGGTCACAAGTACCTGGAAGAAACTCAAATCGTGGCAACACTCCATACTACAAATCCCAGGGCAAACTGTTGCTTCCCATGTCTGTCTCAATAGCAGACTATGGACCTTTCCTCCAGGGCTTTGTCTAAACCTTTTTTAAACCCAGATACACTAACAGCTGTTACCACATTCTCTGGCAAAGAGTTCCAGAGCTTAACTATTCGTTGAGTAAAAAATTTTTTCCTCCTGTTTGTTTTAAAAGTATTTCCATGTAACTTCTTTGAGTGTTCCCTATTCTTTGTATTTTTGGAGCAAGTAAGAAAATCGATTTACTTCTACTTGTTCTACACCACTCATGATTTTGTAGACCTCAATCATACCTCCCCTCACCTGTCTCTTTTCCAAGCTGAAGAGCCCTAACCTCTTTAGCCTTTCCTCATACGAGAGGAGTTCCATCCCGTTTATCATTTTGGTCCCTCTTCTTTGAACCTTTTCTAATTCCGCTATATCTTTTTTGAGATACAGTAACCAGAACTGAACACAATACTCAAGGTATGGGCGCACCATGGAGAGATACAGAGGCAATATAGTATTTTTGGTCTTATTCGCCATCCCTTTCCTAATAATTCCTAGCATCCTGTTTGCTTTTTTGGCTGCAACTGTACACTGATCAGAAGATTTCAGCCTATTATCTACATTGACACCCAGATCTTTTTCTTGAGCCCTGACCCCCTCCCCCAAGGTGGATCCTAGCATCAGGTAACTATGATTCAAATTCTTTCCAATGTGCATCACCTTGCATTTGTCCACATTAAACTTCATCTGCCATTTGGATGCCCACTTTTTCAATTTCCTAAGATCTTTCTGCAATATTTCACAATCCGCACATGTTTTAACAACCTGCAAATTTAAGCACCTCACTCGTTAAAATTTCCAAATAATTTATAAATGTTAAATAGCACCAGTCCCAGTACAGATCCCTGTGGCATTCAACTGTTCAACATCTTCCATTGAGAGAAATGACCATTTAACCCTACCCTCTGTTTGCTGTCCAATAACCAATTTCTAATCCACACCAGAACCTTGCCTCCTATCCTATGACTCTCTAATTTTCTCAGGAGTCTTATCTTGAGGAGCTTAATCAAAAGCTTTCTGAAAATCTAGATATACTACATCAACTGGCTCACTTTTATCCACGTTTATTCATGTCTTCCAAGAAATTAAGCAAATTGGTGAGGCAAGACTTCCTTCGGCTGAACCTATTCTGACCCTGTCCCGTTAAACCATGTTTATCTACATGTTCTGTAATTTTATTCTTTATAATATTTACCACTATTTTTCCCAGCACCGATGTCAGGCTTACTTGTCTATAATTTCCTGGATCACCCCTAGAACCCTTTTAAAAACTTGGCGTCACATTGGCCACTCTCCAATCTTCAGGTACTAAGGACGATTTTAATGACAGGTTACATATTACTAACAGCAGATCAGCAGTTCCTTGTCATCAGCAGATGAATCCATTAACTGAGAGACCATAGTGCCTCTAGGATGGCTAGCCCCAACTGCCTTCAGTATTTTTCTATCTCCCAGCAGGTGTGGATGTAGCTTGATCAGCTCCTGGACTGCCTGGGGTGGCTCCTGTGCTTTACCAGTTGAGCAGGGGTGTTGTGGCTGGTGGTGCCCACTTTAAAGGCATATAGGTTCGCCCTTTCCCTGCCTTACCCATTCCCCCCGCCTCCCGGAGTCCCTCTGTTGCTGCCTGCCTCCAACTTTCCTCACAGCGTTAAAAAAAAAAAAAAAAAGCGCGCTTTTACTGCGTGGCTGTTCTGAGGCTTTTCCCAGTAATTCTGGTTCTGTGCAGCTTGACCGGAGCTCGTAGACTCGTTCCTCTGAGGTGAGAGGGTGCCCTGCTCCTCCGGGGAGGTCCCGCAGACGCCGTTCCAATCGGGGTAAGTTTTGGCGCGAAGCTGCCATTTTATTGCTATATTCCCATCCTGTCGGATGATGGCTTCTGAAGGAGTTAAGTGCTGCTCCCGTTGTGGTAAACGCAGATCAGCAGCGGGACTGTGTAAAACGTGCTCCTTAGACGCTCACGCTAGTTTGAGCATGGTGAGCGATGTTTCTTCCCACTCGATGGAGCTGGCAGCAGGCGCCATTTTGGAAGCGCCGCATGTCTCGACCCTCGCGGTTGCGGAGGAGTCTGAGTGCAGGGGGCTGCCAGAGGAGCTACTACATCCGTTTCTCCTAATTCGGAGGGTCAGGGTAAGTTTTTCTCCCCTGAGTTTGTGCTGTTAATGCATAAGGCTTTCATGCTGAAAAGAGCTCTGCCGCAGGTGTCTGACACTGTGTTGTATCCTGGCTTACCTCCAGGTGTTGATGCCCTGGGGATGACTTCGGAGGCTATTTTCTCCCCCGAGCGTTGGAAACACGCTAAACATAGACGGGTAAATTGCCCGTCTGAAAGTGGTGCATATCCTTTCTCCCCCCCCCCCGTGGTCGGGCTGTGGAGAGTCTGAGGGATCTGGCAGTCCCTTAGGGACGGATGATCCAGAGGAGGGTGCCTGTTTGTCACTGGATTTGGATGATCCCAATGCGGTCCGGATTTTCCACCGTCACGAGCTGCCAGCTCTCATTACTGATGCCTTGCAAGCCCTCTCGATTGATGATCCTGCTGAAGGCGAGGCCTCCTCTGTTAATCTTAGGATGGCGAGTACTACGAAGCTTTCTCGGGCCTTTCCAATGCATGACTCCATCCAAGAGCTTATTTCTGCTCAATGGTCTGACCCCGATGAGCCTTTGAAAGTGGCCAGGGTTATGGGTCAGCTTTACTTCTGCATGAGGAGCACTTGGCCCCTTTGGGGATGCTTAAAGTGGATGCATTGGTCACGGCAGTGACAAAAAAGACCACTCTCCCAGTAGAGGGAGGAGTCGCTTTGAAAGACATGCAGGACTGGCAGCTTGAGTCCGCGCTGAAACGGTCCTTTGAAATTGCGGGCCTTGCCTTGAGGGCGTCTATTTGCAGTTCCTATGCAGCCCAGGTGTGTCTTTCCTGGCTACAGCAGGTGGTGGAACAGCCCGCCAATGGTGCGGGCCCCCTTTCTGAGGTTGCCCCGTGGTTGGAGTCGGCCCTGTCATTTTTGGCTGACACCCTTTATGATCTGGTCAGAGCTTCGGCTAAACAGATGTTTGTGGCGGTGTCTGCCCGCCGCCTTCTTTGGCTGCAGCATTGGGTGGCTGACATGGCTTCTAAGCAAAGACTGGTGAGGCTACCCTTTCGTGGCCACCTGTTATTTGGAGAGGAATTGGAGAAGATTGTGAAAGACCTGGGGGAATAACCCCAGAGGCTACCTGAGGATAGGCCGAGGCCTTCTTCCAAGGTTTCTGTGTTTCCTTCCTCTTCCAGTCATCGCTTTCATGAAGCTCGAAGGTATCGCCCAGGGCGCTCTGCTGGGTTTTCTCAACGTGCCCATTTTCAGCAGAGGAACTCCTTTCGCTCGGACAAACGTTCCGCAGGAGCCGGTTCAAGGCCAGGAACTCAGGGGCGTCCACAATGATGAGACGCCGGTCCACTCCTCATTGCCTGCAATAGGAGGATGTCTTTCCCTCTTTCTAGAGGAGTGGACCAAGATTACCTCAGATCAGTGGGTCCTGGACCTGATCAGAGAAGGTTACCGACTGGAATTCGGTGCCCTGGTGAGAGACGTGTTTGTGGAGTCCCGATGTGGCAGTGCCGTAAAACGGGCGGCGGTAGAGGAGACCTTACAAGTCTTGCTGCACCTCGGAGCGGTGATCCTGGTGCCTCCCGCCGAATGCAGCTACGGCCGCTATTCCATTAATTTTGTCGTGCCTCGAAAAGATGGGTCTTTCAGGCCGATCCTCGACTTACGAAAAGTAAACGAGGCTCTGAGTACAACATTTTCGTATGGAAACCCTGCGCTCCGTCATTGCGGCGGTACAGCCAGGAGAGTTTCTCACGTCTCTGGACCTAAAAGAAGCTTATTTGCACATTCCTATCTGGCCTCCTTACCAGCGGTTCCTCCACTTTGCAGTGTTGAGAAAGCATTTCCAGTTTCAGGCCTTGCCTTTCGGCCTAGCTATAGCTCCCCCGTACGTTTTCCAAGGTAATGGTGGTAGTAGCTTGCCTGTCTTAGGCGAAAGGGTATCAGAGTTCACCCTTATCTCGACAACTGGCTCATTAGAGCGGACTCAGCAACTGAGAGTTGTCTTGCCAGAGTGGTGGCAGTTCTGCAGGCGCTAGTCTGGGTGGTCAGTATACCCAAAAGTCACCAGACCCCCTCTGTCTCTCGAGTATTTGGGGGTCCAGTTCGACAGGGCCTCGGGGTTTGTCTTTCTCCTCGACCAAAGGTGGTGCAAGCTTCAGAATCGGGTCCGTCTACTCCTGTGGATGCCTCGCCCGCAAGCTTGGGACTTTGTCCAGCTGCTGAGGTCGATGATGGCCACCTTGGAGGTGGTGCCTTGGGCGAGAGCGCATACGAGGCCTAATCTGCTTCAACAATGGTCTCCAATGCCCCAGGAATATCAACGCAGACCAACGTTGCTCCCTGCGGCCCGACTCAGTTTGGAGTGGTGGCTCTCCGACAGGATGCTGCGCCAAGGAATGCCTCTGGCGCTTCCTTCCTGGTGATAACAGATGCCAGCTTTCTAGGCTGGGGAGCGCATTGCCAGGGAAGCTATGCTCAGGGTCTGTGGACTCCCGTGGAAGCGGGGTGACCCATCAATCGCTTGGAACTGAGAGCGATATTCCAGGCTCTTATGGCCTTTCAAAAGACTCTGAAGGGGCTTGCTGTCCGGGTTCTGTCAGACAACACGACAGCAGTGGCATACATAAATTATCTGGGTGGCACTTAGTGCAGGGCCCTGACTGCGGAGGCCGCCGAGCTCCACCTGCAGCTTCTGTCAGCAGCTCACATAGCAGGTCAGAGCAACGTGCAAGCTGAGTTTCTCAGCAGGCATCAGATTGGCCCGGGGGAATGGGAACTGGCAGAAGAAGTTTTTCTTCAGATTTGTGCCAAATGGGGGACTCCCGGTATGGATCTAATGGCGTAGTGCAAACGTCAAAGTACCTCGCTTTTTCAGCAGAAGGAGAGATCCTCACTCGGCGCGGTTGGATGCTCTGGCTCAACCCTGGCCCTCGGGCCTCCTGTATGTGTTCCCTCCTTGGCCCTTGATAGGACGAGACCTACTGCGGATTCAACAGCATCGAGGTCTGGTGATTCTCATCGCTCCAGATTGGCCAAGGCGTCCGTGGTATGTGGATCTCTGCCGGATGTTGGTGGACGCTCAGGTGCATTTGCCCCTGGTGCTGAACCTGTTGGTTCAGGGTCCGGTGTCTATGGAGGATCCCTGCCAATTTGGTCTTACGGCCTGGCTATTGAGAGGGCGCAATTGAGAGACAAGGGCTACTCTAACAAGGTCATCTCCACTCTTTTGCAGGCCTGCAAACTTATGCTCGGATCTGGTGCAAATTTGAGGCGTGGGGTGTTTCAAAGGCGATCACACCCATGTGAGCTACTGTCTCAACTGTGCTGGACGTTTTGCAGGAGGGCTTACAAAAAGGCCTGGCTCACAATTCCCTGCGGGTACAAGTGGCAGCATTATCATGCTTTCGAGGGAAAGTCCCTAGCTTGCCCCTTGCTGCTCATCCGGACATTGCCAGATTTCTCAGAGGGGTGTTTAGGCTCCGTCTTCCTGTCCGGTTGCTCTGTCCGGCCTGGAACCTGGTGCTAGTGTTGAAGGCTCTTCAGTGTTCGCCCTTCGAGCCGCTTAAGCGAGCTTCAGAGAAGGATGTGACTCTCAAGACAGTCTTTTTGGTGGCCATTACATCGGCTAGACGTGTGTCTGAGCTGCAGGTGCTGTCCTGTTGGGACCCTTTTCTTCAATTCTCGGAGTCCGGAGTAACGGTACATACAGTGCCTTCCTTCCTGCCTAAGGTGGTTTCAACGTTTCACCTGAACCAGCCCATTTGTCTTCCTTCCTTTTCTAGGGAAGCGTTCCCAGACTCCTTTGGGCGGTTATATCTTCTGGATGTCCGCAGGGCGCTGTTGCAGTATCTACAGATGTCAAATGACTTCAGGACTTCTGATCTCCTTTTTGTCTTGTTGTCAGGTCCTTGGTGTTGAGGTCCGCCGTCTAAGGCCACTGTAGCCCGTTGGCTCAAGGAAGTAATTTTTGCTGCGTATCTGCTTTCAGATCGGTCTCCGCCTGAAGCGTTTAAGGCGCATTCCACGAGAACGGTTTCCTCCTCATGGGCTGAAACGGGGGCACTCTCTCTTCAAGAGATCTGTAGTGCGGCTACTTGGGCTTCTCAGCTCTCTTTTGCCCGGCATTACAGGCTGGATGTTGCAGCGAAGCAGGACGCTGTTTTTGGAGCTCAAGTATTGTCTCGTGGTGTGGCCTGTTCCCACCCTAAGTAGGGATTGCTTTTGTACATCTCATCAGTTAATGGATTCATCTGCTGCTAATGACAAGGAAGGGAAAATTAGGTTCTTACCTTGGTAATTTCCTTTAGTCACAGTAGATGAATCCATGATCCCTCCCTGTTTGACTTTGTTTTTTGTTCAGATCTTTCATGCAGATATCAATCTCATTGGGAGAAGTTGGAAAACAGTTATCAGAATTTCTATATGATATTCTACTGCAAGAGGTTGAGATCATCCCTCCTTTGATGCTCCTGTTATGGGGCGATTGTTCGCTGTGAGGAAAGTTTGTTATACGTTTATGGTTCATTCTGCTTTGGAAATCTCAAATACTGACGGCAGTTGGGGCTAGCCGTCCTAGAGGCACTATGGTCTTTGTGTTCTCTATCTCCACCTGCTGGTAGGCGAATACAACCCATCAGTTAATAGATTCATCTGCTGTGACTAAAGGAAAGAAAATTACCAAGGTAAGAACCTAATTTTCCCTTTCATGCTTGAGTTCTTTACCCGGATGTATGCCATCCGGTCCAGGTGGTTTACTACTCTTTAATTTGTAAGTTTGGCTCAGTACATCTTCCAGGTTCACCGAGATTTCTTTCAGTTCCTCCGCATCATCACCCTTGAAAACCATTTCTGGTACAGGCAGCTCTCTCACATCATCTTCCATAAAGACAGAATTAATTTAGTTTCTCCGCTGTGGCCTTGTCCTCCCATAGCGCCTCTTTTGCTCCTTCGTGATCTAAAGGTCCCACTGATTCTCTCGCAGGCTTTCTGCTTCTGATGTACCTGAAAAAGTTGTTACTGTGAGTTTTAGCCTCTGTAGCAAGTTTCTCATCATATTCTCTTTTAGGCTTTATTAATGCTTTCCATCTGACTTGCTAGTGCTTATGTTGCCTCTTATTTTCTTCATTTGGGTCCTTTTTCCGTTCTTTTGAAGGACAGTCTTTTGGCTGTAATGGCCTCTTTTACTTCACCTTTTAACCATACTGGCTGATGTTTTCTCTTCTTTTCACCTTTGCAAATACGTGGAATGCATATGGGCTGGGCTTTCAAGATGGTATTTTTGAATAATGTCCATGCTTGATTTGTGTCCTAACCTTTGCAGACGATCCTTTTAGTTTCTTTGTAACCATTTTCCTCATTTTATTATAGTCACCCTTTCAAAAATGAAATGCAGCTACAGTAGATTTCCTTTGCAGGTTCATTCTAGATAATAGCTCAAACTTGATCATGTTATGATCACTGTTTCCCAGGTGGCCAGATCCAAAATGGCTGCCCCTCTTGTGTGTTCCTGTACCAGCTGCTCCAAGAAGCAGTTTTATTACATCTAGAAAATTTTATCTCCCTGGCACTCCCTGATGTAGTAATTATCCAGTCAATATCGGGGTAATTGAAATCACCCATTATTATTAATGTTGCTCGATTTGCCAGCATTCCTAATCTCTGTAAACATTTCTTTATCTGTCTGTTCATTCTGTCCGAGTGGATGGTAGTTACAATCCTACAAGAATACTCCTTCCCTTCACACATGGAATTCCTATCCATAATGATTCCATGCTGCTGTGTGTGTCATGTGGAATTTGACTCAATTTCCTCTTTAACATATAGCTGAACCCCCCCCCCCCCAATTGATCCTTTCATTGCATACAATTTGTAATCTGTTTACACAGTGTCCCCTTGATAGGCATCTCAAAGACTTGGTGAAAAGAAGACAATTATATCTACCTCATCATTTAGTGCTATATATTATAACTCTCCCATCTTATTTTTTTAGGTTTCTAGCATTTGTATAAATGCACTTCAATTTTTGTTTTTTCTTTTGATCTACAAGCTGCTTAGAAGTTGAAAGGGATGATGTGCTTCCTTTACTCTTGCTGTCTCATTAAGCACACCTGGCTTACTTTCAGCATTGTTGAAATGTCTCTACTGGAATTCTCTAAATGTCCTGTTTCAATAGTATCCTTCAAAAATACTCCACACCGAACCATCCACTCCTGGGCGACTGTCGACTCCCCCCCCCCCCCCCCCCCCCCCCCCCCATTCTAGTTCCTGGTTAAGATGGAGCCCATCCTTTTGGAACAGTCTTCCCCTTTCCCAGAATGTTGCCCAGTTCCTAACAAATCTAAATCCCTCATCCCTGCACCATTGTCTCAACCATGCATTGAGACTTCGGAGCTCTGCCTGCCTTTTGGGTCCTGTGCGTTGAATGGGGAGCGTTTCTGAAAATGCTACCCTGGAGGATCTGGACTTCAGCTTTCTAAGAGCCTAAATTTGGCTTCTAGAATCTCTCTCCCATATTTTTCCTGTCATTTGTACCCCCATGTACCGAGACAGCCGACTCTTCTCGAGCACTGTCTAAGATCCTGTCTATGTGACACATGAGGTCTCCCACCTTCGCGCCAGGCAGGCAAGTCACCAGGCGTTCCTCACGTCCATCAGCCACCCAGCTATCTACATGCCTAATGATCGAATCACCAATTACAACCCTAACCCTTCCCACCTGGGCAGAAGTTCTTGGAGACATATCCTTGGTTCAGGAGGATAGTTCATCCCCTGGTGGGCAGGTCTGGCTACAGGAGTACTTCCTACTTCCTGTTTCATCAAGTCAGCATAGAGGCTGCCAGACTGGAGATGGGGCTTCTCTACAATGTCCGTGTAGGTCTCCTCTATGTACCTTTTTGTCTCCCTCAGCTCCACCAAGTCTTCTAATCTGGTCTCAAGAAAACGGCCCCGTTCTCTGAGAGCTAGGATATCTTTTCATCGGGAACACACACATAACCACTCGCCAACTGGGAGGTAATTATACATGTGGCAATCTATGCAGAAGACTGGATAGCACTGCTCTTGCTGCTGGACTGCTGTGTCCATCTTAGTATTTTTGAGTTTTTCAATAATGTAAAACTTGGTAAGGTATTAAGGGTATTAGCCTAATATAAAAATGTCTTTAGCTGATATGGTATATTGTCTCATAAGGTCCTCTTGTAATTTTTCACAATCCTTCATAATGGTCCCCCAGTGACCCAGTCATGATTAGACTTTACTAGATGCTCTGCTTTTTATTAGGCTCCCTCTCTTATGAAATTCATTACCACCTTCACTTTGTGCCGAATCATTCTACATTAAATTTAAGGTTGATTTTATAAAACATACATTTTTCATCTTGGCCTTTGACATGACAGGCAGACTTAGATATCAGGGCAACAAGCATTCCATCTTTGAATGATTGTGCTGGTTCTTCCTCTGACTGTATTCTTTCTTGTCCCAGTGTTTGAGTTCCTATTTTCCCTCCTTACTCTTCTCTTCTTATTATATTTTATATTCTGCTTTGCAGAAATAACAGGAAAGCATTTTTCAAAAATGATATAGTAAATCTCAGTGAACAAAAGCAAACATTGGCCACCTAGATTTTTCTTGAGCCAGTAAGAATGGTTAAATGAATAGTGGTTTTACACTTGTGAGTCTGTGACAGTACTGTTCATGAGTTTCAAACCTCTACAAATTCAGCCCTGTTTTTTTTCTGCAGGCATACATTCATTAAATGCTGTAGTAGTTGAACCCCTGTGTTGAATCAGTCTTGGTTTGGGTTACATAGAAAAATGTAGGCAGTTAAAGACCATATGGCCTATCCAGTCTGTCCATCCATGCTATCTACTCTCCCTGTTACTCCCTTAGATATCCTGTGTACATGTCCGAAGTTCTTGAATTCAGATACTGTTTTTGTCTCCACCATTTCCACCTGGAGGCTGTTCCAGGAATTCACCATCCTTTCCGTAAAGTATTTCCTCAGGTTACTTCTGAGTCTATTCCTTTTCACCTTCAGCCTGTGCCCCCTCATTCCAGAGTTTCCTTGAAAGAGACTCGCCTCCTGTGCATTTATGTTGCATAGTATTTATTTGTTACATTTGTACCCCACATTTTCCCACCTATTTGCAGGCTCAATGTGGCTTACATGGTACCGTAAAGGCGTTTGCCAATTCGGTTGATAACAAATACAAGGTTGTATTGTGGTCAAATGAAGTAGGTGTGAATCAAGCGTCATGAGGGTCGAAGGGAGTGAAGATTGTAGATAGTCGGTACGATCATTGGTTATGCTGTGTTGCTGGGTGTGGGAATTTAAGTTGAGTCGGTGGGATAGGCCTTCTTGAAATGTCTCTATTATATCTTTCCTTTCTCGCCTTTCTTCCAAAGTGTATATATTTAGATCTTTAAGTCTGTGTCCATATCATTTATGACGAAGCCCACTAACCATTTTAGTAGCCATTCTCTGACTTCTGTTTATATCTTTTTGAAGGTGTGGTCTGCAGAATTGTACACAGTGTTCTAAATGAGGTGTCACCAGAGTCTTATACAGGGGCGTCATCACCTGTACACCCTATACACCCAAGCATCTTTCTAGCTTTTGCTGATTCTTTTTCTCTCTGGCCACCTTAAGATCATCACATGTGATTGCACCCAAGTCCTGGCTCCTCTTTCATGTGCAAAAGGTCTTCTCCCCCTAAACTATAGTGTTCCCATGGGTTTTGGAAGCCCAAATGCAGGACCCTGCATTTTTTTAGCATTAAATCTAAACTGCCAAATTCCAGACCATTCCTCTAGCTTCGTTAAGTCCTTCTTCAGGTTATCCACACCATCAGGGGTGTCTGCCTTATTGCAGATTTGATATCATTCTGAAAGAGTCAAACCTCACCAGATAAGCTCTTCAGCAATATTGCTTACAAAAAAGAACTGGCCCACGAACTGATGTAGGAATGCTGTGGTATTAAAGCTTCAAATCCCTGGAAGGAAAGGAGTGGGGAGTCTTCGAGTTTGTTCTGAGAATTGGTGGAAAGGCTGAAAGTTTCAGTTTCTGGCCATGCCCTGTGGTGATAATAGATTTGGTTTGGATATAAGGCTTCTTGGAGAGCCCCTGTGACTTGTTAAACCTTATGCTGGTAGCATAGTATCTCAAGGATTATTACAATGCCACTTCTCGTTTCAGAAAGTCACTTTGCACATAAAATGGCCAAAGCCCATAGAAGTGGAAGGCTATGGGATGAATAAGATTGATGCAGAGTGGAGTGCTGCAGCAGTAGCCTGCAAACTTTTCAAGGTATGGAAACAAATTCTTTTCCCCTTCCCTTGTCTTCGGTTTGCCTTCTAAAGCACAGAAAGCTGTCCAGAACAAGAGCCATGTTTTCTTGTACTAATATGTTGGTTTGTACGTTTGGGGTTTTTTTTTTGTACTAGTGCATACATTTGAATAACTGTTCTACCTTTCTTTTCAGGGAGAAAGGGGGAAGATGGGGGTGACAGTTTCATCCTTTGGGATTCCAGCTCAGTCAGAATTGTGGCTGTCTTCCATTGCCATGGGCTTTCATTCACAGCTACCCTGAGATTTTTGCTTTGTTATATGGTGTTCTGAACTCACTTAGCCAGTTATGGCTGCAGCAGTCTTTAGCCAGGATCCCCTGCACCAGAGTTCCTTCCTGAACCCTACAGGGGAGGCAAAAAAACAAAAAGTAACCACCTGAAGTCTTTTTATTGTTTCTCAGCAACCACTTGAAATTTTACAGCTTTCTTTGTTACTGTCTGGTAGCGCTATACAAACGCTAATAATAATATGCTGAGTGACATGAGATTATCTTTAAAACATGGCAAAGTTACAAACTTTTTAGCGTGACCACCCAGCATCTTTCACGTATTCAAAAATGTTTGCATTGTAAAACTGCCATTATTGGGGGTTGGGGGAGAAATGGGGTACCAGCTTACTGTTAGTGATGGCACAGTGACGTAGATATTTGTCTGGGGAGAAGAAAATAAACGTTGCTGTCCTGGGACCGACCGAAGCTTCATCAAGCCCAGCATCCTGTTTCCAAAAGTGGCCAATCCAGGTTACAAGTAACATAGTAGATGATGGCAGATAAAGACCTGTATGATCCCTCCAGTCTGCCCAACAAGATTAACTCAATTGTATGTGATACTTTATATGTATACCTGCCCTTGATTTATCCTTGTCATTTTTAGGTCACAGGCCGTAGAAGTCTGCCCAGCACTGACTTTACTTCTCAATTACCAGTATTGCCACCCAGTCTCCACAAAGTTTCTGTGGATCCATTCCTTCTAAACAGGATTCCTTTGTGTTTATCCCACAAGTTTTGAATCCCCCCCCCCCCCCCCGCCCTGCGGGAGAGCATTCCAAGTATCTACCACCCTCTTCATACCTGGCAAGATCTCTAAGCAGTATATTTTCCCCAAAGCCATCTTAATAGTGGCTTATGAACTTTAATTTTTTGGATGTTATATAAACCTTTTTTAAACCCCACTATGCTAACTGCTTTTGCCACATTCTCTGGCAACGAATTCTAGAATTTAATTAAACATTGAGTGACGAAATATTTTCTCTGATTTACTTTAAATTTACTACTTTGTATCTTCATTGTGTACTCCCTACTCCTAGTATTTTTGGAAAGAGTAAAAAAGCAGTTGACGTCTACCTGTTCCATTCCACTCATTATTTTGCAGACCTATATCGTATCTTCCCTCAGCAATCTTTTCTCCAAACTGAAGAGCCCTAGCTGCTTTAGCCTTTCTTCATAGGGAAGTCATCTCATCCCCTTTACCATTTTCGTCGCCCTTCTCTGTACCTTTTCTAATTCCAACTTCACCCAAAGCTGCAAGGAAGCGCTGCAGATGATCTGGAGCAGCCTGCCACAGAAGGCCTGTGCTAAAGCTGGGGTGGACACTTTGAGCATTTACAGTGACTGCGAAATTCTGACACATTGTTAATTGTATTGTTTGAATGATATTATTTTGCTGTGTTTTAGCTTGAACATTTTTAATGCACAAAAATCGCTAGTTAAATTATAGACCGGCGTGCCTGATGTTGGTGCCAGGCAAAATGGTAGAGACTATTATAAAGAACAAAATTACAGTGCATATTCAAAAGCATGGATTAATGAGATAGTGAAGGGACGTCTTGCCTCACCAATCTATTACATTTCTTTGAAGGGGTGAACAAATGTGGATAAAGGTGAGCTGGTTGATCTTGAGGCATATTTTCAAAGCACTTAGCCTTCCAAAGTTCCATAGGTTTCTTTGGAACTTTGGAAGGCTAAGTGCTCTGAAAATGAGCCCCATTGTGTATCTGGATTTTCAAAAGGCGTTTGACAAAGTACATCATGAAAGACTCCAGAGGAATTTGGAGAGTCATGGGATAGGAGGTAGTGTCCTATTGTGGATTGAAAACTGGTTAAAAGATAGAAAACAGAGAGTAGGTTTACATGGTCAGTATTCTCAATGGAAAAGGGTAGATAGTGGGGGTTCTGCAGGGTCTGTGCTGGGACCACTGCTTTTTTAAACATATTTATAAGTCTTGAAATGGGAGTAACTAGTTAGGTAATTAAACTTGCTGATGACAAACTTATTCAAAGTTGTTAGATCGCAAGAGGATTGTGAAAAATTACAAGCGGACCTTACGAGACTGGGAGATTGGGCATACAAATGTCAGATGATTCTTAATGTGACCAAGTGCAAAGTGATGCACGTGGGAAAGAGTAACTCGAGCTATAGCTATGTGATATAAGGTTCCACATCAGGAGTCACCGACCAGGAAAGGGATCTAGGCGTCATCATTGATGATACGTTGAAATCCTCTTCTCAATATGTGCTGGTGGCTAAGAAAGCAAATAGGATGTTAGGTATTATTAGAAAAGGAATGGAAAACAAAAATGAGGATGTTATAATGCCTTTTTAGTGCTCCATGGTGTGACCGCACCTTGAATACTGTGTGCAATTCTGGTCACTGCATCTCAAAAGAGATATAGTGGAATTAGAAAAAGTACAGAGAAGGGCATTGAAAATGATTAAGGGAATGGGACAACTTCCCTATGAGGAAAGGCTAAAGTGGCAAGGACTTTTTAAGTTGGAGAAAAGATGGCTGAGGGGAGATATGATAGAAGTCTGTAAAATAATGAGTGGAGCGGGTTGATGTGAATCACTTGTTTACTCTTTTCAAAAATACTAGGACTAGGGGGCATGCAATGAAGCTACAAAGCAGTAAATTTAACAAATCGGAGAAAATATGTCTTCACTGAACGTGTAATTAAACTCTGGAATTCGTTGCCAGAGAATGTGGCAAAAGCAGTTAGCTTAGTGAGGTATAAAAAAAGGTTTGGATGAATTCCTAAAAAGTCTATAAGCCATTAAGTCGGACTTGGGGAAAATTCACTGATTATTTCTAGGATAAGCAGCATAAAATGTAAAAAATGAAAAAATTGCAAATCTACGCAGCACGCTACCCTGGGACAATACCGACATTGAAAACTTCATCAATGGTATGGACCCAACTTCTAGAGAATACCCAGCTGACCGAACCTGGACCAACTTCGCTCTTCTCACCGTAGAAACAGTCACCCAGGCGATTAGTAAGTTGTCCAATACTCACTGCAAACTGGACACCTGTCCCAGTTACCTTTTAAAATCCGCCCCTGACCGCTTCACAGGAGACCTCACAACCCAGCAAGGCCTGTTCCCTAAGGACAATGGCAACATCCTACTCACCCCAATACCAAAAGATACTAAGAAAAAACCAAACGAAATCACTAATTACCGCCCAGTAGCATCTATCCCACTGGTAGTCAAACTGATGGAAAGCATGGTAACCAAACAACTCACTGACTATATAAATAAATTCTCAATACTACATGAATCACAATCAGGATTTCGCCCCATCCACAGCACTGAAACAGGAAATAGCAACAGGTAAAAGCATACTTCTTCTCCAATTCAACATGTCTAGTGTGTTCGACATGGTAAACCATAAAATACTACTAAGGCTCCTAGATTACTTCGGGATTGGTGGAGGTGTACTTAGATGTATTAAGGGTTTCCTAACCACTAGAACATATCAATTGATATCAAACTCGAACATATCATCACCATGGAAAGCAGACTGCGGAGTACCTCAAGGATCACCACTATCACCGATCCTTTCCAACTTAATGATGACCCCACTAGCCAAGTCCTTATCCAACCAAGGCCTCAACCCTTTCATTTACGCAGACGATGTCACAATATACATCCCTTTAAAAAATGATCTAACAGAAATCACCAATGAAATCAAACTCAGCTTGAACACCATGGACGAATGCATTTCAACTAAAACTCAACATAGAAAAAACACACTGTCTCATCCTCTCATCCCAATACAACACGAACAGACCCATCAACTTAAACACCCTAGATTACACCCTCCCTATCTTAGACGGCCTGAAAGTTCTCGGAGTTATAATCGACCGAAACCTCATGCTAGAGAGCCAAGTGAAATCTACAACAAAGAAAATGTTCCACTCAATGTGGAAACTCAAACGCGTGAAACCTTTCTTCTTGAGGGACACATTTCGCAACTTGATACAATCAATGGTACTTAGCCATGTAGACTACTGGAATGGAATCTATGCAGGATGCAAAGAACAAATCATAAAGAAACTTCAAACTGCTCAAAACATTTAAGTTAGGCTTATATTTGGAAAAACATGATTCGAAAGCGCCAAACCCCTCTGAGAAGAACTGCACTGGCTCCCAATCAAAGAACAAATCACGTTCAGGATCTGCACCATGGTTCACAAAATTATCTATGGCGAAGACCCGGGATACATGATGGACCTCATAGACCTCCTTCTCTGCACATATTCAGCAGACTGCTAAAACCTGTCGTTTTTCTCTATAATATCAGCAAAATTCGCCCTTTCCTTTCTGAGCACACTACCAGAACCCTCATCCACACTCTTATCACCTCTCGCTTAGACTATTGCAACTTGATTCTCCCAGGTCTCCCACTTAGCCATCTGTCTCCTCTTCATTCTGTTCAATATTCTCTGCACGACTAATATTCCGCCAGTGTCGTTATGCTCATATTAGCCCTCTCCTCATGTCACTTCACTGGCTTCCTATCCGTTTCCGCATACAGTTCAAACTCCTCTTATTGACCTATAAGTGCATTCACTCTGCAGCTCCTCAGTACCTCTCCACTCTCCTCTCTCCCTACATTCCACCCCGGGAACTCCATTCACTGGGTAAATCTCTCTTTTCTGCACCCTTCTCCTCCACTGCTAACTCCAGACTCTGTTCCTTTTATCTTGCTGCACCATATGCCTGGAATAGACTTCCTGAGCCGGTACGTCAAGCTCCATCTCTGGCTGTCTTCAAATCTAAGCTAAAAGCCCACCTTTTTGATGCTGCTTTTAACTCCTAACCCTTATTCACTTGTTCAGAACCCTTATTTTATCATCCTCACTTTAATATTCCCTTATCTCTTGTTTGTCTGTCCTAATTAGATTGTAAGCTCTGTCGAGCAGGGACTGTCTCTTCATGTTCAAGTGTACAGCGCTGCGTACGTCTAGTAGCACTTTAGAAATAAGTAGTAGTAGGACCAACCAGAAACACAACAAGATCAACACGAACATACCTAAATCTCCACTACCCAAGCTGCAAAGGACTCAAATACAAATCAACTTATGAATCCAGCTTCTCCTACATAAGCACACAACTATGGAACGCACTACCGAATGCCGTGAAAACAACGTATGACCACCTAAACTTCCAGAAATCGCTAAAAACTTACCTGTTCAAAAAGGCATACCCTACTGATCCAACTTAAATGCCCGAACAGTGCAACACAACGAAACCAAAGCTCTTACTGGACATAACCTAATCTATTCCCCCCTACGATTCACTAATGTGTCTATTACAATGATCTTTATTCTACCACTAAATCACTTTGTATTTGTTCATACCAGAATGGAGATCGCCTTTACGGTACTATGTAAGCCACATTGAGCCTGCAATTAGGTGGGAAAATGTGGGATACAAATGTAACAAATACTGTTTTGGGATCTTGCCAGGTACTTGTAACCTAGATTGGCCACTGTTTGAAACAGGATGCTTGCTTGATGGACCTTCATTCTGTCACAGTATGACCACGCTTATCCTATATAATAAAAAGCACCTCCGACGTTCTGAAGCTGACTCCGTGGCAGTGAAGCTTTGAAAGGTTCGTGTTCCTGTTGTATCCATGTCCTGTCCTGACATTTGCGTGCTTTCTGGTTCGTCACCAGCAGCAGTGACCAATCACTGGAAGGGAACGCTGCAGAGTTGGCCAGGCAACGGAACTCGACGTCACACGCATGAGGGTGTCGTCGTTCCTCCCTCCCTCCCAGTTCCAGGCCCCCTCCCTCCAAATTTTAAGTCCTCTTCACTTACCAAGTCGGGTTTACGGCGGCTGTCAGCAGCGGTAAAAGCCGTGCAGACTCGGCCCTTCTCTCTCTCTCTCAGCTCTGGTCCCGCCCTTGCGGAAATAGGAAATGAGGGCGGGACTAGAGCTGAGAGAGAGAGAAGGGCTGAGCCCGCACGCCTTTTACCGCTGCTGACGGCCGCCGTAACCCCGACTTCGTAAGTGAAGATGACTTCTAAAATTCGGAGGGAGGGGTGCTGGAACTGGAAGGGAGGGAGGGGGGGATCCTGGAACTGGGAGGGATGGGGACCCTGAAACTCGGAGGGAGGGAGGGGGGGACCCTGAAACTCGGAGGGAGGGGGGGGACCCTGGAACTCGGTCCCCTGGAACTCGGAGAGAGGGAGGGGTCGACCCTGGAACTGGGAGGGAGGGAGGGAGGGTTTGCCCTGGAACTGGGAGGGAGGGGGCCCATGGCGCACAAACACGCATTCGCACCCAGTCTCTCTCTCTCTCTCTGTCACACACTCGCACATTCACTCTCTCTCACACAGTCACTCTCACACACACTCTTTCAAACATATACACTCCCAGGAAAACCTTGCTAGCGCCCGTTTCATTTGTGTGAGAAACGGGCCTTTTTTTTACTAGTGTTTTTATAAATTGGAAGGGAAATATCGAGTCTTTAGAGAAATCTGGGGACACAAGCCCAGGGAGGGGGATAGAGTGAAAGGTAGGGAAGGTTGAGACTAGAGTGGAGCACAAAGAGGAAGCTGGAGGGGTTCATGCTGAAGTCAGGCAAATTAAGAGCTGGTAAAGTGGTTAAGCCTGTTAAAGTGACTGCCATGTCTCGGTTTGGGCCAAAAATACCAGTGCATTTTCTGATGAAATTGAAACTCCACCTTCCCCAACCAGAAGTGCTGCTCCCACCACTTGTCATGCCAAAGTGAGCTTCCTTCTGGAGTTATTGCTGTCCTCTGATGAGGTAGTTCTCTTAATCACACACGTTCTGTCTCAGTGAGGGTTTAATGGGCTGAACCTTCCTTGTGAAAGATCCCCTCTAGCTTTACAGCCTCAGTATGTCTTGTATTTCTTGTCTCCTATTGTGTAATAATATGGCGGCTAGTGGTCTTTTAGGCATGGTCTGTTGGGGCATCCAGGATGAAACAAAGCTGTTTTGCTCGTAAGCTGGTGCTCCTTGCTGCAAAATCTCTTTGTGGTATGCTGCACATAAATTTAAAAGCAAACGTGAATTAAGTTGGTGTGTGTTGAAAATTGAAGCCCTTGTTAGCCCCACTGTATCTTACAAATGATGGAAATTTGGATTTATATCTTATCTTTCTTGCAGTCAGGGTCCCAGTACAATTATTATACTGCCTTGCTATAAAGAAGTACAGGATAACATTTGTTACTTCTATTTCTACTGAAGTAATAATTTCACCAATTTTTAGTACTTTTAGTCAGTCACATCTGATGCTTTCATTTAAAAGTAAAAACGGGGAGGGGGGGGGGGTCTAAATGACAATTCCTCAGTAAACCAAATGAAACAGCAAAACTGGGAACAGGATTCTGCTATTGCAAACCTCATCGCAGGGCCGTGCCAACACGGTAAGCGAGGTAAGCTCTGGGCGGTGCCCTGCCGCGCCATGCTTACCTCGCCTTCCCGTGTCCCAACTGCCCGCCTTCTTCTCCCCCCAACAAGATCCCTTTGAAATTTACCTCCGTCCGGCAGCGAAGGCACGCCGCAGCATCAGTGAAGGAGGCGGCGCTCCCGACGTCTCTACTAGTCTTCCCTTCGCTCAGTGTTCCGCCTTCTGACGTCAAGGAAATGATGTCAGAAGAAGGCGGGACATTGAGTGAAGGGAAGACTAGTAGAGACTTCGGGAGCGCCGCCTCCTTCACTGACGCGGCGCGCCTTCGCTGCCGGACGGAGGTAAATTTAAAAGAGATCTTGGGGGGGGAGAAGAGGGCGGGCAGTTGGGATATGGGAGCGGGAGGGCAGCGATCATTTTCACGGGGGGGGGGGGGCGCCAACTGTTCGTCTGCGAGGGGGGGGCGCCAACTGATCTCCTGCAGGGGGGGCGCCACAGACCATTGGCACGGCCCTGCCTCATCGTACAAATGGTGAATCATCTTAAATTCTGATGTTCCATGAATATAGCCTATTATAACAGTGGAGTTGCCTATGTTTGGTTCATGTTCTACATGCAAACAGATCAGTGATGAGTTGAGTCCTTTTTAAACTGGGGATGAAGCTGAAACTGGTATCAGTTCTTGATGAACAGACATACTACAAAAGACTGCTCGTCATCCAATGGGAAATTTTACATTGGGGTGACTGTACACTGGATTGATGTGTTTAGAGAGGAAGTCTGCCTGTCTTGCCCCAAGATTGAAGAGTTCCTACAAATTTGATGTTCTTGAAGATATTATTGAAACAGAGTTTTCCATCAGAAGAAAAATTGTTAGAACAACACAGTGATTCCAACTTTGTGAAAGCCTTTTCTGTAACTGGACAGCATGAAAATGGTGCCAAAGATGAAGATGCAAGTGATATGAATTAGACCAGTTGTTGTCCAGTCCTGGAGTACCTCTTTCCAGTCAGGTTTTCAGGATATCGACAGAATATGCATGAACTTAATTTGCACACTTCCTCCATTATATGCAAATCTCTTTCATTCATATTCATTGTGGATATCCTGAATACCTGACTGGCAAGGGGTACTCCAGGACCAGACTTGGGAAACACTGAGTTAGACAGTACTACTTCTAATGCAGATGATAATGACAGTAATGATGATAAAGTACTGTACTCTGCTCTGTGGAAGTCAAATTTTTCAGAGATTACCTTGATCATAACCTGCAGACCCAGTTAGAAGTCAACAGTAATGTTGCAACCTGGCCTGATTTAAAGCCACTTTTTATCAATATCTCACCTTGCATCCAAACCAAAGTTTCAGCGTGCTTGTCTGACATTGCTGTCTGGATGTCTCAATACCACCTGAAATTAAACATGACCAAAACTGAGCTTCTCATTTTTCCCCCCAAACCCACCTCCCCACTTCCCCCGTTTTCTATTTCTGTTGATGGCTCTCTCATTCTCCCTGTCTCCTCAGCTCGTAACCTTGGGGTCATCTTTGACGCTTCTCTCTCCTTCTCTGCTCATATCCAGCAGATCGCCAAGACCTGTCGTTTCTTTCTTTACAACATCCGTAAAATCTGCCCCTTTCTTTCTGAGCACTCTATCAAAACCCTCATCCACACCCTTGTCACCTCTCGTTTAGACTACTGCAATCTGCTTCTTGTTGGCCTCCCACTTAGTCACCTCTCCCCTCTCCAGTCGGTTCAAAACTCTGCTGCCCGTCTCATCTTCCGCCAGGGTCGCTTTACTCATACTACCCCTCTCCTCAAGTTGCTTCACTGGCTCCCTATCCGTTTTCACATCCTGTTCAAACTTCTTCTACTAACCTATAAATGTACGCACTCTGCTGCTCCCCAGTATCTCTCCACACTCGTCCTTCCCTACACCCCTTCCCGTGCACTCTGCTCCATGAATAAATCCTTCTTATCTGTTCCCTTCTCCATTACTGCCAACTCCAGACTTCGCGCCTTCTGTCTCGCTACACCCTACGCCTGGAATAAACTTCCTGAGCCCCTACGTCTTGCCCCATCCTTGGCCACCTTTAAATCTAGACTGAAAGCCCACCTCTTTAACATTGCTTTTGACTCGTAACCACCTGTAACCACTCGCCTCCACCTACCTTCCTCTCCTCCTTCCTGTACACGTTAATTGATTGATTTTGCTTACTTTATTTTTTGTCTATTAGATTGTAAGCTCTTTGAGCAGGGACTGTCTTCTATGTTTGTGCAGCGCAGCGTACGCCTTGTAGCGCTATAGAAATGCTAAATAGTAGTAGTAGGGGTCTAAATGACAATTCCTCAGTAAACCAAATGAAACAGCAAAACTGGGAACAAGATTCTGCTATTGCAAACCTCATCACACAAACGGTGAATCATCGTAAATTCTGATGTTCCATGAATATAGTGTATTATCACAGTGGAGTTGCCTATGTTTGTTGAACTGGTTCATGTTCTACATGCAAACAGATCAGTGATGAATTGGGTCCTTTTTAAACTGGGGATGAAGCTGAAACTGGTAGCAGTTCTTGATGAACAGACATACTACAAAAGACTGCTCGTCATCCCATGGGAAATTTTACATTGGGGTGACTGTACACTGGATTGATGTGTTTAGAGAGGAAGTCTGCCTGTCTTGCCCCAAGATTGAAGAGTTCCTACAAATTTGATGTTCTTGAAGATATTCAAACAGTTATTGAAACAGAGTTTTCCATCAGAAGAAAAATTGTTAGAACAACACAGTGATTCCAACTTTGTGAAAGCCTTTTCTGTAACTGGACAGCATGAAAATGGTGCCAAAGATGAAGACGCAAGTGATATGAATTAGACCAGTTGTTGTCCAGTCCTGGAGTACCTCTTTCCAGTCAAGGTTTCAGGATATTGACAAAGAATATGCACGAACTTAATTTGTACACTTCCTCCATTATATGCAAATCTTTCTTTCATATTCATTGTGGATATCCTGAATACCTGACTGGCAAGGGGTACTCCAGGACCAGACTTGGGAAACACTGAGTTAGACAGCACTACTTTAATGCAGATGATAATGACAGTAATGATGAATAAAGTACTGTGCTCTGCTCTGTGGAAGTCAAATTTTTCAGAGATTACCTTGATCATAACCTGCAGACCCAGTCAGAAGTCATCAGTAATGTTGCAACCTGGCCTGATTTAAAGGCACTTTTTATCAAACTGAACAATCCACTTTCTGCTAGTGCAGTCGTTGAAGCTTTTTAGTTGTGCTTCACTGATGACTCTCAATTGCTCTCACAATAGTGGCAGCTGTTTTCAAAAATTTAGTTTACATAGTAACATAGTAGATGACGGCAGAAACAGACCTGCACGGTCCATCCAGTCTGCCCAACAAGATAAACTCACATGTGCTACTTTTTGTGTATGCCTTACCTTGATTTGTACCTGCCCTTTTCAGGGCACAGACCGTATAAGTCTGCCCAGCACTATCTCCGCCTCCCAACCACCAGCCCCGCCTCCCACCACCGGCTCTGTCACAGACCGTATAAGTCTGCCCAGCACCATCCCCACCTCCCGCCACCGGTTCTGCCACCCAATCTTGGCTAAGTTCCTTAGGATCCATTCCTTCTGAACAGGATTCCTTTATGTTTATCCCACGCATATTTGAATTCCGTTACCGTTTTTGTTTACTAAAAGCAAAGTAGAATGAATTGTAGAGCAATAAAATTGATGGAATAAAAACATTAACAATAGTTGTATGCATTGCAGTTGCAGTACCTTTTTTTACTTTTTAATCAAAAACTGTCATATTAAGCAATGTTCTTTTTTTTTTTTTACTTTCACTTAAGTACATTTTAAAATGTTTTCATTGTACGTTTACTTAGGTACTTTGACCAAGTAGTACTTTGTACAACACTGTAGTATACAGGAACATGCAGGCTTTTGAATTCAGTGTCCTGGCAGCACATTTCTGGTATCTGACCTGAGTGACCAATTCTGAAAGGGAGAAGGAAATTATCAAGAGAATGGTACCCATTTGACAGTGGTCCGCAGATGGCAAATAGCAATCAAGGATTTGACTAATGTTTTCTGTTGGTAGATGGTTCCATGCCCACCACATTTACAGAGTGGCCTAATGGTTAGTACAGCGGGCTTTGATCCCAGCAACCTGGGTTCAATTCCCACTGCAAGTCCTTGTGACATTGGGCAAGTCACTTAACTATTGAGTCCACCTACATCTTCAGGAATTGTCCGGTGCCTCGGGCTGAAAACTTACTACCAGGGTGCAGGCTGCTTCCTGGGCGAAGGCCCGGGCGGTTTCCCTTGAGGAAATTTGCAGGGCGACAACTTGGTCATCGCTCCATACTTTTGCTAAGCACTACAAGTTGGATGTGTTGGCCAGAGCCAGTTTGGATTTTGGCAGAGTTGCTATTTGGGGGGCCTTGTCTTCCCCCGCCCAATAAATCTGCTTCTCTACAACCTATTTGTGCTGAAGCTAAGAAAGGAGTAATTATACTTTACCTCATAATGTTCTTTTCTTTAGTCAGAGAAACTGTTCTGCAGTCTCCATTCTTGTTTTCCCATTCTCTTCATTTAAACACACACACGCAGGCACGCACGCAAAAAGGAATTAGACCAATTCAGGTTGCGATTGGCAGCCATATGGGGTTCCTGTGATATGGCTATTCCCTGGTGTATGCAAGGTAGAGAGTGCCACTCTGTGGGGTTTTGCTTGCTTGCTTATCATTGCAGTTGTAGTGATTGATAGGGCTTGGTGCGTTGAAAAAGGGACTTCTGGTGCTTAGGCAGATGCATACTGCATCTTTCCAGGGAGCACCATCAGGTTTTATACCGGTGAGAAAGGGAATGGGGCTTGATAAACTGCCATTCTGTGGTTACAATCAAAGTGGTTTACGTAGTATATACAGGCAATGGAGTGTTAAGTGAGTTGCTCAGAGCAGGGGCGTATCTGGACTCCGGCGGTAGGGGGGGCCAGGGCCAGAGGGAGGGGGCACATTTTAGCCCCCCCCCCCGCCGCCGCCCCCCCCCACCGCCGAGCCCCCACCGCCACCAATGTGACTCTCTCCACCCCCCTCCCGCCGCCAACCCTCCCCCGCTGCCGTTCTTACTTTTGCTGGCGGGGGACCCCAACCCCCGCCAGCCGAGGTTTGCTTCCACCTGCCGCTGCCGTAAAAACATCTTCTTCAGCCGGCGGGGGACCCCAAACCCCCGCCAGCCGCCCCGCGGTGTTTGAAATTCATCTTCGGCCTCCGTGGCCGTGCTGCTGTGATAGGCGCTGTTGAAATCCACTTCGGAGTCTGACGTCGCAGCACGTACAACGTACAACGACGTCAGACTCCGAAGTGGATTTCAACAGCGCCTATCACAGCAGCACGGCCACGGAGGCCGAAGATGAATTTCAAACACCGCGGGGCGGCTGGCGGGGGTTTGGGGTCCCCCGCCGGCTGAAGAAGATGTTTTTACGGCAGCGGCAGGTGGAAGCACACCTCGGCTGGCGGGGGTTGGGGTCCCCCGCCAGCAAAAGTAAGAACGGCAGCGGGGGAGAGTTGATGGCGGTAGGGGGGTCCAGGGCAAAATCTGCGGGGGCCCAGGCCCCTGAGGCCCCACGCAGATACGCCCCTGGCTCAGAGTCTCCAGTGGGTTCTCAGGCTACTGCCCTAACCACTATTCTGCTTCTCCACTCCGCTGAAGTCACTGGTAAAACCCGGTTTTCTGTACCTGTGTTTGCTGGTAGGAGGGGATAACAACCCATTTGTGCAGAATGGTTTTGCTGACTAAAGAAGAAAAAATGACCATGTCGGGCATAATTGCTTTATGAACATACTTATCTCTGTTATGTGTTGTGCTGGGTGGTGTAACCCAAAATGTTGATCTCTATTTAAGTTGATGCTCCCCATCTCTTATCTTGCAGTTGTGTCAATGTTTGGTCCTCTGTCTTGCAGAGCTGGGGCTTGTTGGGTCCTAAGAATGAGCTGTTTGACTCTTCAAAGTACAGAGCCCTTTCTAGTCAGCTGAGCTCTTCTGAGGGAGCTAGGAAGCTGGAGAGCAGATTACCAGTGAAAAATGACTTCTCACATTCATGGAATGGGTTAAAGCCAGCAGCTGTAGATGGGAGACAGAGCCAAAACAAGATGTCTCGGGTATCAGCAGTAGAAGAGGAGGATCTGGAGGAAGAAACCATGGATTGTACGGATTTTCTGTCCATGGAGCAACAAGAGACCCACAGCTCTCTTAAGAACACCAGGTAAATTTGTTTTTATTTGTAAAGCACCAGTGGTGTCCTTGGGTTTGCTGTGCATAGTGGTAATAAAGCACATCATCTTGGTTAGGAAACATTTATTTTTTATTTTGTATCATTAATGATGAAATGCCGTATACTCTAACTTAAGTACAGTATCATTTTTGTAAATAATTTATAGGTGGAAAGGGGAAGTCAGGTTGTGATCTCAAGGCTTATATTGCCCTGCAATGGCAGAAGAAAGTAAGTCTACTTGTGCTCAAAAATAGCTGCCTATTTGTAATCTAGAAAGTATGTCCCCATCATGATGTATGTATATTGGACTTCTGCATAGCCCCATCAGAATCACCAGGATTTCAGAGGCAAAAGGCAGTTCATTGAAGAGAAACCAGGCAAAATGTTTTTCTTCTGCCATTGCAGGGCAGTATAGTGGTTCTGTGTAAGAATAGTATGTGATCCTCTCAGGCCAGGAGCCTTCTGCATAGCTAAACAGGTATCTACAGTATGTAGCTTTTCTGTTTGGAATATGCAACTGGTATTGCTGGAACTGAGTAAAGTGGGGCATAGTGAAGGAAAGGAAAGCTTGATCTGTTGACCATTATCTTTGACCTCTCATTTTTCTACTGCTGTTTTATGTCTCTCCTTCGGCTTCAGTGATTCAGCTTTGTTACTGTATTAAGGGTTGATATCCTATTTGTGGCAAGCTTTAGATTTTTCTTTGCTAAGCAGTCAGTGTAGCTGTTTGTCTGTTGTTTCCACCACAGATTACTGAAAACAAGTTTATCTTACAGCACAGAAGTGGGTATGGCAAGCTTTCTCTTTTCTGCACATGGGAGGGTATCGCCCTGTGAGTAAACAGGGACATTGATCTATACAGCGCTGCGTACGTCTAGTAGCACTATAGAAATAAGTAGTAGTAGTAGTATTCAGGAGAAACTACCCACCCAGAGAAGTTTGAGTGACAGCTTGCTCTCAGTAGTCCTCCTTTCCCACTTTTATGATGATAATGGACCCCCTCATTCTGAGCAGTGGGCTGAGCACTTTATTGTGAGGATTCTTCAGCTTTCAGGATCATGCAATTTCACTTCATTTATTGCGTCTGTACCATTCTACCAGTGGTCAAGGCTGCTGAGCAATATGCACAATCATCCAAAAAGTGTTGCTCCAGGAGGCTGCAGGTTGATAATCCCAAAACGTTAGTTTCTGTAACCTTAAAAATAAAATTATGTTTGTTTTATACTCTGCTCTGGATAAGAGTGGTGTATAAGTGGTAATAAATGAAAAATGCAGTCCACAGGGGAACAAGAAGATGCCCTCTATGAAATGCAGTGAGGATCCAGAAGTAGAGGGTGACGCATGACTCTCAAGCCTTGAGAATTCAAGTACAAACTCTTTATTAGGCACCAAAGTAAAGGACCCAACGTAGGCTTGTATTTCGGCGGAGGGCCACCTGCCTCAGACTGCAGATATAATATACAAATGCAGGGTTGTAAATAATAAAGTATAACATCATAAAAACTAGTGTACATATGAGACGTAACAATAAATGTCTATAGACCATGGGCACTAAAAGCACATGTATATTAAAGCATGAGAAAAAACACATATCAATAGAACATCTTGTGCACTGAGTGAAACTTTTGAGGTATGTGATAAATATAAAGGAATGAACTAATAAAACAAACTGTTCCCGAGTACCAATGGCCGGTGCTGCAAAGAGCGGTCCAGAATCGTATTATCAGAAAAGATGGCCGTCCATCATTTGTTTCGATAATACGGTTGGGGCCGGCCATATATCAGAGATGGCCGGCATCGGTTTTCGCCGACAATGGAAACCGATGCCAGCCATCTCAAACCCGGCCAAATCCGAGGCATTTGGTCGTGGGAATACGGTTGGGGCCAGCCAAATGTCAAAGATGGCTGGATTTGAGATGGCCGGCATCGGTTTCCATTATCGGCGAAAACCGATGCCGGCCATCTCTGACATTTGGCCGGCCCCAACCGTATTCCCATGACGAAATGCCTTGGATTTGGCCGGGTTTGAGATGGCCAGCATCGTTTTTCGCCGATAATGGAAATCTCAAACCCGGCCAAATCCAAGGCATTTGGTCGTGGTAATATGATTGGGGCTGGCCAAATGTCAGAGATGGTCAGCATTGGTTTTCACCGATAATGGAAACCGATGCTGGCCATCTCAAACCCGGCCAAATCCAAGGCATTTGGTTGTGGGAGGGGCCAGCATTTGTAGTGCACTGTCCGTACCTCGGAGTTCAACTTTCTGGAAAGTGAGAGTCCTGTCAGGCGGTTTGTGTGCTTCCCACCACCATGGTCCTCTGTTCTCTGGTCGTGGCGTTACTATGCAGCCTTCCCTTCCCTCCAAAGGCGGGACAGTGAGAGCGAGTGCGATTGCCTGTGGTTGGTCCCTTCTCCTGACATCGCGTTACCATGCAGCCTTCCCTGCCCTCGAAGAGCGAGGCACTGACAGCAATTGCCTGTGGTTGGTCCCTTCTTCTGACGTGGCGTTTTTTTCCCTGGCAACTATACAGAGTTCCCTCGAGGGCGGGGCAGTGATTGGCAGTGCGATTACGAACCCTACGAACACTACACGGCTTCACTGCCACGGAGTCCGCTTCAGAACGTTGGAGGTGCGAATTATTATATTAGATAAGATAATCTACTACCTTAATACACTAAATACCATTGGTGCTGAACTCAAGAGATTGACTTTCGACCATTTTTATAATGTTATACTTTTTCTATTTTTTACTCTATATAATGTGTGGTTAAAAAAAAACTGCGGCTTTTCATGTAACCTATTTTTAAGTCAACTGGTTTTCTTTCTAGGCAATTTTCTTTCTTTAGCCTGTTTTCATGAGTGTTCCACAGCAGTGCTGTATGGAACTTTATACATATTCGTGAAATGTCCCTTTAAATATCTTATAACCAGCGCTCCTTTTCATGATGTTTTGTGATGACAACGTTTTGAAAGCTGTTTTGTTAGGCGTGATTGCATACGGGTAAGAGCTTGCTTTTTAATTCTGACCAGCATTTGATTTTTACTACATACTTCTACTTGTTTTAATTTAATTTGTTTTATCATGCCGCACCATCACACATGCTCTTTAAGCCTCATAGTTTTTTTTATTTTTTTATTATTGTGCTGCTCATTTCAGCGCTAAGAATCTATGCCAGCTGACCCTCAGCTATTCTAACCCATCCTTGCTAACTGGTCATTCAATACCTGGTTTATAAACATATCCAGTTTATATATTCATAGTATGTTTTTTGGACAATGTGTGTTTGTTTTTTAAAATTTGAGTTTAACATTTTACATATCTATCAAAAGAATATGTCAATTGGATAATGTGTTAAAAAAAAAAATTGAAGCTTTTAACATCCCTGATTTTAAGTTAACCAGTTATTTATTTATTTAGCCGGTTTTCATGAGTACTCATCAGCTGTGCTATTTGGAATACTATACATACTCATAAAACGCCATTTAGTTTAAACATTTTTATTGGTAAATAGAAAACCAACATGTACAATCCAAGCACTGAACAAGAAAATAGAAAAATGCAGCTCTACCATAATCATAAACAGGTATAAGTAAGGTATCACCATTTTAAATATTTATTCCCCCTCCCCCCTTTTGAAGCATGTTTTACTTTATACCATTTTTGTTATTGATGATGAATCTAACAAAATGAGGATGCAGTGAATCCAATGTCAAAACGTATATGAAGAAACAATAAAGGTAGTACCATATAAACAGTCATTGAACTGTTAACAGTTTTATCGCCCCTTCACTACCCATTGTCCAGTGTAAAGCCACTATTATTGATGATAATCCTAACACCAAACAACATAAAAAAAGCCAAACATCTACATATATATCAACAAGATAAATATGAAAATTACTCCCAGCGCTACCCCTGGCATATCCCCCCCCCCCCCCCCCCCCCCCCGAGGAACCTCCATCAAGTGAATGTGATACAGTGTGAGACATAGCATGTGTTGTAGACAGCGTATGAGAGTGACACTGTGTGTGAGAGAGAGAGTGTGTGTGACAGAGATACCTCCCCCCCTCCCTCTCTGTGTTCGCAGGACCCCCTCCGTCTGCCTCTCCCGCTGTGTTGTTGCAGGACCCCTCCCCTCCCTCGCTGGTCAGTCTCCCCCCCTCCTCTCAGGTCTCTGGATCCCCCTCCCCCCTTCGTCTGTGCTGTCAGGACCCCCTCCCCCCCTCCGTCTGTGGTCTGTGGACCTTTTCCGGCCCTCATCCTCCCCCTCCTTGTGCTTTAACTGTTGCTTAGCCTTGGGCTACAGTGAAGACAGCCGTGCAGGACCTCCTCTTCCAACCCCCTTCCCATGTTTCTTCAAAAAGAAAACTAAAAAAAACTTTTAAAAAGGAAGCGGGGCACCGCAGGCAGCCATCGGCTGTCAGCTGTGCATCCGCTCCTCCTCTCACCTCTCAGTCGCAGCGCTCTGGGGCAGTAACGTGAGAGCTGAGAGGAGGAGCGGATGCAGAGCTGACAGCCAATGGCTGCCTGCGGTGCCCTGCTTCCTTTTTAAAAGTTTTTTTGTAGGTTTTTTTGTTTTGCTTTTATTTTTGTTTCTACCGGCCACAGCTGACATCGGACGGAGGGGGGGAGCGGCGGCGACCTGTGGTGGAGGGTTCAGCAGTGTCTGTGGAGGGTGGTAGCGGTGGCAAAGCTGACAGCCAATGGCTGCCTTGGGTTCCCCAGTTCCTTTTCGTAAAGGTTTTTTGTTGGTTTTTTTGTTTGTGTTTGTTTTTTTACCGGTCGTAGGTGACGACGGAGGGGGGGGAGTGGTGGCAGTCAGGCTTAGTGCTGTGGTGTCAGCGTCTCCGTCCAGGCTTGCATGGCGTGGTTTGGGTCCCTGCTGCCTGTCCTTAAGCTTTGCGGGGCAGTGCCGATCGGTCACGGGGTGCTCCGAATTGCGTTCGCGCGTCATGGGTCTGACGTCACGTTTTGTCGAGCGATGCGATTTGCTGAGTGTCAGTGCTCCGCCCTCGACGTCATCACGTTGTGACGCGAGGGCGGGGCAGACACTCATGGAGAAAATCTGATCCACACCGCTACAAATTTAGAACGTTGGGAGATTTGAGGCTTCATTAGAATGTTGGAGTTGCGAATTATGTCTGGATGGGGTGTGGCTGAGGGCGGGCTATGAGTGAGGGTGAGTGGTGCTGACAGCCCAGCCTAGGAACAGTACAGGGCTTCAGTGCTTCACTGGCACGGAGTGAGCTTCAGAACGTTGGAGGTGGGAATTATTTATATAGATGTGTGTGTATATAGATATAGATATATATAGAGGTGTGTGTGTGTGTGTATCTCCATCTAATTCAGGTTAATTAGGGCAGGGCCGGTCCTAGGCAGAGGCGACTGAGGCGGCCGCATAGGGCCCCGCGCGGCGTGCCTCTCCGAGACTTGACCCAGCTGCTGCTCTGCTCGCTCGCAACATGATCCTGAGGCTGATCCGATCCGCCCGCTGCTCACGAATGCCTGCCTCTGACGAGACGCTCGCTCCCGCCCCCCCCCCTCGCTGAGCCTGCCCAACGACAGCTCCCAGTCCACTCCCAGGCCAGGAGTCAGGACGACGTCGACGAAAGCAAGTCCCGCCCCGGAAAAGACACAGTGCAGCAGCAGCTCACGCGCCTTCCCGCCCGCCTTCTGATGATTACTTCCTGTTTCCTCGAGGGCGGGCGGGAATCTGAGCGGCCCGAGCGGGAGGAAGAGAAAGAGCTGCTTGGAGAGCGTGGCATGGTCGACTCCTCGGAGGTGAGCAGGAGGCAGGCAGGTAGGCAGCCATTCAGGCACTCACAGACTTTTTTTTTTTTTTAATAATCCGCAGGGGGGGGTGGGAGAGGTTGTTTGTCGAATGTTATAATACAGACTGAAATGCAGGTTGCGTGGCTGTGTTTTGCAGTGAAGTCAGTGAATTTCAGTTTCCCATGTTGCTGTATATTAGGAGAGTTTCATCATGTAACTTTTAGTCGTACATTTGATTCCCTGTTACTCTACTATTTGTGTGATATTTAAAGCCTATTGTAAAGATCCGCCAGCTTTATATAAATATTTTAGTTTGGAGAGGGACGAAACGTGGTAGACATTGACTATTTGGCATCTTCTAATCTAACAGACATTTTCAGTCAAGGAAATGTATCAGTGTCCAGTTAGTTTTCAGTGGTAGATTTAACAGAACGCAGAATGATCCTGTATGTCCGCAATTTCACACATCACTGTTTTCTCTCCTGAGTCTCCTCTCCTGCCATGTGTTTATTGATGTCAATGGTAGCAACCTAACCTGGATTTGCTGATTAAAAAAGCTCCCTGCCTACCCCCCCCCCTAGTTTTTTTCCTTCCCAGTTGGATACATTTTTACATTCACAAAGCCCATAGACCACCTTACTGCAATGGCATCACCCCATTTCCTTTCCACTGCTCAGAATAAATGCAACGGACAGGCCTTAACAGAAAACGAAGAACACTTTCAAGCTCATTTTCAAAGCACTTAGCCTCCCAAAGTTCCATAGAAACCTATGGAACTTAGCCTCCCAAAGTGCTTTGAAAATATGCCTCATTGTATCCTGAAATGAAGAGCTTCATCTCTTTGCAAGAATCACAGAATGCTGCTCAATATTTTATTTTGCATGCTTAATCTTTCTACTTTGATAATGATTGTGTGTGATAATGATGAGTGTGCCTTTGGTGCTATCAGGTGAGCCGCCTCCCCTGGAGATTCTCAGTCTCATCCAAAAGGGCTCAGCCTCTCCACTGTGATTTTAGGAAAAGGTCAAGAATCACACTCTGTTAGCAAAGCTAAGATTTTATTTGACTAACATACATTGGATCAAGTTGCTCAGGTTCTGGATAGTAGGTACTAGTTCTGTGGCTGCTTGAGCATCCCCAAAAGTGAGCAAATGCTGTTATTCTGACAAGGGAGCATTCATTTGTGTTGAGTGTAAGCAACCTCAATTATTTTGAAAAGTTGGCTCATGAGAGCTCCTTATTCTCAGTGCTTGAGCTATTGCGTTCTTGGCTTAACTCTGATCGGTCGTATAGAACAGATCAGGAATGGAAATAGTAATTCTTACTTTTCAGAGAGAGCTTTTGGGAGTGTATGACTTAAGAAGCTGGGTAGGGTCGCAGGGGCGTAGCCAGACAACAAATTTTGGGTGGACCTAGGGAGAATTATGTCTAAACAAAGTGTAAGGGCTGTAAGATATCAAGCTGGCAATTTCTATGATGCACTGATAGAAATAGCTGAAGCAACAGAGGATCCACAGGCAAGGAGTGAAGCTGAATCATTAGCTAACCAAATGAAAGATTACAAATTCATTGTTTCTTTGGTTTTCTGGTATGACTTGTTGTTTCAAGTTAATTTTGTCAGCAAAGAGCTACAGAGTAAAACAGTAGATCTTGCCACAGCTCTTTCTTCATTTGAAAAGCTCTTGCAATGGCTGAAACAGTATAGAGAAACCGGCTTTGAACAAGTCTTGGTTAGTGCAACTGAGCTTGCAAATGACTTGGAGGTAACTCCAGAATTCCAAACAGACTGCGAAAAAGAAAACGACACTTTATGTATGAGTCTGCTGATAATCCCATTACTGATCCCAAGGAAGCTTACAAGGTAAATTGCTTCAACCAAGTCTTAGACAAAGCTATGCAGTCTTTGGAGCCACGGTTTAAGCAGCTGAAAAAAAATGTTGATTTATTTGGCTTTTTAAGTACATTTCAACAAATTCCAAAACAGGAATTACAAAAATATGCTGCGGATTTGGAAATTGCGCTGATGTCAACCTCATTCAGGAAAATGATGATGTCAATCCAGATTTAGATGGTCATATGCTGGTTGAGGAAATGGAAGCACTAAAGCCAATTCTTCCTTCTTCGTCTTTTGGAAAGCCATTGAAAATATTGGAATTCCTTGCACTGAATGAGAGAGCAACTGGATTTCCACACTTTTTTATTGCTCTACGCATAGTTTTGACTATTCCAGTCACAGTAGCATCAGGGGAAAGGAGCTTTTTCAAATTAAAATTGATCAAATCATATCTAAGGTCAAACATGCTCCAGGATAGACTGAACAGCCTTGCAATATTATCCATAGAAAGTGAAGAAGCTAAAAAATTAAAGTTCAACAAAATATTGAGAGCCTTTGCAGAAGAGAGAGCAAGAAAGGTTAATTTATAAGTATTGTTTTGTTGTTTTAACATTTTGTAGGTCTGCAGAGACTTCTGTTTCAGCTGGTATATTTCCTCTCACAATTGGGATTTGGGTATCGGAAGGGAGGACAGCCCCTGTTAGACCTCTGAGCAGACAGACAGTTGACCCTTTTGACTCTTTTCTTCTAAGGAGCAGTGTGCAGAGAGAGAATGGGACAGGAGCAGTGCCTGGAGGGACCAAAGATAATATGGAGCCCTGACCCAAGGCCCTCACCCTTGCAGCCGTGGGCCTCAAGTTCTCCTAACCCATAGCTCTCTGGCTGAAGGCCAGCGAGAACCATCCGTGGTAGTCCTTTTTTCACTAGACACACTAATGGGTATTTTTTTTTTCAATAACAGTCCTTCAGATGTTGGTCAATTTACATGGTCATATGCTGGTTGAGGAAATGGAAGCACAAAAGTCAATTTTTCCTTCTTCATGGAAGATTCGCGGCAGCAGGGGGAGCTGATTTCAAAGCAGCACACCCAGGAGCAGGAGGACTAGATTTAGGACAGTCGGTCTATCTGTAATATACCTGATTTATGGAAACATTTGGTACTGTAAATGTGTTGTGGTTTTGTCTTTAATGGGAACCTTGCACTTACCTCTTTTTTTGGCTACTTGCCTCTCTGGTTTGATGGGTTACAGAGTAATAGGGGAATTTGAAAGTACTGAATCTTTTCTTAATATTTTTCCTTTATTCTCCTTTGTTATGAGAATTGGAACTACTAATTGTAGTGGACTTGAACTGAATAATTTCTGGGGAGGGGAGGTTTCATGATAGCATTGTGCTTATTATTTCAATCAGTTTTTTTGTACAAGTTTAGCTTCATTTGTCTTTTTGAAATTTCATAAATAAAATTTTCTAAAAATGAAATAATCTTATCAATGGGGCGGAGCTATGGTGGGGCGGAGCTACAGTGGGGCGGGGCTAGGTTGGGGCCCCACCAAGTTGGTCTGCATAGGGCCCCGCACTTGCTAAGACCGGCCCTGAATTAGGGTATGGTTAATTGTGACAGTCATTTATTGAGAACAAATCGTGCTGTTTAATTGAGTCAGTTCCTGCCACATAGCATGCTTGTGACGTATGTCATTGATGCATCATTTAGTCAATAAAAATAGACACCTAGTTACAGTTGCTCTAGGCTTGCAATTTGTGCTGTGTGCCACAATTTTCTTCACTTAAAGTTTAGGAGAAATTTAACACTCGTTGACTACTACCTAGAAACTTGTGTTGATTTTGTTAGCTGCAGTTAATGAAGGGAACATGGCAGGGCTCACTATCATTTCCTTAGTTATTAACTGTTTTCAGAGTCAGTATTTTTCTGTTATTTGCATTGATTGTTTTTTGCTCATCTAGAGTCAATGCTGTATTTTTGTTGGCTAATAAATGGAAAGCTTATCTTTTTTCTTATGTGCATTCAGATTTTCAACTGTTTATCTCCAACTTTGATTAGCTGGGGCAGCTGCTTAATTGGGACAAAGTATTCTACTCCTGGTTTGTTCCTATTAACTGAAGTCTACTGTATATATGTGTGTGTATACACACTTCAGCATGTCCATTTCCATTTTGTAGGTCTCCAGTTGTTGAAATGTCAGATGACATTGTTACGCTGAGTGCATTGTCCCAGTTCACGCACCCTAAGAACCTCCTAACCACTGTGATTCAGATTGCAACCTCCTCCTCGACGGTCAAGGTGAGTTGCCAGCTCTTTGTTTAAAATGTAAAAGAATGGGATAATCAAGTTAATACCACTTTTTTTTTCTGTTTACTGTTTAATTGATCTCCTTGTCTTGTTTTACTCTCCCTATTTAGTGGTCTAAGGAAGAGAATAGAATTACCTGACTGAAATAATTCCTATTTATTACTTTCTCTGTATTTCCGGCAAGTTGTTTTATCACTTGTAAAAATTGAAATGGTTATAAATAAAAAATAAATTTTTTTAATGTAAAAGAATGAGCATCTCCACTCTGATTTTTCCATTATGATTTCTTGTTTGATGAAGATCTTTTCATCCAGATATGTAGTGTTCTGCAGGCATATGTCTCTCAGATTTTTTTTTTTTCATGTTGAAATGCTTGAACTTTTATGTTTGGCTATGATTATTGCCCTTTCTTGATGTGCATTTTACTTTTTGTGTTGAAGCAGGGGAATGAGTCATTCTTTATTGATATGTTGGATTTGTTTGTCCAGAAGAATCCAAAGGCCAAATACTCTATTAGCTCAAGAAGCCTGAGCTAATTAAAACATTGAATGGCAAGCTAGGAGACATCCTGGAGTTCAGTTATTCTCAAAATATTGAGACTTTTTGTGACTCCGGGCAAAGTTACATTATTACCCTGTATCTCTGTGCTGACTTCAGTTTTGTCACCAAAAACTTGGTCAGTGTTTGTCTCTTTGTGCTTTACTTTGCTCGACTTTGTTTCAAGCGGGATCTGTCTTTCAGGACTACTTGCACTATCACTGTAAAGGAAGGAAGAATGTGGTTTGCCAGCTCGCACTACAGTGGCCATATTCCATGACTTTCGTGGCTAGAGGGCACCGCAAGGCTGATGCAGAAAACAAAGCTGCAGCATTGGCCTGCCAGAAGCTAAAGGTGAGAGAAATCCAGACGTACCAGACCTTTTTGGAGTGGTTAGATATAGCTTGATAATTTGGCGGGCTAGGGAGGGGTGAGTTGGGAGATTGATTCTCTTAAACCATCCATTAATGATTGTTAATGTACTAATTACATCTAGGTAGAGGAGGGTTATGATAGTACGAAGAGGTTTGAGCATGTGATTTGTTTTGCCTTTATCAAGTAGGAAGATGGGGGATGTAAGAGAACAGGTGCGGAATGGGAGAGATAAAGGTGGAATTCAAAAAAATTTAGACTGCAATAAGTTGGAGGGGGGGGGGGAATGGGATGGGGAAGGGGAGAGGCAAAATGTTAGATATTTTGCTGAGGCGATTTATTCGCTCTATGGTTTGTTCATATTATATTGTATATTGCACTTGTTGAAGGATTGCTCTGAGAGATCACCAATAAGAATTGTTGAACTATTAAGAAAAAAAAAAAGATACTACTGCTGGGTAATGGACATAAAATTAAAATGATGTACTATTGGGTGTATCAAATCTTATTTACAAAACATCGAGTTGCTGAAGGAGCAAGACGATACTACTGCTATTGTGTCAAAAACAAAAAGGAAATCGAACCTATGTATGACCATTTAATGGATGTAAATAGTGTAAAATGCATATGACAGTTGGGAGTGGGAATCTATAAAACGGATAGTAAATAAGGTAAACTACATGAGTGAGTACAGTGTGTCGCATAGTGAATGAGGCTGGTGGTTGGGAGGCGGGGATAGTGCTGGGCAGACTTATACGGTCTGTGCCCTGAAGAACACAGGTACAAATCAAAGTAGGGTATACACAAAATTAGCACATATGAGTTATCTTGTTGGGCAGACTGGATGGACCATGCAGGTCTTTTTCTGCTGTCATCTACTATGTATATATTTATATGTACAGTGGTGGAAATAAGTATTTGATCCCTTGCTGATTTTGTAAGTTTGCCCACTGACAAAGACATGAGCAGCCCATAATTGAAGGGTAGGTTATTGGTAACAGTGAGAGATAGCACATCACAAATTAAATCCGGAAAATCACATTGTGGAAAGTATATGAATTTATTTGCATTCTGCAGAGGGAAATAAGTATTTAATCCCTCTGGCAAACAAGACCTAATACTTGGTGGCAAAACCCTTGTTGGCAAGCACAGCGGTCAGACGTCTTCTGTAGTTGATGATGAGGTTTACACACATGTCAGGAGGAATTTTGGTCCACTCCTCTTTGCAGATCATCTCTAAATCATTAAGAGTTCTGGGCTGTCGCTTGGCAACTCGCAGCTTCAGCTCCCTCCATAAGTTTTCAATGGGATTAAGGTCTGGTGACTGGCTAGGCCACTCCATGACCCTAATGTGCTTCTTCCTGAGCCACTCCTTTGTTGCCTTGGCTGTATGTTTTGGGTCATTGTCGTGCTGGAAGACCCAGCCACGACCCATTTTTAAGGCCCTGGCGGAGGGAAGGAGGTTGTCACTCAGAATTGTACGGTACATGGCCCCATCCATTCTCCCATTGATGCGGTGAAGTAGTCCTGTGCCCTTAGCAGAGAAACACCCCCAAAACATAACATTTCCACCTCCATGCTTGACAGTGGGGACGGTGTTCTTTGGGTCATAGGCAGCATTTCTCTTCCTCCAAACACGGCGAGTTGAGTTCATGCCAAAGAGCTCAATTTTTGTCTCATCTGACCACAGCACCTTCTCCCAATCACTCTCGGCATCATCCAGGTGTTCACTGGCAAACTTCAGACGGGCCGTCACATGTGCCTTCCGGAGCAGGGGGACCTTGCGGGCACTGCAGGATTGCAATCCGTTATGTCGTAATGTGTTACCAATGGTTTTCGTGGTGACAGTGGTCCCAGCTGCCTTGAGATCATTGACAAGTTCCCCCCTTGTAGTTGTAGGCTGATTTCTAACCTTCCTCATGATCAAGGATACCCCACGAGGTGAGATTTTGCGTGGAGCCCCAGATCTTTGTCGATTGACAGTCATTTTGTACTTCTTCCATTTTCTTACTATGGCACCAACAGTTGTCTCCTTCTCGCCCAGCGTCTTACTGATGGTTTTGTAGCCCATTCCAGCCTTGTGCAGGTGTATGATCTTGTCCCTGACATCCTTAGACAGCTCCTTGCTCTTGGCCATTTTGTAGAGGTTAGAGTCTGACTGATTCACTGAGTCTGTGGACAGGTGTCTTTCATACAGGTGACCATTGCCGACAGCTGTCTGTCATGCAGGTAACGAGTTGATTTGGAGCATCTACCTGGTCTGTAGGGGCCAGATCTCTTACTGGTTGGTGGGGGATCAAATACTTATTTCCCTCTGCAGAATGCAAATAAATTCATATACTTTCCACAATGTGATTTTCCGGATTTAATTTGTGATGTGCTATCTCTCACTGTTACCAATAACCTACCCTTCAATTATGGGCTGCTCATGTCTTTGTCAGTGGGCAAACTTACAAAATCAGCAAGGGATCAAATACTTATTTCCACCACTGTATGTTGTAACCTTATAGCGTGAGAAAATGAAAGGAGTAGAAATGACAAGAGCTTAAAGTTGTAAAAACAAAGGTGGTGGGGTAGACGAATGAGAACCAAACTCTAGTGAGATATCTGAATAATGGTAATTTGTGAAGTATATGAAATATATGACAAAGGGTGACAAAACAATGTCTAAAAAGCAGACTAGCAGGGGTGTGTGTGCCAATAGGTCATACTGTGCAAATCACATAAAGTCTTAGACACAGATAATGAACCACTGATACAAAAAAAAAAAAAAAAATTAAAATTGTGGTTGGGTAGGGCGGGGAGAAAAGTGTTAACAATTTGATGATGAGATTATTACCTTGCTGTTGCTCAAATTGTTTTGTTTTCAATTTGGTGTCTATTAAGCTTGTTGCCTGTATTCTGTTGAATCATCAATAAAATTGTTGAAACATAGCTTGATAATTTGTAGCCTTTGACTTAAGAGGAAAAAAAATCCCCCAAACCTCTGTCAACTATAAAATTAGGTTTCTCTACCTCACCAGCTCTCCCTCCACTAGTCCGTTCCCCTCTCTCTCCTTCCCCTCATTCCCTTTCCTCCTTTCCTGAAGTTACTATTGAGGAAACTACACTTCTCCTTTCTTCCTCAAAATGTACCACCTGTTCCTCTGATCCCATTCCCACCCACCTTCTTAATGCCATCTCTCCTACTCTTATTCCTTTTATCTGTCACGTTCTCAACCTCTCACTTTCCACTGCGACTGTCCCTGCTGCCTTTAAACATGCTGTGGTCACACCTCTCCTTAAGAAGCCTTCACTTGACCCTACTTGTCCCTCTAATTACCGACCCATCTCCCTCCTTCCTTTTCTCTCCAAATTACTTGAGCGTGCTGTTCACCGCCGCTGCCTTGATTTTCTCTCCTCACATGCTATTCTTGACCCATTACAATCTGGTTTTCGCCCTCTCCACTCAACCGAAACTGCGCTTACTAAAGTCTCCAATGACCTATTACTGGCTAAATCCAGAGGTCAATATTCCATCCTCATTCTTCTTGATCTTTCCGCTGCTTTTGACACTGTCGATCACAGCATACTTCTCGATACCCTGTCCTCACTTGGATTCCAGGGCTCTGTCCTTTCCTGGTTCTCTTCCTACCTCTCCCTCCGCACCTTTAGTGTTCACTCTGGTGGATCCTCTTCTACTTCTATCCCTCTGCCTGTCGGCGTACCTCAGGGTTCTGTTCTTGGTCCCCTCCTCTTTTCTATCTACACTTCTTCCCTTGGTTCATTAATCTCATCCCATGGCTTTTCCTACCATCTCTATGCTGATGACTCCCAAATCTACCTTTCTACCCCTGATATCTCACCTTGCATCCAAACCAAAGTTTCAGCGTGCTTGTCTGACATTGCTGCCTGGATGTCTCAACGCCACCTGAAATTAAATATGACCAAAACCGAGCTTCTCATTTCCCCCCCCAAACCCACCTCCCCGCTCCCCCCGTTTTCTATTTCTGTTGATGGCTCTCTCATTCTCCCTGTCTCCTCAGCTCGAAACCTTGGGGTCATCTTTGACTCTTCTCTCTCCTTCTCTGCTCATATCCAGCAGACCGCCAAGACCTGTCGTTTCTTTCTTTACAACATCCGTAAAATCCGCCCCTTTCTTTCTGAGCACTCTACCAAAACCCTCATCCACACCCTTGTCACCTCTCGTTTAGACTACTGCAATCTGCTTCTTACTGGCCTCCCACTTAGTCACCTCTCCCCTCTCCAGTTGGTTCAAAACTCTGCTGCCCGTCTCATCTTCCGCCAGGGTCGCTTTACTCATACTACCCCTCTCCTCAAGACCCTTCACTGGCTCCCTATCCGTTTTCGCATCCTGTTCAAACTTCTTCTACTAACCTATAAATGTATTCACTCTGCTGCTCCCCAGTATCTCTCCACACTCGTCCTTCCCTACACCCCTTCCCGTGCACTCCGCTCCATGGATAAATCCTTCTTATCTGTTCCCTTCTCCACTACTGCCAACTCCAGACTTCGCGCCTTCTGTCTCGCTGCACCCTACGCCTGGAATAAACTTCCTGAGCCCCTACGTCTTGCCCCATCCTTGGCCACCTTTAAATCTAGACTGAAAGCCCACCTCTTTAACATTGCCTTTGACTCGTAACCACTTGTAACCACTCGCCTCCACCTACCCTCCTCTCTTCCTTCCCGTTCACATTAATTGATTTGATTTGCTTATTTTTTATTTTTTGTCTATTAGATTGTAAGCTCTTTGAGCAGGGACTGTCTTTCTTCTATGTTTGTGTAGCGCTGCGTATGCCTTGTAGCGCTATAGAAATGCTAAATAGTAGTAGTAGTAAATAGTAGTAGTAGGTACAGGAAAACCAGCGTAATGGATGGGTGGAGATGCTGGTACTATGAATAGACTTTTAGAGAGAGGAACATTTTAACATAACCAGCGTGGACCTTACTAGTATTTTAATTTTGTTAGCCTGCCATTTCTGCCAAATACATTGTACTGGTGTGACTTTTGTTTGGGTCTAGGTGGATTGTTTCTGCCTTTTGAGGTTACCAACAGGAAAATAAAATGAAAATTTAATAATTTTGTGTTTTGTAAATGTCAGATTAGCTCAGAGGAGTTCTCATATCTTCTCTGACTTCTTTTTGGTTTGATCTGCCCAAAAAGATCTCTTCTCTATAGAAGAGACTTAGGGCTGTATCCTTGGGTTTTAGTGAGTGTTTGTTTTGGATCTTGCTTCACTTTTTCTATCCCACAGTTACAGCCTTGTCGTCTGACTTCGAAGGATCCTAGCCGAATACTCTGAGCAGCAATAGCACCATATCTGCATGGCTGAGGATGTGTTTCTTAGAAAAGCAGCAGAGAGCTGGCTGGGATGAGCTTGCTTGGAAGAATGTAGGAACCTTGAAGCAAGAAAAAGAGAGAAGATCAACAGTTTGCCAGCCATGATAGGAACTATTTTAATACTCCCATGGTGTAGCAGTTTGAAGCATTTCATGTTTCATTGTGGATTTAGTCACCACTGTCCTAATCAGTACCAAAGCAGAAAGTGGGATGGCTCAAACTGTTAAGCAATGGGAGTCATACAATATTTTCTGGGAATCTCTAGGTTCAACAAAATCAGTTTATTTTTCTTCTAAGCTCATCTCTACTGTAATAAAAAGCACCTCCAACGTTCTGAAGCTGACTTCGTGGCTTCACTGAAGTGAAGGGTTCGTAATGTTCGTCAGATTCGTCAGTCTGTCACGATCTCTTTCGGCCCCGCCCTCGCGTCAAAATGTGATGACGTCGAGGGTGGCGGACCTATCAGAGGCGCGAGGGCGGGGCAGAGAGAGATGGCAACAGACTGAATTTGACGAAACTTACGACCCCTTCACTTCAGTGAAGCCATGGAGTCAGCTTCACAACGTTGCAGGTGCGTTTTATTACACTACACAGCTCCCTAATTTTGCAGTTAAACGTCGCAGGGTGGCTGGAGGAGGGGGAGAGAGGGGGGGCAACGACCCTGGAACTGGGAGGGTGGACCCTGGAACTTGGAGGGGGGCGGGCGGACCCAGGAACTGGGAGAGAGGGGGAGAGGGCTGACCCTGCAACTGGGAGGGAGGGGGGAAAAACCCTGGAACTGGGAGGGAGGGGGGGCCCCTGGCACACACTCTCATTCTCACACACACACTCTCGCACCCAGTCTCTCTCTGTCACCCACACACATTCACTCTCTCTCTATCACACACTCACTCTCACACACACTCTGTAAAACACACAAACTCAGGAAAAACTTGCTAGCGCCCGTTTCATTTGTGTCAGAAACGGGCCTTTTTTCCTACTTGTGTAATTAGGTATCATTTGATTTTACTCATAAATGCCTCTAAGGACAGGTATGTATAACTGGCCTTCTCTTTTTGTTGATTGACCCTGCAGAGCCTTGGCTTGGTGGGCAAGAACAACAGGCCTTTGACCCATGCCAAGTACAACCTGGCCTCTCTACAACAGCTGCGTGATAACCAGAGGAAACCGGTTTCATTCCAAGTACCTGAGGCCATCCTTCAGAAGATAGAAGACTTCTTGTACAAAGTAGGGACTGTTGTTACTCAGAGGACTATTTAATACTGCTTAGAGTACTCTGTGTACTTAAAAAGCCACTGATTTTTAATGATCAGGACAGGGATGTTTAGATATTTATAAAGTCTGTTTTTCTTTATATCTGGTGAGTGATTTAAATAAGGTATGTGTTACATAATCTAGTGCAAATGGTTTGACACCACCTGTAGCATCACTGGGAGCTGAATATCCAGTGATAAAGTACAGCAAGACTAATTGTAGTCATGAGGAAGCAAACATGATAGGAGCTTGGTTGTCTGTTAAGATCAGCATACATTAGAGAAGTGGAAGCCCACAAACCTTGTAGCCAAATCCACTATGTTTGATGCTCTGTAATTCTTTAATAACTATTGTAATAATGGAGGACACTAGGGGCTCCATGGTGATCTTTTTTTGCCAGTAAGAGTAGGTACTTGTGTGATTCTGTATGTGACCTTACGCACATTTTCAACCCTATAATACCAAATGCAGTGTGTGTGACAGAACAGTGTGTTTTTAAGCCTGTAATTTGTATTGAATATTTCTTGAAGTGTATTTCTCTAGTTTGGCCAACGGGTGGTGCATGTTTATGTTTGAAACTGTTACAGAGAAATGACCCACACAGACAAAGGAAATGCCTGTAGTGATCTAACCAGCTATTTTTGAAACTTCTTGTCCTGGGCTCTAATTAGCTCAGGAGCTCAATTTCATTTGGATTGTACTGACTTTTGCCCCAGTTTTCTGCCTGGGAGGAGAGAAAGCTCTTTGTTGAAGCCCTGTAACACAGAGTTGTATTTGATAACTGGTGAGCATCTGTATGTCCTGATCTCCCCAGGTACTTTCTAGAAAGTAAACAAATGTTTAGTTAGTGTTATAATTGATCCATATTTCAGTTACCTGTTTGCTAATTGCACATTACTGTTTAGATTTTTAAGCCAATAAACAATTTAGTTTGTTGCCTCTGCCTGTCTGGACTGATAATCCTGGTGGTTTGTGTGCTGGGTCAGTGAGTGCTTTCTAGGAACTGTGGGACCACTGGAAGTGGAGTCCCAGTAAATTAGAAATCACTGGGAATAATTTCAGAGCAGGAGACTCGCCCAAAGGCGGTTGGGACCCAGTTGATGGGAGGAGGGTGCTAGTTAAGAGCACAAGCGGCAGATGCAGGCGGACCTGAGCTGTGCTGGGAATAGACCTAAGTGGCTACGGGGTAATCCCAGGCGGTGACTAGGCGTTTTCATGACACTCAGCTTTCTACTTTTTAGCCCCTTTATAATAGAATGATCTCCCATTAGACCTGAGTAGAGAATCCAGTTTCAAAATATTTAAAACTGAACTAAAGACCCATTTTTTTAAGTTAGTGTTTGGAATGGAGGAATGGGATCTTGCCAGGTACTGGGGCCTGTACCTGGACCTCTTCTTCCAAACTGAATCTCAAAAGACTTAGCAGATGTTTACTGAAATGAGTCACTCTCAGCTGGAAGATCAAAAATGGGACAACTGGACCATTGTTTGTAGAAAATCTAAAGTATGCAGAATTCAGCTTTTAAGAAACTTTATTTTTGAGGGACCCTTATCATGATGCTATGATGACTGATTAGAGGGAATCATATTTCATAAGTATGGCTAGCTGTTCTGAAATGCTAGGGATGCCTGTTTGCCAGCAGTAAAGCACAAGAGCAAAGCTGGAAACCAGTGAAGGTAGAGATACCATTTGCCATTCTACTTCATCCTCCTTTGTACCCTGCTGTGTGGGTCTCATGTAATTGTGAGTTGAGCGGTGGGTTTTTTTTTTTCGTGGCTGTGGATGAAATGCATGTATAGTATCCATGGAACTGGAGGAACACATTTGAATTAAAACACAAAAGAAAAAGCTTACCCAAAAGTGCTTCCTAGGTTTGTTTTTATTTTGTGCTGAGTTTTTACTGAGCAGCCATCATGTGCAAAAAGGGATGCTGTAAACCAAGAGGTTATGTGCTAGAAACCACAGAGCAGATGCCCTCAGGCCATTCAAACTGCAATGTACTTAGAGGAAAGACCCAGAGCCACTGAAAAATGCACTTGTTCTTGAGCCTTCAAAAATTGCAACTCAGTGCCAGGAAATATTGATCTAAAACTTCTAGATCTCAAATATTCTGTTTCTTGTCAGTGTGTCAAAATACATTCTGTTTATACAGTTATGTCTTAACACTAGAGACACACCAAACTGGACAATGGGCTGTTAGATAATGTGAGATTGTGTTTTGTTTTTTAATGGTAACTGGTTAGATAATGCAAAAAGTTAACTGGCAAAGCACATACTGGCAAATGGTGCAGACATTGGTTCATTCTTCATTTTATCTCAACTGGATTATTGTAAATTTTTATTTTATAATGGGGTAACAAAGTAATATGAAAAAATTAGTCGCTACAAAATACAGCTGTTTGCTTTTTTGCCTGAACATATAGAACCCACCATGCTATTCCATACAGCGTTTTCATTGGCTTCCTATGATCTACAGGGTAAAGTTCAAAATTCTTATTTTGACCTTTAGGGCTGCTCTTAATAGCCTTCCTCAATGTTTGACAAATGTAATTACATACACTCCAGCTTGTTTTCTTAGTTCTTGAAATCACCATTGGTTATTGCTTCCACAATCCCTTGATGGACAAATTAAAATTTTCCTGTCACTCAGCTTTTTACTTTTTAACCTTTTTATAACAGAATGATCTCCCATTAGACCTAGGTAGAGAATCCAGTTTCAAAATATTTAAAACTGGACCCATTTTTTTTTTAAGTTAGTGTTTGGAATGGAGGAATGTGATTTTGCCAGGTACTTGTGGCCTGGATTGGCCATTGTTGGAAACAGGATACTGGGCTTGATGGACCTTCGGTCTGTCCCAGTAAACATTTATGTTCTTATGTAAATTGTCAATGAGAATTTAAGCTTTTCTTCTTAACTTACAGGAGTTCTCTAATTTTTTATTTATGTATGTATTAATATTCTTCTTGGTTTACTCCTTATAGTCTTAATAATTTGTAGGGGATTTTTATTTTGGAATGAATTGCTGTTGATATATATAGTTTCATTTCTGTCCTATCAAGCATTGTAGTTCCTTTCTGTGATTAAATTTAGCCTGTAAGCGTGACTGGATAAGGCGGTATAGAAAGTTTTATTAAACTATAAAGAAAACAAAATGTTTGCTTAATTGCGAGCTCTTAATACTTTTTTTTTTCTTCTTTCCTCTATTTAATAGTATTCAGTGGACAGCAAGATAGACTGTTTGGAACTAGAACCATTGGTTTCTGAGATAGAGTCAATGAATTTGGACCAAGATGTTAGCAGCGTCACTGATGCTATTACAGGGCGATCATACACGCCACTGTCTGAGATGGAGGAAGCGTTCCTCAATCAGAAGCTGCTGCACCTCTGGAGGAAGAGGACTTCTCTGTATCAGGAGTTGCGGGTACTCCCCATAGACTCTCATAAAGAAGCCATTATATCTGCCATCGAGAAACACCCCGTGGTGGTCATTGCAGGAGACACCGGCTGTGGGAAGACAACCCGCATTCCCCAGTATATTCTGGAATACTATATCACAAGTGGTAGGGGGGCTCAGTGCAACATGCTGATCACTCAGCCACGCCGCATCAGTGCAGTTTCTGTGGCCCAGCATGTTAGACATGAGCTGGGACAAGGCCTGAATAAGAATGTAGGCTTCCAGGTGCGGCTAGAGAGTTCATTGCCCCCAAGGGGAGGGGCAATGCTTTTCTGTACAGTAGGCATCTTGCTGAGGAAGCTGCAAGGGAACCCTAAACTAGAGGGTATCAGTCATGTTATTGTGGACGAAGTCCACGAGCGAGATGTGAATACAGACTTTATGCTAATCCTACTGAAGAAGATCCAACATATGAACCCAAACCTACGTGTAGTGGTGATGAGTGCCACGGGAGACAATCAGCTCTTTTCACAGTATTTTGGTGGATGCCCAATCATCAAGGTACCAGGCTTCATGTACCCAGTGAAGGAATATTACCTGGAGGATGTCCTTCCAATGTTGGGTAGGAGTTCATCAGAGCTCTTTGAAGTGAGTACAATACTTCATTTCTCTTCCTCAATTTCCAAGCACTCTTCCTTTTCTTCTCATTGTCTGATCAACATCCTTGATATTAGTGACAAAGCTTTCTTTACCTAGTTTACTAGAATATTATCCTATGATTCTGTCTTGAGAACCTGTGAAACAAACTTTTAGCATTTAAGGTAATTGAAAAAAAGGACTTGGGAACATTTGCAGAGCCTCTTCTAATTTTCTACCAAAACTTCTTTTTGATAACAAACCTTTGCAATGAACCAGTCATGTGTGACTTTGTTCTAGAGCTGTCTTGTCTTTCACTCCGTGTTAGATTTGGATTTTAGATTTATTCACCTTTTCCAAATGTGATGAGCTACATTCAGGAATACGAGTAATCTCCGTGCCCAAGTCAGTTCACAATCTAAGTTGTACTTTCGGCAACGGAGGGTGAAGTGACTTGTCCAAAGTCACAAAACATCAGTGGGAGAAGGGGAAATTAGATGTTAGCTTTCCTTTAGTCCCTCTAGACTAGCACAGATGGGTTATGCACTCCTACCAGCAGTCTGAGAGGCACCGACGTTCAAGTAAGCCTATAAATGAGCTGTGTAGTCCCCTGAAAGTCAGTCTACAAATAGGCAAGCAGAAATCCTCAGAGGAGAGAAAAGAAAAAACCTAAGTCGAATGCCTCTCTCAGCATTCCATTCTCTTAGGCCAAAAACACCTAGGACCTCAGCTGCCACTGCCTAGAGCTGATAAAGCAACCAGCGCAGTGCGGGCAACCTATCCAAGGGAGACCTGACACTTTTTTTTTGTTTTTTTCTTTTTTGTTGACTTGTTCTTCTCAGTCTTTCTCTTTTTATGTTTTTAAACTTAGCACTCCATTGAAGAGAAATTGCAAACAACTGCTTGCAGCCTCAAGTTCATGACCACACATGAACCAGCAAAGCCAATACAACCGTGAAAAAAAAAAAAACCCAGAAAGCCGCAGATCAAGGCAAACACAGTGGGTACTGTGCCAGTCTAGAGAGACTAAAGGAAAGCAAATTAGCAGGTAATACCTAATTTCTCCTTCTGTGACCCTCTAGACTGGCACAAATGGGAAGTAACAGAGCAGTGACTATTAAGGGTGGGACCCCCCAGAGCCCTGTCTCCAAAACTCTCACCCCAAATGCTGCATCTTGATGAGCTTGCACATCCAACGTGTAATGTCTAGCAAAAGAATGCAGTAATGTCCAAACCTACCATCTTACAGATATTGAGAGGCAAAGTCAAGGAGTGCTCTGCTCACAAAGCTGCATGAGCTCTGGTAGAATGAGCATTCAAGAATGCTGAAATCTACTTACTCTTCAGCAAATATGACGATGCTACTTTCTCTTTAATCCACCTGGCAGTTGTAGCCTTGGATGCTGCCTTTCCTATATCCTCCTATCAGCATAGCCAGCCGATCCGACTGATGAAACTCCTGAGTAACTCTCAGGTACTTACAGAGAACCCTCTGGATATCCAAACAGTGTAAATGCCACTGCTCCTCAGGCCTGGAACATTACATAAGTACATAAGTATTGCCACACTGGGACAGACCAAAGGTCCATCAAGCCCAGCATCCTGTTTCCAACAGTGGCCAATCCAGGTCACAAGTACTTGACAAGATCCCAAAAGAGTACAAAACGTTTTATGCTGCTTATCCCAGAAATAAGCAGTGGATTTTAACCAATTCCATTTTTATAATGGTCTATGGACTTTTCCTTTAGGAAGCCGTCCAAACCTTTTTCAAACCTCGCTAAACTTACTGCCTTTACCACATTCTCTGTCAACAAGTTCCAGAGTTTAATTACATGTTGAGTGAAGAAAAGTTTTCTCAGATTCATATTAAATTTGCTACTTTGTAGCTTCAACGCATGCCCCCTAGTTCTAGTATTTTTGGAAAGAGTAAACAAATGATTCACGTCTACCCGATCCACTCTATTTTATATACCTCTATCATATCTCCCCTCAGCCGTCTCTTCTCCAAGCTGAAGCGCCATAGACGCTTTAGCCTTTCCTCATAGGGAAGTCGTCCCATCCCTTTTATCATTTTCGTCACCCTTCTCTTGTTCACTTCTGTCTTACATCTGCAAGAGAAGTAACCTTCTGGAAGAGTAAATTTTCACTCTCCAGGCAAGAAAAACTGTGGCTACTAAATAACTATTAGACATAATAAATGTTTATTCAAATTGTCAAAGAAGCCAATCAGTAATTATTGAAATAGTAACAAATAAACTCCCAATACGGTATAATATGTAGCAAATAAAAGTAGAGTTTTCCCTGAGAGCTGTCAATATGTCCACCTGCTAGTGTAGGCACATTGTGGTTCGACATCCTCATTTCTGTTTCCTGTTATATACTTTTTTCTTCCTTCCTTCATTATCTTAATTATAATTATTTTTATTTTTGTTATATTTGTACCCCACGCTTTCCCACTCATGGCAGGCTCAATGCGGCTTACATGGAGCAATGGAGGGTTAAGTGACTTGCCCAGAGTCACAAGGAGCTGCCTGTGCCTGAAGTGGGAATTGAACTCAGTTCCTCAGTTCCCCAGGACCAAAGTCCACCATCCTAACCACTAGGCCACTCCTCCACCTTTCCTACCTAATGAATATGCATCTTTCCAGAATATTCTGTTTCCTGTTGTGACGTATCATGTTCTAATATGTATCAAATGCTATCATTTATTCCCTTATTATATTTGGCAGTTCGGGCCTCTCATGCATATAAACATAAGTTTTTATTTGATATGAGTTGACCTAATGGCCTTGGTATGCCCAGTCATCATACAGCCCTCTCCACCCTTTAGTTTAACCTACGGTGTTACCCACACCCCTTACTTCTCCCTCTGATTGTTTATCTGGATACAGCAGGCGTCCTTAGTCATAGGAGTCTCTGGCTCTTAGTTTCTGACCAGCAACTTATACTACTACTACTACTATTTAGCATTTCTATAGCGCTACAAGGCGTACGCAACGCTGCACAAACATAGAAGAAAGACAGTCCCTGCTCAAAGAGCTTACAATCTAATAGACAAAAAATAAATAAAGTAAGCAAATCAAATCAATTAATGTGAACGGGAAGGAAGAGAGGAGGGTAGGTGGAGGCGAGTGGTTACGAGTCAAAAGCAATGTTAAAGAGGTGGGCTCTCAGTCTAGATTTAAAGGTGGCCAAGGATGGGGCAAGACGTAGGGGCTCAGGAAGTTTATTCCAGGCGTAGGGTGCAGCGAGACAGAAGGCGCGAAGTCTGGAGTTGGCAGTAGTGGAGAAGGGAACAGATAAGAAGGATTTATCCATGGAGCGGAGTGCACGGGAAGGGGTGTAGGGAAGGACGAGTGTGGAGAGATACTGGGGAGCAGCAGAGGGAGTACATTTATAGGTTGTTAGAAGAAGTTTGAACAGGATGCGAAAATGGATAGGGAGCCAGTGAAGGGTCTTGAAGAGAGGGGTAGTTTGAGTAAAGTGAACCTGGCGGAAGACGAGACGGGCAGCAGAGTTTTGAACCGACTGGAGAGGGGAGAGGTGACTAAGTGGGAGGCCAGCAAGAAGCAGATTGCAGTAGTCTAAACGAGAGGTGACAAGGGTGTGGATGAGGGTTTTGGTAGAGTGCTCGGAAAGAAAGGGGCGGATTTTACGGATGTTGTAAAGAAAGAAACGACAGGTCTTGGCAATCTGCTGGATATGAGCAGAGAAGGAGAGAGAAGAGTCAAAGATGACCCCAAGGTTTCGAGCTGAGGAGACAGGGAGAATGAGAGAGCCATCAACAGACATAGAAAACAGGAGGAGCGGGGAGGTGGGTTTGGGGGGGGAAATGAGAAGCTCGGTTTTGGTCATATTTAATTTCAGGTGGCGTTGAGACATCCAGACAGCAATGTTAGACAAGCACGCTGAAACTTTGGTTTGGATGCAAGTTAGCACAGGTCAGATGTCAGACCACAGCCTTAGAAAGGTATTTACCAGAAAAAGCACATTTATAATTCTCTTAAGTCTGTTCTCAGCTCGAGGAGAGCAAAACAGCTTATAATAAAACTAGAAATATGTATGGTTTGCACCTTTTCATGGCCTTTATACTATACACTCTGTACCTTTTCTAATTCCAGTATATCTTTTTTGAGAGACGGCGACCAGAATTGAATACAGTATTCGAGGTACGGTCACACCATGAACCGATACAAAGGCATTATAACATCCTCACTTTTGTTTTCCATTCCTTTCCTAATAATACCTAACATTCTATTTGCTTTCTTAGCCGCCGCAGCACACTGAGCAGAAGGTTACAACATATCATCAACAATGACACCGAGATCCCTTTCTTGGTCGGTGACTCCTAATGTGGAACCTTGCATTATGTAGCTATAGTTCGGATTCCTCTTTCCCACATGCATCAGTTTGCACTTGCTCACATTAAACGTCATCTGCCATTTAGACGCCCAGTCTCATAAGGTCCTCTCGCAATTTAACAATTTTGAATAACTTTGTGTCGTCAGCAAATTTAGTTACCTCACTAATTACTGCCATCTGTAGGTCATTTGTAAATATGTTAAAAAGCAGCGGTCCCAGCACAGACCCCTGGGGAACCCCACTTATCTACCCTTCTCCATTGAGAATACTGACCATTTAACCCTACTCTCTGTTTTCTATCCTTTAACCAGTTTTTAATCCACAATAGGACACTACCTCCTATCTCATGACTCTCCAATTTCCTCTGGAGTCTTTCATGAGGTACTTTGTCTAACGCCTTTTGAAAATCCAGATACAAGACTTGCTCCCCCATCAGATGATGCTCCACCAGTGCAGGCTGTGTTTTGTCAGGCCCCAAAGGGGGGAAGCTTGTCTTCCAAATCCTGTGACTCGGGACCACCGGGACAGAAGAGCCTTCTGAAGTGGATGTATGTGAACCCTGGCCTACTACACCACCTCTAGAGAAGCCACCATGGAGCTAAGAACCTTAACATAGTCCTTTGCCTGAGGAGAGGTCTTCGTGAATGGAGAAGAGATCAAACTTGGGCCTGCAGCTGCTGGATCCTCACTGCTGTCAGGTGCACTGTGCCAAACTTGGTGCCAACCCCCCCCCCCCCCCCCAGGTAGTGCAAGATCTCTGACGGCTTCAGATGACTCTTGACCAGGTTGATGACCCAACCCATCCCAGTGACTACAGAATTTGCACAACCCTGGAAACACTCTCCTTGAAGGTCTTCGCCTAGATGAGTCAATCGTCCAGATAGGGATAAACCAAGATATCTTTTCCTCTGAAGGGCCCCTGCCACCACCATTACCTTATGTGCAAGGAGCTGTAGACAAACCAAAGGGGAGCGCACAAAACTGATAATGCTGTCCCAAAACAGCAAAGTGTAGGAACCTCTGGTGAGCCTAGCAAATAGGGAAATACAGGTAGGCCTCCATGAGATCCAGAGAAGTGAGAAAATCTCCAGGCTGAAACGCTATGATGACTGATCTCATGCTCTCTATTTCATGGCAATTATGTGGGAGTCTCTCTTATGCTCAGTGAGCTCTATACTTCTTTCAATTTTACTGCCTACTTGGCCATGCAGATGTTTTACTTATTCATTGTTGACGTCATACTTTACATTGGTTATAAATAAAGATATATATATATATATATATATAAAGCTGAAAAAAAAGCAGAGAGGCTCTGCATGAGAAACGTTTTGGCGCTTCTAAGACTGATCCAACATCGGCATCGGGAGGCATCAGTACCCTTGACTGGAGGAGTTGCATTAGACACTGGGGGTGCATCAACATTAGGGAGGTCTCCCTTTGCCTCGACTTTGGTAACAGATTGGACTCAACATTGAGGACACATCTGGATTCCACATCACCTTCATCGACACCAAGGATCCCGATGTTGTGCATTGAGCGAAGGTGAAGAAGCACTGACCTCAGTCCCCTTCAAAGCATGGTGCCAGGAGCCCCAAGTTATCGGCACTACCAATACGGTGCCATAAGGGTTGCTCCCTCCTCGTGGAGTTGGTGCTTCAGTCTCCTAACCACTGGAACCAGCCTTCCGATTCAGCACTGGCACCTTTTGCAGGCTCTCACCAAACACACCGGTCCTATCTTTAACGATGCCTGCCTCTGAGGGATGGTTCCAGGTCATGCTGCAGGAATAGTTGGAGTTGATCTTGGCCCAGCATAGTGCCAAGGCCTCGAGGGCATCAATGCCAACTATGGCTCTGCCCCAGCTGATCCTGGAAGCTCATGCCTTGTCTGTCACCTATGTGTTAACACTGCTTCCATTGTATGCAAATCTCTTCCTTACATATTCATTATGGATATCCTAAAAACTTGACTGGCAAGGGGGTACTTCAGGACCAACTTGGGAACACTGCAGTACAGGAGGATGCCTCATCTGTACTAAGCCAAGCCTGGAAGGCTCTAGCAAATTCAGGGCCAGTCCTCTTCTGTAGATAGTGTCTGAAGGCCTGCTTAGGGCACATTGTAGTAATAGCTTTCTGTATGACATGGCAGAACGTTAAAACTTCACAACTCTTGGAAAATATTGGGAAACATTGTCCAAGCTTCATTCTGAGTTGGCATTGCAAGGATCAGAATATCACCTATAGGCTAGCCTAAGGGGAAAGTTAGGTTGCCATCTGTCCTTCAGCTCAAAAGACAGCAAGAGAAAGGAAGTCTTATTAGGGAAACAAAGAATCTCAGTGCACAAAAACTCCTGATTCATCACATAAGTTAATTAGGGTAATTGGAATAATGACAACATAAATTTTTGTAAAACAAAGCATATGGTGGTGGTGGGAGAGTGAGAGAGAGGGGGGGGGGGGGCCAAGAGCCTGTAAGGCAATTCTATAAAGTGATGCCTAGAGGTGGCACCTATGTGTAGGTGTGCCAACTTAAACCTGTTGTTGACCTGGTCTAAGAGGACACACCTACACATGGGTAAGCCAGTGCTGACATGCTGGTATTCCATAATGGAATCTTGGTGCTAAGCGCATGACATTGGGACACCTAGACTGAGAAACCAATTTATAGAATTGCACTTTGTGAGATTCTTCCGGTGCACGGTATAGTAAATGTTGAGAACCTCACTGCTGTAAAGGGCGACGAAAATGATAAAGGGATGGGACCGACTACCTTATGAGGAGAGGTTAAGACGGCTAGGACTCTTTAGCCTGGAGAAAAGGCGACTGAGGGGTGATATGATAGAGGTCTACAAAATAATGAGTGGGGTAGAGCGGACAGATGTGAAGCGTTTGTTTACGCTTTCTAACAATAATAGAACTAGGGGACACAAAATGAAATTAGAATGTGGTAGGTTTAAAACAAATTGGAGAAAGTGTTTTTCTTTACTCAGCGTGTGGTTAGACTCTGGAACTCATTGCCGGAGAAGGTAGTGACGGCAGCTGGCCTTGCTGAGTTTAAAGGGGGTCTGGACCGATTCCTGAAGGAAAAGTCCATTGATCGTTATTAAATTTTGGGTTTTTGCCAGGTTCTTGGGGCCTGGATTGGCCGCTGTCGGAGACAGAGTGCTGGGCTTGAAGGACCTTTGGTCTTTTCCCAGCGTGGCAGTGCTTATGTACTTAAGGCCCTGATTCCTATTGGATGTTCTTTGATGACTGATCATTTTTCATTAGCTATTATTTATTTTTGGCCCACACATTATCGTGGACCTTTCAGTTTCCAGTTCAGTTGGACCTGGCCTCTGTGGTGCTACAGTGCCATGAGCCTTCAATGAGACCTTCCCGAGGATCATTTCTTGCATTTTACCTTTCCTCCCAGCTTGCTTACTTATCCTATCCATTACAGAGGCTGTCCTTGGCTGGAAGTCATAGATTGTAGCTGCCACTAGACTGTAACAATGCGACCCTTGATTGGCCACTAGGTGACACTATTGAACAATGGTTGTGACATCTCTCCTCCTCTTCCTGGGCCCTGACTACCTTCTTATTGAACACAACTCTTCCATATAGCACTTGACCCTGGTCCATCTTTCATTAGCTTATAGTTAAAGAAACAGCCCTGTGCTTGTGTGCATTGCCTCATAAAATCTTTATAATAGTAGTACTTAAACAGTAACTCCTAATGACAATGTATGTAGTGATTGGTATGGTATGAGGACTAGTACTTACTGTATAAGTATATGGGTGAGTATATGAAAGGCTTTGCTTAATACAAGATTGTTTACTTGAGGAAACAGGCGAAAGCTTGGCTCTTCTCCCCAGGTCTTCAATGAAAGACGTAACTAACTTGCTAGTCATACGTGCAAGGTGTGACACAGGCTGCACATACTGTTGCAGACCTAGCTGAGATTATATTCATGCACTTTTATGACTTCATGTACAAATTTCTCTAAATTAGGCTCCTTATGTTCTTATATTCTGTTACTCTATCTTATCTATCTATATATTTCATCTTTGCTTACACCCTATGCTGTCTTCTAAATTGTTTTATAGCTTATTGTGTTGACATTGTAATGTAGTATGCATTGCCGTACCTTGTATTATTATTTGAATATTTTTACTTCTTATTGTCCATTGCCTATGTTTGACTTATTCTTGATGTACATCAAAGGAAGTTAATGCAGTGTTTCAAGAAAGGCAGCAAGTGTGCTTGAGTGGGTGCAAGAAAAGTGTTAATGTTGTGAACATCTCAGTTGCTGAGTGTCTATGTCTTTCTCATTCTCCAGCAACCAGATGATGACAGTGGCCCCAACCTGGACTTGGTCACTGATGTCCTAATGCATGTTGATGCCCATGGAGAACCAGGTAAGGGAAACTTTCTTCAGTGTCTGCAGGTAGCTGAGCTGCTAACGTCATTGCTTTCTCTCCCTATAGTTTTCTTTGATCCTTTATCTGTTTAATTTCGGTACTCTTTGATTTTTTCTGTTTAATTTCAGTACACAGCCACAATCTTTCCTTTATATAACATGTATATTAATATAGAAAATAAACATTGTTCAATATGTGTGCTTATCAAAATTACTTTTTTTATTGATCTATTACAACCATGCAATACAACAAAACACACCAAAAAGACAATGCAGCGTGGTAATTTTCATTTTTACTCCCCACCACCCTCTTCCCAATCAAAGGGTACAAAACAAACGGATCAGATCATAGTAACATAGTAGATGACGGCAGAAAAAGACCTGCACGGTCCATCCAGTCTGCCCAACAATAGGTTAAACAGCCTGTTGTAAAATTGCCCTGAATATGACTTACACTGGTTGTTGAATTTTCACAGAAGAAAACAATACTCAACCTGTATCGACCTGGGATTGAAGGTCCTAAAAGCAGTTCCTGAACTTGGGTTCCTTCATTAATACTGTTATCAAGCTGGCTTCTGCTTCTACTTTCAATTTTATATACCATGAGTGAAGTATAGATACATACCTGTAGCAGGTATTCTCCAAGGACAGATCGCACATGTTGATTATTCATGGCAATCTGAACCCAGTCATAACAAGCTCAAACAGTGTTACCCCCTCCCCCAAAAATCAATATTTCAAGTTACAAGTTCAACAGATAACTATGAACACGATGTGGCAAACGATCTCGCACTGGGGACCAAATTGAAAAGTTTTCCATGCCCTAGGAGATTACAGTCCAACATTCAATCTCTCCATTTTCATTAAATGAAAGAGTTCATTCCTCCAAACAGTCACTGATGGGGCTGCTGGCTGCCTTTAGCACATCAATATGCACTTGGTTTAGGACCCGATCTTAGGCCCAAAGAAACAAAATTCGAGAACAATTGAACATCCTCTCAAAGCAGCAGACATCTACCCAATATCATAGACAGGTGAGTCAGCACCCACACCCAGAAAGGCTTTATCAAAGAACATGGCCAGAACATATGCACCACCATTTCTGACTCAACTCTGCATCGTGGTCACTCGGCCGTGCATGCCAAACAAGCCTGATAACGCCCAATCAGGAGAAATATGTGTTTCATTAACAACCAACGCTCATCATTACCTGTGACCATCTCCTCTATTTGTAATTCCAGTTCCAAACTCCAGCCAGAGTGTCATAGTCCCAAATGGGTGCCATGCTTACACAAGCTAAGCTGATGAAAAGATAAACTTGCCTTAGTTGTTCGAGTTAAAAGCAAAGTCTCAGAGACCAAATACACGGTATCTTCATTCAAGGTAGATATATCCAGTGCACTCACATAATGGTGCGCTTGACGATAGGCTAACCAGCCAGCAGTTTGCAAGCTCCCCTCCTTCCGAAGATGGACAAAGGATTTCATAGCCTCAGTATCCGTCACGCAAGATCATGAACATAAATCAATCCATATTGAGACCAACGCTTTAACATAGTAACATAGTAGATGTCAGCAGATAAGACCTGTATGGTCCATCCAGTCTGCCCAACAAGATAAACTCATTACATATGGTATGTGTACCTGTTCTTGTTTTATCCCTGCTATTTTGTGGTCATATAATGTAGAAGTCTTCCTGGCACTTGCCTTTTTCTACAATTTCTGAGGTTGTCAAAGCTCCCGAAAAGCTCCACTCCAACCCATCTACTACTACTACTATTAAACATTTCTATAGCGCTACTAGACTTACGCAGCGCTGTACAAATTAACATAAAAAGACAGTCCCTGCTCAACAGAGCTTACAATCTAAATTGAACAGACGAACAGACAGCTAGGGGTGGGGAAATTGCAGTGGTAGAGGTGATAAGTGAGGGTGTTGAGTAACCCATTCAAATCTAATTCTGCCTCCCATCAGGGCACAGACTGTAGAAGGCAGCCTAGCATTGGCTTTTCTACTTAATCACCCCTAATCTTCTTTGGATCCGATCCTTCTAAACAGGATGCCTTTGTGTTTGTCCCACGCATTTTTTGAAATCCGTCAAGTACAGCTTTGTTGCATCAGGGTTCAAATTTCTATTACCCCAAAGAGGAAGCAACATGGTAGAGGGGAGTTGTCTGCTTGCAAAGCCACTTCCAACCCTGGTGCATAGCTTTTAAAATGGAATGTGCTGCAGCCATCACCACCCGTGTGAGTTGTTTGGTATGAAGATAGTACATCATGTGGGTTGGTACAATCAATTGTTCCAGAACAGTAGGAGTAAAATAAACAGTTCATTTAATCCAGTCCACTAAATGCTGCACAATACAGACCACATTATACCGCCTCAACTCAGGTAAATTTAAGCCCCCACTACCAAAAGGCAAAACGTGCTGATGCAAGGAGACTCTAGGCCTCTTATAATTCCACAAAATCTTTGTAAAACTTTTCTGAAAAATAACAAGATCACGATTAGTAAGATGCATCAGAAAGGCTGGAAATAAAACAGTCTTATGTAAAGCTATACACCCAGTAAGGTACAAATGATAGTGGCGCCCACAGAGCAAAAACATCTAAAAACGTTTTGAGCAATGCAGTATAATTTTCCCGATAGGCATTTGTCACATTACTGGTCAAATAAACCCCCAAATACTTAAATATATGAGGCACCTTCTGCAATGGAAAATCATTCCCCCAATTAGCATATTGGTACCCTCCCATGGCCAGAGCCTCAGATTTACAAAGATTAAGCGATATCACAGAAACTCCACGATGGGACTGCATCAAGTGCAAAAGCCGATGCAATGAGCGGCGTGGATGAATAAGGACACGTAGCACATGCATCAGCAAAAGCCATACATTTCACCACTTCCTCCCTGATAGTGAGGCCACTAACAACCGGGTCTTCCCGTAGTGCAATCAAGAGGGGCTCCAAAGCAAGAACAAATAACAGCGGTGACAAAGGGTACCCCTGATAGGTGTCCTGCACCAGAGACAAGTAATCAGACCCCTATTGACCAGCACCGCCAACATAGGGTTAGTATAAGATTTTTATCATATTCAAAAGGGGCCCCCCAAACCATATTTATCCAATAAGAGGAACAAATAGCCCCAGTGCACACAATCAAATGCCTTTTGGGCATCCAGACTAACTAAAAGGGTAGGGATATTTCAGTACCCCATAGCAGCCATAACCTTTCGGACATTCCAAACTGCCTGTTGGGATGCATAAAGCCCACCTGATCCAGATGGATAAGATATGGAAGCATGCCCACCACTTGAGTTGCAATAACATGCCCACCACTTGAGTTGCAAGAATCTTAACCATCAGTTTCACTTCCAAATTAAGTAAGGAGATGGGTCTGCTTGAATCCAACAGAGTAGGATCAAGACCGGGCATAGGCAAAACCACTACAATTGAGTGTTTTGCATGAACTGGAAAAGCCAAGAAAACAGAACAGTCTATCTGCAAGATCCAAGATGGCGATACAAAAAGCAGAACAGATGAAAAAATCTATATGAAAATGAATTTACTCAACCAAAAATTCATTTTTGATTGAATAAATTCATCTTCATATAGATTTTTTTGTCTGTTCTGCTTTTTGTGTTGCCATCTTGAGCCGCAAAAGCTGCACCTTCACAGACTAGCCCAAAATACGCCTCCAAAGGGAGAGAAACATGGTCCTGCAAAAGTTTATAAAATTTGGCACTGAGAGCATCAGGACCAGGGGTCTTAGCCAATGGGGCCTGCTATATGGCATGAAGAATGTCCCAGGCTGAAATCGGCCCTGTGCATGGAAAGGGGAGAACTTCAGAAAATGCAACCCTAGAGGTTCTGGATTTGAGCTTTCTACCTAAGAGCCTAAATTTGGCTTCCACAACCTCTGGCAAGTGTCCAAGTGATTCTCGTGTCCAACAACCACCCCGCTGTCTACATGCCTAATAATTGAATCACCAACTACAACAGCCATCCTAACTCTTCCCTCTTGGGCAGAAGCTCCTAAGACACATCGCTGCGAGAGGATATTGCATCCCCTGGTGGGCTGGTCCTGGCTATAGGATGACTTCCAGCTTCACTAGACTAAACTAGATCCTGCAGTGCCTGCTAGATTCTATCTGTTAATGCTGTGGTAGAAAGTTTTTAAAACTAAGTAGAAAAGACTATGGAGATTAGTTAATAAAATTTGCTTTTTATATTTTTATTTTGCCTAACACTAACCTACAATTCCTCCTTTAAACCCCAATCTTTAAGTTTCCAAAGCACAAAGCAAAATAGCGTTCACTTACCAGAAAAATGTCCTCTTCTCTCGGAACTTCTCAGATGGGACAGAAAGCGCCAAACTTTAGGTCCTCGCCCAAAACTCCCTGCAAATCGATTAAAATTAAGGAGTGATCAGAGAGCATAGGAAGATATTTGGCAGTATCTATTACCCTATACAAATGACGGGGAATATAATCTAATATAATCTATGCAGGACATAGTAAAGTGCACCCTGGCAAAATGGGTAAAATCTTTATCTAAAGGATGAAAAATCTGCCAGGGATCCACCAAATCTAATACTATGCAAAAATGTTGGAGGCCCCGACTAGTTGTAAAGTCTACATGCCCCCCACCTCCACACCGATCCACAGAAGGATCCATTACAATTTTAAAATCCCCCCCCCCCCCAAAAAAAAAAAAAAAAAAATTATAAGGGGCAAATGTAAATAAGGTGCAACATCCTTAATGCCTGAAAGAAGGGAAGAGCAAAATCATTTGGGGCATAAATACTAAGGATGACCAGCTCTGTATTCTTAATAGTCAAATGGACCAACACATATCTTCCTTCCTGCCCCACAAGCACCTTATGAAGATGATGAGGTACAAATTTACTAATCAAAAGTGCCACTCCCAAAGATCCTCCTTGAGAGTTTGTTCTTGGAAACATTTTGCCCTTTTAATACTCATCACATTCCATGAACAAACTCTTAAGGAGGATCTTGTAACATATTCATGATATACATAATAAGAAAAGAAACCAAATTAGCCAGAGTAACCCAGTGCCCAGCCCCCACCAAGTCCATCCCACCATACCACAAGCCACAAAGAACCCACACTACACTTGCGACCAACCAAACAAACCTGAAGTACCTAACCCCAAAGCCAACCCTCCTTCCCAACACCCTCTCCAAAACCCCAAACTCTATCTCACGCATACCCCCACACAAAGATTTCCCTATGAACACCAACTCCCCCCCCCCCTTCCACACAACACACACATATAACAGCCCACAGACAATTACACCCCTAAACATTTGACCACAACCAAGTAGCATAAATCAGGCCAAGCAGAAAACAAAAACCTCTGAAGAGGCAACAAAACAAAGGCCCACAGGCTTACAGAATGTATCCACTCAAAAGATTCTCACATAATGTCCACCAACTGTCCAATAACGAATCAGAGTGGCAGTACTACATACTGCAGACCACAGAGTAAGATGAAAAAACTGTCCCAAGGAACACATGAAGGCTGAATGATCTGGGCCAGATGGAGAAAGTGGGCCACTACCCACCCCTACCAAGTCTAAAAAGGCCTGTGCCTCCGTAGGAGTGTCATAAAAAAATTGTACATCCCTCATATATCACCTGAAGACAATTGGGTAAAGAAGCACAAAATGAATTTGGTGTTTATAAAGTGTTGAGCACACCAAGCTGAATTCTCGGCGGTAGGACACAACCGCTGCCAAATACTCTTAAAAACACAGAATCTTATGATTATCCATTTGCAAGGTCTTACCAGCACATAAAGTGCAAAGAATTTGCTCTTTATGGGCAAAGTTTAATATCGCAAGATCACCACCTGCGGTCTGGAGCCTTCATGTCCACAAGGTCCCAGACATTGAGCCCGTGCAATCCAGAACGGGCTATGTCAAATACTCAATTGTAAGCTTTAGGAAAGCCAAGACTCCAAATAGTGCAACAAGTCCCCCTCCTGAACACACACTGGAATGCCCACCAAGTGCAAATTATGGCGCCTAGTCCGATTCTCCAGATCTTCAACTTTGTCAGTAAGCGCCTGTAATTGCTTATTCAAGGTACTTTGCTTGGTCTCCACCAGATGCGTGGAGTCCTCCACTATTCCAGTCTGCCGCTCTGCCTAATCCACTTCCAGGCCCAGCGCTCATGGGCATTATCAATTTTATCAAAAAAACTTTAAATTTCCTGAACCACTGCTCCCTTCACTAAAGAAATTATTTCCACGGTCCACTCCAAACTAACCGAAGGGCTTGGCAAGTTTGCATTCAGTGCCATCTTGTTCTCCACAGTGTGGCCCTTGTCCTGTCCTTTGTGCAAAGGTTTTGCAGCCATATAGACAGAAGAAGCGCTCCTTCAAACTCAGGTACCCCAGAGAGTGGTCTCGGTAGGTAGCAGATCAAATCAGGGCGAAAATCCATAGGCTATTTTTTTGTAATATGCAGGCTTTTAGAAGGAAAGTGGGAAGCAGCACTACTCAGTGTCATGGCTCCACCGGAAGTCCATCAAAAGTACTTTTAATGTTACTGAATGAGGCTGGATAGATTGGGACAGTCTGCTCATTTAGTACATTTAGAACAAATATTTTTTTACTCTGTATTTAATTAATCTCTGGAATTTGTTGCTAGAGAATGTAGTTAAAGCAGCTAGCATAGTAGAGTTTAATAAAGGTTTATACAAGTTCCTTGAAAAAAAAAAAAGGTCTATAAACCATTACTAAGATGGATGGGAAAATCCACTGCTTATCTATTTTACTCTTTTGGGATCGCCAGGTATTTCTGACCTGGATTGGCAACTGCTGGAAATAGAATGCTATTTTTGAAGGACTTTTGGTCAGTCCAAGTATGGTGATGCTTATGGTAGATAAGAGACTCTTAAAAAAAAAAAAATGGAGCCAAAGGGCCATGCCAATCCCCTTGGGAGCCCTTTGGAGCAATGAAGGAAGAAATGTTGATGAACTTGGTCGCTGAATTTCTGACTGTGAGTCTGGTGTATCATGGGGAAAAAGAAAGGAAAATCAAAGGATCCTCCAAGTCAAATACTACAGTTGGGTCTTATGGACAAACTAGTAAAAAAGCCCCGTTTCTGATGCAAATGAAACGGGGGCTAGCAAGGTTTTCTTCAGAGTGTGCATGTGGGAGTGTCCCTGCCCTCTGCCCTCTCTCCCTCCCCCTCCCCCCTCGGAGTCCAGTCCTTCAGTGTTAAGTTTCCTGCTTTGCTGTGTTTGTGTTACAGAGAGAGTGAGGGCATCTCTCTCCTCCCCCCTCTGAGTCCTTCACTGTTACAGAGAGAGGGATTTCCTGCTGTGCTGTTTTCCTTCACTCATGGGGAAACCGGATATCTCTGGCGCTTCACACTTCCAGCTGGAGGCTTCATAGAACGTTGGGGTTGCCTTTTATATATATAGATATTTATTTCATAAATTCCAATACTGGTTTCCCTTCAAGAACACACAACACTGAGCTCAGCAGAATGGTCCCCTCCTCCTATGCCTACCACTTCTTTTTTGAATTCCATCTCCCCTGAGGTGGGACTTGCTGTAGAAGCTTCTGGATATGCGCTTAACCGTTGGTTTCTCAACTGGAGACAGTTCAGTTCCGCTTCCTAAACCATGTTCTCCCTGCTGGGGAGTCATCTGATTCAGATATTGCTTCTGAAATTTCTTTGAAAGGTATTTGGAAGGTGGTTACTAGGATTGAATTCAAGCTGGGAGAGACCATGGGGATAGCTATGTCAATTTTAACAAGAAGACAGTCACAAAAATGGAGGATTTGGATAAAAAGTTTTTTGATAGAGAAGAGACTCTAAAAAAAAAAAAAAAAAAATGGAGCCTCATGTTTCCAATATTCAGGATGCTGGCTCTTTAGCGATTAGAGAGAACCTTTTCTACCCATAATGGATTGGAACAGCTTGAAAATTCACTAAGAGCCAGAAATCTGAGATTGTTGAATTTTCCTAGCACAGAATTACTTTTAGCTGAAATTTGCTTTTTAAATATTTTAAAGTGCTATTTTCAGAAGATATAAACATTTCTCAGTTATTATAGTCCCTCTAAGATCCAGGCAGTTGATGTTGTTGAAGGGACATTTGGCTCCTCAGAGGTGTGGCTTTCTTGATTTAACTAATTTTTTTTAGAATCTTCTACAGATTTTCTACTAGAGCCACCCTCCTCATCACATATTCAGTAGAGAAGCGTTGAATGCAAGTGTTGAAATCTTAAGTTTAGGAAAAAAGATTTCCTTTTTTGTGGTCAAAATATCCAGATGTTCCCGGATATGGCACAAGCCACACAGCGGGAAACAGTTTCTGGATTAAAAATTAATTACCCTGTTTACTAACTGTGCTAAGGGCTAGCGTTTTTAGCATGTGCTAAACAGCACGTGCTAAATGCAAAAGACACCCATATATGCCTATGAGTGTTTCTAGCATTTAACACATGCTAATTTTAGCATTCACTAAAAACACTAGTTTACCTTAGTAAACGGTCCTAAAGGTTTTGCAAGTAGGGGGACCCTTTTTTTTTTTTTTTTTTTTTTAAATATTCCCCTGTAAATATTTGATGTCTTGGCAAGGGAATCAATTTGTTTTCATTGATCCCTCTCAGAGTTTTCTGATGACAAAAAAAAGAAAAAAAATGTATATTCATAGGTTTGTTTTTATTATTTACAGCCCGCCTTAATCCAAGGCAGGCAACAAATCAACAAACACAGCTAAAAATACATTCAACAAACTGAGTAAACACAAACACACAGCAAGCAGTAACGTGAGTAAGTCACAGGCAAGTCATGGTAGTTCATAGACTTGGATAACAAAATTCAGCTAGGATATACTGGCTTTTTCTCCAGCCTTAGCCAAAAAGAGAGAGAGAGAGAAATATCTCTTTACTGAGGCCCTGTGAACAGTTATATTTGATAACTTGTGAGTAGTTATATATCCTGAACTTCCCAGATACTATTTAGATAGTAAACAAATGTTTAGATAGTGTTATAATTGATCCATATTTTAGTTACCTGTTATTGTTTTTGCTGATTGCACCTTTTTCTGTTCATTGTTCTAATTTTTCATGACAATAAATATTTTTAGTTTATTGCCCCTGCTTGTCTGGACTGACCAAATATCCTGATGGTTTGTGTGTTGGGTATGTGAGTGCTTCCTAGGAACGATTGGACCACTGGGAGTGTGGCCCCAGTTACCTAGAAATCACTGGGGATAATTTGAGAGCGAGAGACTGGGACCCAGTTGGTGGAAGGAGGGTGCTAATATAGAGCATAAGCCTCAGGTGTAGGAGGACCTGAACTGTGCTGGGGATAGACCCTCTAAATTGGCCACAGGGTAGCCCCAGGTGAGTGACTAGGTGTTCCATGACAGTCAGTGACTTTGTTAATGGAGCAAAAAAATTGTATATAAGAACATAAGAATAGCCATACTGGGTTAGACGAATCGTCCGTCTACCCCAGTATCCTGTTTCCAGCCATAGCCAATACAGGTCACAAGTACCTGTCAGAAACCCAAATAGTAGCAACACTCATTGCTACCAATCCCAGGGCAAGTAGTGGCTTCCCCATGTCTGTGTCAATAGCAAACTAGAACTTGGCCAAACCTTTTTAAAACCCAGATCACTAACCGCTGTTACTACATCTTCTGGCAAAGAGTTCCAGGGCTTAACTATTCATTGACTGAAAAAAATATTTCCTCCTATTTGTTTTAAAAGTATTTCCATGTAACTTCCTTGCGTGTCCCCTAATCTTTGTACTTTTGGAAAGAGTAAAAAAATCGATTCACTTTTCATTTTACACCACTCAGGATTTTGTAAACCTCAGTCATATCTCCCCTCAGCTGTCTCTTTTCCATGATAAAGAGCCCTAACCTCGTTAGACGTTCCTCATATAAGGCTAATTATTTTGGTCACTCTTCTTTGAACCTTTTCTAATTCTGCTGTATCTTTTTTTTTAAATACAGCAACCAGAACTGAATACAGTACTTTAGGTGAGGTTGCACCATGGAGCAATACAGAGGCATTATAGTAATCTCAGTCTTATTTACCATCCCTTTCCTAATAATGCCTAGCATCCTATTTGCTTTTTTGGCTTCCGCCACACATTGGACAGATTTCAGTGTATTATCTACAACCACACCTAGACCTTGTTCTTGGGTGCTGACCCCCAAGGTGGACCCTAGCATCAGGTAACTAGGATTTGGATTGTTTTTCCCAATGTGTTTCTCTTTGCTTTTGCCCACGTTAAATTTCATCTGCCATTTGGATTCCCAGTCTTCCAATTTCCTAAGGTCTTTATGCAGTTTTTCATAGTCTGCATATGTTTTTAACAACCATGAAGTTGTGTCATCTTCATATTTAATCACCTCACTCATCGTTCTGATTTCCATATCATATATATATGTTAAATAGCACTGGTCCCAGTACAGATCCTTGCGGCACTCCACTATTTACCTTCCTTCATTGAGAGAAATGGCCATTTAACCCTCCCCTTTGTTTTCTGTCCAATAACCAATTCCTAATCCACAACAGAACATTGCCTCCTATTCTATGAGTTACTAATTTTCTCAGGAGTCTCTCATGAGGAACTTTTGTCAAAAGCTTTCTGAAAATCTAGATAGACTACATGAACCGGCTCACTTTTATCCACATGTTTATTTATGCCTTCAGAGAAATGAAGCAAATTGGTGAGGTAAAACTTTCCTTAGCTGAACCCATGGTGACTGTCCCATTAAACCATTTTTGTCTATATGCTCCATAATTTTATTCTTTATAATAGATTCCACTATTTTACCTGGCACTGAAGTCAGACTTGCTGGTCTGTAATTTCCCAGATCACCCCTGGATCGGCTTTACGTTGGCCACCCTCCAATCTTCAGGTACTACTGATGATTTTAATGACAGGTTATAAATTACTAACAGCTGATCAATCAGGGCCAGTCTTGGGCCGATGCGACCGAGGCGACCGCATAGGGTCTCACGCTTAGGGGGCCCCGCGCGGCGCGCCTCAACTCTGCCTCCTCCGCTCCATCCCGGTTCGCTCCCACACCAAGCACATGCAGTCTCGGCAGCGGTTTCACCTAAAACAACCGCAGTTCCACAAAGCCAGCAGGACGGTGTCATTTTCAGCAGCAGAACTCACCATCAGCGGGCAGGCTCAGTGCGGCTCCGCCGCTGCCTCCTGGCTCCTCAGCATCTGCATCTCCTTCAGCCTCTTCAGCCACAGCAGCTGCAAGCTCCGGTAGCTAAGCCACTTGCCTGCTGCAGCACAAGACACCCCAACAGGCCTCCTGAGGGACACCCGCACGAAACCAATCACAGCCGTCATTGTCTTCGATTAGACCCAATTGGAGACGAGAATTCAACCACTACCCGCCCCACTGATGAGGTGCCCGTCTATCGGCGTGGGTGTTCCTGCTGGAGGCTCGTGGTCTCTTGAGTCAGAGGTTGTGCAGTTCTTGCAGGAGGGTCAGGCGCTTTATAAGGATCTCATGTTCCTATAGTGTGTGTGTACATTGAATATTCCTTGCAGATAGCCAGACGTGTGGACTGTCGGCAGTGGTAGGAATGGAGAGAGGAGGGCTGTTGGGGAGCTGAGGGTGGACAGGTGGGGGCGGGGCTGGGTAGCACCTCAAACTCGGGGGCTGGCTGGGGCAAGTCAACATGGATGGCAGGGGTGGACAAGGAGGCAAAGGAGAATCGGACATGGAGGGGAGGGCAGGGAAGAGAGGAGAAATCGCTGCTGGACATGGAGGGGAGGACAGGGGCAGAGGAGAAATCACTGGACATGGAGGGGAGGGCAGGGGAGAGGAGAATTGCTGGAGGGGGCAGGGGAGAGGAGATTTGCTAGATATGGATGGAGGAGAGGTCAGGGGAGAGAGGAGAGTTGCTGGACATGGATGGATGGGGGAAGGGCAGGGGAGAGATGAGAGTTGCTGGACATGGATGGATGGAGGGGAGGGAAGACTGGAAGGAGATGCACATGGATGGAGGGGAGGGAAGAGAGGAGAAATCTGGACATAGATGGAGTGGAGGGCAGGGAAGAGAGGAGAAATGGGACTGTGAGCACCGGTGTGGGAGCGTAGCAGAGGAGGCAGAGTTGAGGTGCACCGCGTGGGGCCCCCATAAGCGCGAGGCCCTATGCAGTCGCCTTGGCCTAAGACCGGCCCTGGATGGAGGGGGAGGAAAGTAGATGCACATGGATGGAGGGGAGTGAGGAGAAATGCTGGATATGGATGGAGGGAAAATTGCTGAATTTAAGGGCTGGATCGGAACACTTTGAAGGCAGATGCTGAAACTGGAGAAAGGACAGGGACAGAGCTACAGATGGTAGCAGGACACATAAGGACACAGGAGGATGGTGGACATGGTGAGAGAAAAAATATCAAATGGAAAGAAGATACTGCATAAAACAGAAGACACTGGGACCAAAGCGAATAGAAAAACTAAATGATCAGACAACAAAGGTAGAAAAAAGTATTTTATTCAGAATTTATTAATTGGAATATGTCAGCTTTTGGAAATGTGCATCTGTGATATTTTGCATGTAAGTTTCAATTTTTCTGGTATTGCTGCATGCTGAGTCTGACTTCTTGAGTTAACTTTCCAGTTCAGTATTTTGCCTTCATATCTGTTGTCATGTGTTTTTCATGTGTGATCAAGGTGCAGTATTCTCCTAGCGTGTAGTATTTGCAGCCCTTTTTGTTTTGTTTTTTCACTAGGTTGTGTACTGGTGTTTTAGAGCCCGGTGTAATTACAGTGCTGCCTTTCCACACATAAGGTTGTAGCTCGTCCTGTCCTTGGAATTAGTGCTGCTATGGTTTGGTAAGATTATGAGTGTGTTTTTGCACAAGTTTTTGTATAGTGTTTTGCAGTGGAGAGATTGTGTGTTGGCCTTACTAAGGTGGCACCAAAATATCAGAAAGGGTATAGAGCCTAAATCATGACACACTACCTCTTGAAGGATCTACATATGGTCGTTAATAAAAGGAACTCATTGTGAACACTATCCACCCTAAAAGGGTGTTTTGTGGCTCTACATGAGAATTGTGATATTATGATCCCTTGCTTCATATTGCTGACCGTCTGCATTTTCCATATGGGTGGTATATTGGTGTATTAGGGTCTGTCCAGTGTAATATTTGTTACAGTAAGGTTCTGAGTGTGTTTTTGCATAAATTTGTGCATAGTGTTTTGCAGTTGAGTGATTGTAGTTAATATATGCTTTGAGCAACCACTTCATTCTTTGTTCTGAGAATTGGAACTACTAATTGTAGTGGACTTGAACTGAATAATTTCTGGGGAGGGGGGGGGTTTCATGATAGCATTGTGCTTATTATTTCAATCAGTTTTTCTGTACAAGTTTAGCTTCATTTGTCTTTATTTGAAATTTCACAAATAAAAAATTTTCTAAAAATTGAATAATCTTATCAATGGGGAGGGGCTAGGATGGGGCCCGACCAAATTGATCTGCACAGGGCCCTGCACTTGCTGAGACCGGCCCTGTCAGCAATTTCATGTTTGAGTTCTTTAAATACCCTTCAATGCATGCCATCCAGTCCAGATGATTTACTACTCATTAATTTGTCGATTTGACTCAGTACGTCTTCCAGGTTTGCGGAGATTTCTTTCAATTTCTCCGCATCATCACCCTTGAAAACCATTTCCGGTACAGGTAGATCTCTTACATCTTCTTCTGTAAAGACTGAAGCAAATAATTCATTCAGTCTCTCTGCTATCGCCTTGAACGCCCTTTTTGCTCCTTCATGATCTAACAGTCCCATAGATTCCCTCATAGGCTTTCTGCTTCTGATTTACCTGGAAAAGTTGTTACTGTGAGTTTTTGCCTCAGTGGCAAGTTTCTCTTCATATTCTCATTTAGCCTTATCAGCACTTTGCATCTAACTTGCCAGTGCTTGTTTCTTATTTTCTTTGTTTGGGTCCTTTTTCTAGTCTTTAAAAGTCATTATTTTGTCTCTAATAGCCTCTTTCACTCCACTTTTAACCATGCTGACTTGTCATTTTTCTCTTCTTTCCATCTGCACAAACTCTGTAAGAGAAAAATAATTATGCTTATTTAAAAGGTAGTTAAATGTGTTCAGCTGAAGAGTAAAAAATTACCCAGCTGCTTTATTACATGGAGTTTTTTATACCCAGTGATAGAACCGGGCGAGTGTTACTTCTGTTGTCAATAACCCCGCTCTAAACCTGTGGCAGTTTGCCTCTTGTTTTTGAGGGTTTTTCTCCACTTAAAAGCACTTCTTTTGAAGTTTTGTCCTCTAGAGTCTTTGTATATTTTGAGATCTCCTTAATTCCCAAGGAAGGTTTTTTTTTTTTTTTTTTAACTGGACAGATTGTAGCCACTTTCAGCTCCTCTGGGAAAAAAATCCACCTTTCAAGATGTAATTAGCCATGATAGTAAATGCAGGGACAGATACTGTCTCAGTACTTCCCATTTTTTTGGGACTACAGATATTGCCAACCGATGATGTGTGCCGAGACAATTTGAAATGAGATCGAAATTCTGTTTTCTTCACTTCAAACACATTCTACTGGCAAATAACTACATAGTAACATAGTAGATGACTCTTGTTGGATAAGTATCCAAATTCCGCAGTGGAAGAAAAGATGTAATAATTTGATGAATTTTCCTCTAAAAAAAATGAGTCAAAGTCATCAGGAGCAAATGGACAATAGATTTCCAATGCCTTATGTTCCTGAGTTATGAATAATCAGTCGAAAAAAAGTTCCCTTGGACGATTTAAGGATTCCCCAATTTTCTTTTGATAGAAACAATTCTTCTCGTTTGCTACAGTCAAAATATACTCATTCAATTTTATCATATAACCATAATGCACATCAGGATCTCGAGTACACCTCTATTATGGCTCTATTTGCCATGGCTCATGCCACAATTGATACAATGCAGTACCAAGCCATGGCAAAGGTCCATTACCTGACCTCATGGTATCTGTCTTTCAAGTGTGAATAAAATTAGACTCTAAAATTGACCTCGTATGGCCCAGAGCTTTCCACAAGCTATAGGCAATAAAGACGCCAAACAGAAGGGACTGTGAGTTATGAGAAATCAGCTCTCAATCTTTGATACTCACTTAAAGCAAATAATACAAGATCAGTTATAGCTCTTTTCTCATAGGGAGATCCGACAGCGAAACAAGCATGTCATTTAATCAAGACTCTTCACTAATGAGATCTGCTGTCAGTCTTTTTATATTCTCTTCTTTACATTGATATGTATTAGCTTCAATGATTGGAAATATGCTAGCATATGTTAGTTTCGGCCACAATGACTTTACAAATGACTCTCCTGGCCACAGGTTTCACTCTGCCCCTCTCTAGATTCCGCTTTTCTACACCTGGGCCCCTGTCATCTATCTTTTGTAAGATATCCCTGACCGCATCTTCTCGTTATGGCTTGTCCATTTGGCATTTTTACATCAGCTTTGGCAATTTTACATCAGTGCCAAGTTTCAGTAATTCTTTAGGCTGTCACAACTGTGTTACTGCAATCTGCTGCAATCTTTGAGTCAGACAGGGTCTTATGATTTTTATTGAGGCCTAATTTAACAGAGACAAGCCTCTTGACCTGTTTTTCCCAAAGACAGTTTTACAACAGTTTTCTACAAGGGTCAACTATATCCAGTGCTGTCTGTAAGGATTGATTCTAATGGCTCACCATCACCTCTGATTTTAAAGCAGAAACATCGCTTAACAACGGGAACCATACACCATTAAGGTATAGGGTCCACTTTCGGTCTAATAGTCGTAACTGTGCCAATTGATCTCCCACGTGCCACAGATTGTAACAGTGGAGCATCTAACAATAACATACAATGATAAGTCCAAGCAGTAGGCAACACAATGGTAGAGAACTAATCTAATGGGTCAAGCACAAGGTCTGATATATATGCCCAGCTACATGAATAGATTGGTCCACTACTTGACATAGATAACTGCTGACAATGCACCAAACAATACATGGGAAAATTGCACAATGAGAGATATGGTCAAATTAAATCTTAACATAATCAGATTTACCATCTCTACAGGTAGTATTTTTAACAAATTTTAAAGGAATCAATTAGCTTGCTTTAGTATCATTGAAGGGACAGTACAACAAATGGAAAAGTGTGCATTTCCTAACACTAAAACATCTGCTGACTCAACAAATCCAGCATAGGAGTGGAGGAGTGGTCTAGTGGCTAGAGCATCAGTCTTGCAATCCAGAGGTGGCTGGTTCAAATCCCACTACTTCTCCTTGTGATCTTGGGCAAGTCACTTAACCCTCCATTGCCTCAGGTACAAACTTAGATTGTGAGCCCTCCTGGGACAGAGAAATATCCAGTGTACCTGAATGTAACTCACCTTGAGCTACTACTGAAAAAGGTGTGAGCAAAATCTAAATAAAAAATAGATAGTATGCAGCCACAAACTTTCCCTATAAATCAAGAGCACGCCACACCCCACTTTGAGATCTCTACATACCTAATCCCAAGAATGTTCAAGAGAACAACATCACTTCACCAATACTACGTCCGAAGGTTCCAACCATAACTCAGTAATACATAAGATATCCAGTCCATACTGATTAAAATAGTTTTATTTCTTACTGAATGAGCATTTATAAGGCCCACTTTTCAGTAGCTTTAACTTTTCCATCAGTCCTGCAGATGTGATTGGGACAGCAGTCAACATCTTGCTCATTTTAACAGCAGGGACTATCCCTGAGGTAGAAGTTCATAATGACCTTGTCCACTTATCACTGAGATTCTACACATACATAGTAATGACAGCAACTAGTACTCAGTCCACCCAAAGGAGCACTTTTGTCGGTGCGACTGTATCGGCACACTCCTTCCTGCATGAGTCTCCTGCACTTCACCTGCACCATTAGTGATGTCACCAGTAGGTGGGGCTAGCTGTGATTCAGCTGGACTCACAATGATGGTGAAATCATGGAACAATCAATAGAGAATCTACAAAGCGTGGAGAACTCAAAGAAGACCCACAGATACTTTGTAAAACAAACAGAAAAGTGGGCACAAAACCAGGAGTCCCAGAGACTGGATCACAGTAAAGCTAAAACCAAATTTTATTAATTAGTATATTTGACTCGACACAACCGTTGTGTTTCGGCCAAAAGGCCTGCATCAGGAGTCTAAATACTAAAGTAGACAGCTAATGATGATCCAGAATAAGAAATACTGGCGCATAGTCTATAAATGGTCTTAAAAAAGACCTTTGTATCGAATCGTGGAACGGATCACTTGCCAGTATTTCTTATTCTGGATCATCATTAGCTGTCTACTTTAGTATTTAGACTCCTGATGCAGGCCTTTTGGCCGAAACACAACGGTTGTGTCGAGTCAAATATACTAATTAATAAAATTTGGTTTTAGCTTTACTGTGATCCAGTCTCTGGGACTCCTGGTTTTGAGCCCACTTTTCTGTTTGAAATCAGGGAACAACCCACCAAGGATGATCCAGTCTCAGAAGAGCCTCTTTTCACCATAGCACGACTGCCACAATTCTGGTTTTCCTATTTAGCATAGGAGATTAGATAGGTCCAGAATACGAATGTATCACCAGATATTTTAGTTTATCTTAATATTTCACTATTTCTTTCTCCCTTCCCATGATAGGGGTTAAGTACACCTAATTGCTATTGTAAAAATTGATGTTTCTATTTCTTTTTCCTATGTATGTGTTCTTGCTATGGGTATTTTATTCTTGAAACTATAAAAACCTTAATTTAAAAAAAAAAAAAAAATGAACCCATAAGCGTTGCTTACTGGGACAGGCAGGCCAAAAAGTCAGCCCAGTATCCTGTTTCCAACAGTGGCCAATCCAGGTCACAAGTACCTGGCATTATACCAAAAGGGTAAAACAGATTTTTATTTTTCCTACGGTGCAAAGTCCTGTTTAATTTGAGTTTTGCTCAGATAGTGCAGTGGGCTAAGCTGGTCTCTTTTCTTTTGCCACATTAGTCTCTTTATTGATTTGTTACTTTTTCCTGATTGTGCCTTTAGGTGCGATCCTTTGCTTTCTGCCTGGCTGGCAAGAGATCAGAGGAGTTAAGCAACTGTTGGAGGAGAGACTGGCTTTGCAGATGGACAAGTACCTTATCTTACCAGGTGAGAGTAGAACCTCTGCAATTCTAGAAGAAAGGTAAGAGAGCCTAGTGGGGGCCTGAAGAGACAACTGATTCTAGGTGATACTACTTGATGTGTGTGCTAGATGAAAACAGACAGTGAATTTGAAACTGTGTTCTCTTTGTTCTTAGGATGGTCAGGTAGAAGGCTAGTAACTTTCTGATTTCATGAGCAAGGGCTACAAAACCTGAGCTGACCAGGACTTTGAGAATATAAAACAGGGGTTCTCATCTGAATCTCAATTCAAACACTAATTGATTTTGAGTTGAACTTCAGAGAAGAAATGCATATGAGATTCAAGTGTCACATTTTCACAGTATATTCTTTAGCAGTGTAAAGATAAATTCATAAGAGACCGTGGTTGGGGCTTGTGGATTCTGTGGTTGGGGAGTAGGGATCTATTGCTTTGTTTTGCAAGCAAGGTGTGTGATTTATTGGGAGAGCTTACAGGCACCATAGATGGCAGGAGGTATTCGGGGGCCCTTTTTCTAGCGAACAGGGTGCCACATCTGATGTACAGGGCTGGGTGATGCTGAGGTTGAAAGCTAATGGTATGTGCTTTTACCTGGTTTTCTATTGTTTCCAGTACATTCTCACGTTCCCATGATGGACCAACAGTCTATCTTCCATCAGCCACCACCCAATGTCAGAAAAATAGTTCTGGCCACAAACATTGCAGAGACATCTATCACCATTGATGATATTGTCCATGTGGTGGACAGTGGATTCCAGAAGGAGCAGCGCTTTGATCTGAAGACAAAGGTATTAGCCTTATGTGCTTTAAGAGTAAGGGTAATGGGATTTGATATACCGCCTCTCTGTGGTACAGTGAAAGCAGTTTACATTTTTTATATTCAGGTACTTTCTCTATCCCTAATGGGCTCACAATCTAAGTTTTTGTACCTGGGGCAGTTGTGGGTTAAGTGACTTGCCCGTATGAACATAAGAATAGCTGTACTGGGTCACACCAATGATCCATTTAGCCCAGTATCCTTCCAGCAAGTGCCAATCCAGGTCACAAGAACCTGGCAGAAACTCAAATAGCAGTAACATTCCATGCTACCAAACCCAGGGCAAGCAGTGTTTCCCCCCCATGTCTATCTCAATAGCAGACTATGGGCTTTCCTTCCAGGAACTCGTCCAAACCTTTTTTTAAACCGCTGTTACCACATCCTTTCACAAAGAGTTCCAGAGCTTAACTATTGGTTGACTGAAAAATTATTTCCTCTTATTTGTTTTTAAAAGTATTACCATGTAACTTCCTTGAGTGTCTCCTAGTCTTTGTACTTTTGGAACGAGTAAAAAAATTGATTTACTTCTACTTGCTCTGCACCACTCAGGATTTTGTAGACTTCAATCATATCTCCCTTCATCCTTATCTTTTCCAAGCTGAGGAGCCCAAACCTCTTTAGCTTTTCCTTATACGACAGGAGTTCCATCCCCTTTTATCATTTTGGTCGCTCTTCTTTGAGCTTTTTCTAGTTCCGCAGTCTCTTTTTTGAGATACGGCGACCAGAACTGAATGCAGTACTCAAGGTGAGGTTGCACCATGGAGTGATACAGAGGCGTTATAGTATTTTTGGACTTATTCACTATCTCTTTCCTAATAATTCCTAGTACTGTGTTTGCTTTTTTTGGCTTCCGCCGCACATTGGACAGATTTCAGCATATTATCTACAACTACACCTAGATCTTTTTTTTGGGTGCAGACCCCCAAGGTGGACCCTAGCATCAGGTATCTTTGATTCAGATTATTCTTTCTAGTGTGCATCACCCTACATTGATCCACATTAAATTTCATCTGCCATTTGGATTCCCAGTCTTCCAATTTCCCAAGGTCGTGCTGCAATATTTCACAGTCCGCACGTGTTTTAACAACCTTGAATAGTTTTGGGTCATATGCAAATTTAATCACCTCACTCGTCATTCCCATTTCCATATCATTCATAAATATGTTAAATAGGACCGGTCCCCCTTGGAGACTGGTTCTTGGCGTGAGATGATTATACCTGGAGACGGTTGGAAAGTCAATATTATGCACCTTGCCATTTTCACTTCCTTTTACAGGCTCCCAGCAAGTCGCTTCCACCTGATTTGCGTTCCAGTATATTAGTGCTCCCTATGCGAAATCTTTGGAAAGATATGATGCAGATGTTTGGCCTGAGTCAATGCACCTCGGATCTTCTTCCTATTCAGGGTAATTTGTTGTTCCGGCCGGGCTCGGAGAATGATTTTTTTCAGATATGGGCGCGACACGGGATAACTAGGTTGGAGCATGTGCTGAGCCAGCAAGGTTTAATGTTGAATTTGGGGGCACTGGGGTTAGGTTATGATATGGGAGGTGTTTTTGCCTATGCCCAGTTGAAACATTATGTAGATTCATTGGAGAAAGAGGCTCTGGGCACTGTCGCCTTCTGAGACAGTTCTTTCATTCGGTACAGAGTGAGCGTCTTTCTATTTCTGGGTTGCATAAGGTGTTAGGGAAGTTTCTAGTGCCCAAGGATCGAGAGCTTATTCAACAGAGGTGGGCATGAGACTTGGAGAGGCCACATATCATAGAATGTTGGGTGTTATTAGGAAGGGTATGGAGTCCAGGTGTGCGGATGTTATAATGCCATTGTATCGCTCCATGGTGCGACCGCACCTGGAGTATTGTGTTCAGTACTGGTCTCCGTATCTCAAAAAAGATATAGTAGAATTGGAAAAGGTACAGCGAAGGGCGACGAAAATGATAGTGGGGATGGGACGACTTTCCTATGAAGAGAGGCTGAGAAGGCTAGGGCTTTTCAGCTTGGAGAAGAGACGGCTGAGGGGAGATATGATAGAAGTGTATAAAATAATGAGTGGAATGGATCGGGTGGATGTGAAGCGACTGTTCACGCTATCCAAAAATACTAGGACTAGAGGGCATGAGTTGAAGCTACAGTGTGGTAAATTTAAAACGAATCGGAGAAAATGTTTCTTCACCCAACGTGTAATTAGACTCTGGAATTCGTTGCCGGAGAACGTGGTACGGGCGGTTAGCTTGACGGAGTTTAAAAAGGGGTTAGATAGATTCCTAAAGGACAAGTCCATAGACCGCTATTAAATGGACTTGGAAAAATTCCGCATTTTTAGGTATAACTTGTCTGGAATGTTTTTACGTTTGGGGAGCGTGCCAGGTGCCCTTGACCTGGATTGGCCACTGTCGGTGACAGGATGCTGGGCTAGATGGACCTTTGGTCTTTCCCAGTATGGCACTACTTATGTACTTAGACTTTGATGTTTTGACAGCCAGAATACCAAGTCTGACGGGCAATGCAGGACTTAGAGAGTGCCAATATCGTATCTTACATAGGGCCTATCTAACAAAGGCTCAGGTATTTAGAATGGGGGGGATATCCACGCCTTTATGTGGCAAGTGTGGGAGGGCTCCGGGATCTCTTTTTCATTGTTTGTGGAGCTGTTATAAGGTGAAACATTTTTGGGACTCCATTGCTCAATATCTGGCAGATCTTTTGAACTCGAGAGTCATGTGCTCCCCGATGGGAATTTTGTTGGACAAATATGAGGCCTTCCTTCTACAAGGTGGTTCGGCCCGCCAGTTGGTACGGAAAGCCTGCTTGATTGGCAAGAGGCTAATAATGAGCCAGTGGGTGGCGGAGACCTCTCCAGATTTCTGGCACTGGCGAAATAAATTGCATGAGTTCATGTTGTTTGAGAGGAGAGGTGTGGGCAGCTCCCCTGGGCGGCGGAGGCGGTTTCTAGATATTTGGGGGCCATATATTCAGAGCTTGTCTCCTAAAGGGCGGAGTTTAGTGGTGAATTCACTTTAGGTATACTTTGAGGTAGGGCTATCCATTGTTGTACGGAGTTGGGGGTTCGGGTATCTCTCAGCAGGGGGAGGGGGTAGATAGGGGGGAGAGGGGGAAGGTTTCAGTGTTTGTTTACTGCTATAAATTTTTGATAAAATTTATTCTTCCTTATGGGACTTAGTGTGAGGTGGGAGTTCGGTGTGGGATAGGGGGGAATAGATGAGTTACTAGTTTACTGTTCTAGCGTGATGGAAGGGGGAGGGGATTTTATAATATAATAATAAAATATTGATGATAATGTCGCATGTTAGGTTTTCGAGATGTGAATCAGTCAACTAATATGGTATAAGTTGTGTTCTTGGTACTGTTGTCCGTGTAATATCATTAATAAAAATTGCTGAAACATAAGTAAGGGAGGTGGGGGGAGGGAAGCAGTTCAGGACAGGGGTAATAGTAAGCAATGCACAACAAGAGTTACTATTTGAATTCAATATTTTATTTAGAAGTTCATTTAACAACAAAGATATAAACATTATGTTCACAGTAACAACGGTTTGAGGGGAAGGGAGAGAAAATGGGGGGGGGGGGGGACCTTAATGATCTATGCATATAAGTATGTTATGTTATTTAAGCAATCATATATCGAAATGTCTGTCCATGTGTAGCATGCTGAACCATCAATAAAAACTGTTGAAACATAAATAGCACCGGTCCCAGTACTGATCCCTGCGACACTCCACTATTCACCTTCCTCCATTGAGAGAAATAACCATTCAAACCTGCCCTCTGTTTTCTGTCCAATAACCAATTCCTAATCCACACCAGAACGTTGCCTCCTATCCCGTGACTCTCTAATTTTCTCAGGAGTCTCTCATGAAGAACTTTATCAAAAGCTTTCTGAAAATCTACATACACATCACCAGCTCGCCTTTATCCACATGTTTATTCACGCCTTCTAAGAAATGAAGCAAATTGGTGAGGCAAGACTTCCCTTGGCTGAACCTATGCTGACTCTGTCCCATTAAACCATGTTTGTGTTCCGTAATTTTATTCTTTATAATAGTTTTCACTATTTTCCCTGTCACTTAAGTCTGTGCTCATTGGTCAGTAATTTCCCGGATCACCCCTGGAATCCTTTTTAAAAATCGGCGTCACATTGACTACCCTCTAATCTTCAGGTACTACGAACAATTTTAGCGACAGGTTACATATTACTAACTTTAGATCAGCTATTTCATGCTTGAGTTCTTTGAGTACCCTTGGGTGTATGCTATCCAGTCCAGGTGATTTACTACTCTTTAATTTGTCAATTTGGCTCAGTACATCTTCCAGGTTCTCAGAGATCTTTCAGTTCCTCCACATCACCCTTGAAAACCATTTCCAGTATAGGCAGATCTCTTACATCTTCTGCCATAAAGACCAAAGCAAAGAATTCATTCAGTTTCTCTGCTATGGCCTTGTCCTTCCCGAGTGCCCCTTTTTTTCCTTCATGATCTAATGGTCCCATGAATTCCCTCACAGGCTTTCTGCTTCTGATGTACCTAAAAAAGTTGTGAGTTTTAGCCTGTGCGGCAAGTTTCTCTTCATATTCTCTTTTAGTCTTCTTTATTAATGCTTTGCATCTGACTTGCCAGTGCTTATGTTGCTTCTTATTTTGTTCATTTGGGTCCTTTTTCCATTCTTTGAAAGACGTTCTTTTGGCTGTAATAACCTCTTTCACTTCACCTTTTAACCATGCAGGCTGTCGTTTTCCTTCTTTCCATAATTGCAAATATGTGGAATGCATCTGGTGTAGGCTTCCAAGATGCCTGATTTAGTGTCCTAACCTTTGCAGCCAATCCATGTAGCTTCTTTTAACCATTTTCCTCATTTTATTATAGTTGCCCTTTCAAAAATTAAATGCAGCTACAGTAGATTTCTTTTATGTGTTCATCCCAGATAGTAGTTCAAACTTGATCATGTTATGGTTGCTGTTTTCCAGGGGACTCAACACTGCTACCTCTCGCACTATGCCCTGCACGCCATCAAGGACCAGATCCAAAATGGCTCCCCCTGTTGTTGGTTCCTAGACCAGTTGCTTCAAAAAGCAGTCGTTTATTACATCTAGAAATTTTATCTCCCTGGCACTCCCTAATGTAACATTTATTCAGTCAACATTGAGGTAATTGAAACCACCCATTATTATAGTGTTGCCCAAATTGCTAGCTTTCCTATTCTACACGCTGCTTTGCAGTTAATGGGGATAATTTATATCCTTACTCTGTTCTCCCATTGAACACTCCTGGCTTTCTATCACCATTATTGAAACTTCTCTGTCGGGGTTCCCTAAAGATCCTGTTTTAATAGCATCCTTCAGGGATACTCCACACTGAACCTTGTGCTTCTGGGTGACTGTCAACTCCCTTCCCCTCCTCCCATTTTAGTTTAAAAGCTGCTCTATCTCCTTTGTAAACGTTAGCACCAGCAGCCTGGTTCCAACCCGGTTAAGGCGGAGCCCATCCTTTCGGAACAGACTCCCCGTCCCACAAAATCACCACACCAACCCACCCAGATATCAAAATACACCTCGGACACTACCCTATCTAACACCTTCTTCTCTAATTCCTCACCCAATCTCTGCTTATTACTGATTGTATCTAAGATCCTGTCATGACTATGTCAGAACAACACTCTGTAAGCCACATTGAGCCTGCAAATAGGTGGGATAATGTGAGGTACAAATGCAATAAATAAAATAAATTCCCATCCCTGCTTACCCCTTTATCTCTTCGTGGTCTCTTAAATCTAGACATGGAAATATACCTCCACCATAGAGGATAAAGCTCAAAATGGAAAGATGTTCCACCTTCAGTTCCTTATCCCCAGTAATTTGGAACCCTTGATCTTTTAGGGTCGGAATTCCTACTATAAAATTTTAAAGCTGGGGTGAAAAGCTTGCTGTCTGCCTTGCATACAAGCATTACTAAGGGATTTGGCTTTGAGGGAGCCCCCCCCCCCCCCCCCCCCCCCGATAAAAGTACATAGATAATTTGTAACCATATCGTAGTGGTAGCCCACCAAAGCAGAAAAGGTTTGAGGCTTGCTAAAAGTGACCATAGGAATAGCGTGTGGAGAAGTGGATCCAAGGTCTCCAAGTTTAAAGCTTTCTGTTCTGACTACTATACCTTAGTACTCAAAATGCCTGCTTCCAAACATCAGTTACTGGATGGATTCTGGCATCATAGCAGTCACTTTATATTCATAGAGATGTGCTGTGATTAATTGTCTGGACAACTTTTGGAGATCCTGACATCTGTGATTGTCCTAAGAAAACATATGAGCATGTCCTTATACACAAATGTAGAATTATAAGGGGGAATGAGATTGTTCAATAGTTTTTGTATGATATTTGGTTTTTTTTAGATGGGAATCTAACATTGTCCAGTAGCTTTCATCTTTCTTATCTGCTCCCCAGTATCTCTCCACACTCGTCCTTCCCTACACCCCTTCCCGTGCACTCCGCTCCATGGATAAATCCTTCTTATCTGTTCCCTTCTCCACTACTGCCAACTCCAGACTTCGCGCCTTCTGTCTCGCTGCACCCTACGCCTGGAATAAACTTCCTGAGCCCCTACGTCTTGCCCCATCCTTGGCCACCTTTAAATCTAGACTGAAAGCCCACCTCTTTAACATTGCTTTTGACTCGTAACCACTTGTAACCACTCGCCTCCACCTACCCTCCTCTCTTCCTTCTCGTTCACATTAATTGATTTGATTTGCTTACTTTATTTATTTTTTGTCTATTAGATTGTAAGCTCTTTGAGCAGGGACTGTCTTTCTTCTATGTTTGTGCAGCGCTGCGTATGCCTTGTAGCACTATAGAAATGCTAAATAGTAGTAGTAGTAGTATTTTAATGTTTTTCTCTTTCCATTATTTTTGACAATTTATTCCATCAACTTAAACATGTACAACATGATATTTATAAAATATTTATTCTGATGATCTAACGGTTACAGTACAACATATTTATAAAATATTTATTCTGATGATCTAACGGTTACAGTAAAACATCTGAAATGTAAAATTGACAAACTACCGTAAAACAATAGACATAAAAATGAAGCAAACAGCAATTAATAAAGTATCAGCTAAAAACATACAATAAAACAACGTTCAGTAGCAGAGCGGAGGAGTGGTCTAATGGTTAGAGAATTGAGCCGAGAACTAGAGGAGCCCAGTTCAAATCCTACTGCATTTCCTTGTGATCTTAGGAATGTCGCTTAATTCTCCATTGCCTCAGGTACAATCCTAGACTGTAAACCCTCCAGAGACAGAAAAACACCTGTTGTACCTGAATGTACAATACTTTCATAGCTTTCGGGCTTGCAGGTGGTATAATAGGAAAAATAAGGGGGTCACATGAGCGGCAGCGGACGTGCGTCGCTTATGCTGCTTGGAGCCCCGTCTGTATCTTGGTCTTTTCACCGGTATCCCGGACATTGTAATTGTTCAAATTGCCCTCACCACTCCCCAATGTTATGGACAAATATTTAACGCAATCAACGATGGCGCAGGTGACCAAGGGTGCAAAGCACAAGGACGAGAAACAGAAACCTGCCGAGTCCATCATGGCGGTGGTCTCCCCGGCGGCCTCGCCTCCCCATCCAACCTCAGAAACCCTCATCCCGGATCTAACAGCCGCGGTGGTGCGGGCCCTTGACCCCAAATTTGATCAGCTGTCGGAGCAGATTACGGGCATCGCGGCCTTGATGTCGGAGCTGGCGCGCTGCACAGGGGAGTTAGAGACTAGAGTGGCAGAGGTGGAGGACGGCCATCAAGAACACGCAGGAGAGCTAGAACGGCTGTCCCGTCTGGTGCAAGATTGTTCTCAAAAAGTGGAGGACTTAGAAAATCGTTTGAGACGGGACAATTTACGCTTTGTAGGCTTCTCAGAGGCCCTACCGGATGCTCACCTGAAACAGACTTTGGAGACCTAGCTGCTGGCTACCTTCCTGGAGGCAGGAGAGGGCAGAGCAATCCGCTTGGAGCAGGCTCACCGGGTGGGCCCTAAGGCAGCAAGAGACTCACGCCCCCGGGTAGTGATAGCTAAGTTTCATTGCTGTTCGCAGAAGGCCGCCATCCTGAGAGCATATAAAAACAGCAGAGAGTCTACAAAATACGATGGCTCATTAATTCGCATCTTTCAAGATTACTTGGCGGCAATAGCGGTGCAACGTTGGGCCTTCTCCGGGGTCTGCACACAACTAGTGGATAAACAATACCGCTTTATGCTACAATATCCGGCAACCTTGAAGATCCAGACGAATGGCACGTGGAAGTCATTTGCGAAGCTGGAGGCCGCCTTAGAATGGTTGAGTCAGCAGAACACCTGAGTAGTGGACGGATAAGTAATCTCCTGCCACTTCGCGCTTGGGAACATGTTGCAATTGTTCAGCAACCACAAGTTTGAGTTTCTACATTGGGATGTGTGGAGTTAGTTTGGTTTCAAGGTACAAATCGTGAGGGCATGGCTTACAGAGCCTTGGACTTGTGAATCCGATGGGAGTGCCCTGGACTGGAGTCTGACAGTTGGAGCAGAGCCGTAGCCGGGCGGTGCCCGCAGGCTGAGCAAGGACATAGCCGAGAACTGACTCCCGGGATATTGGTGACTGATTTGCTTTAAAATTAGATTGGGCTGAGGATGGGGTTCCTGTAGCGTCTCAGACCCCTACTAACCACCCCTGTACACAGAGTGGTGGTCAGTTTCTTTGGGAAGTGGGTTATGTTTGGGGGTGGGAGAGAGGGAGGGGGGATAGGGAGGGTAGGGGGGTGGGTGAGGGGGGGCGAGAGGAAGGTAGGGAGGTGGGGGGGAAAAGGTGGGCAGAATGTATGGCAGAGTGTAATTACGGTGGGCTTGGAGTAAGTGTGGAAGGTGGGGTAGAGGCTGCGTGAGGGAGGCTTGGAGGCTTGTAGAATGGTGAATGGTTGATTTCCCCCGACCTGAGGCTGGGCAGCTGGGGGGGTACAGAGAAGTTTGACATCATTTGCAATGAATGTAGTGAAAGGTTGGTATTGTTAATGGCCCCACCAGTATGCTTTGTATCTTGGAACGTAGCAGGGATTACATCTCCCATTAAGTGCTCAAAAATCCTTTCCACCCTTAAGCGCCAGGGGGCCTCCATAGCATGTCTGCAGGAGACAGAGCTCTCTGATGAGGAGCACCGGAAGCTGCTTTTTCGCTTCTTCGGAGGGCCGACGGGGGGGGGGGGGGGGGGGGGAGTGGCAATATTGATCAAATGGGGTGTACCTCGTGTCTCGATTGGTGGCAAAGGACTCGGGGGGAAGGTACATCCTGATACATTTAAATTTTCTGGGCCAGGCATATTATTTGTGTGCAGTGTACGGTCCCAATACATATGATGCCAGTTTTTTTCACACGTTGGTCAATTTGGGCATTCAATATGACACTGCTCCCTGAATTATAGCGGGAGACTTTAACCAAGTCCTGGACCCGGCCTTAGATCGATCTGCCATTGGGGCTTGGAGAGCGCTGGCTAGGAGTAAGGGCTTACCGTACATATGCAGGCTTATGGATTTGTTGGACCCTTGGCAACTACTGCGCCCTCGGCGGAGAGATTATACCCATTTGTCGAGGGCCCACCGGACCTGGTCGTGCATTGATTACATTTTTGTTTCTACTTCTCTCTTTTCATGTGTGGTTGCGGCGGATATGAGCCCGCTGGTGATCTCAGATCACACACTGCTCTGGGTGGATATGTCGGCCGTGAGGTGCGACTGTCGAGAACCTGGAGATTCCCGTCATATCTTTTCGAAGATAGAGACTTGCGGGATTTTGTGATAAAGCGATGGGACCTTTTTGCAGCCACGAATGCGGCGCACACAGACGACCCAGAATTGTTCTGGGAAACATCAAAGGCGGTTATGAGGGGGAGATTATTAGCTATGTGAGCGCACGGAACAGGAGGATTTCGCAGGGGATCCTCCTGCTAGAGCGCACGTATCAAGAGGCCAAGAGAGCCCACATACGCCAGCCTTCCCAAACGAACCACGACAATGTAACAGCGGCCCTCGTGGCCTTAAATTTGTTGCTTCACAAGTGCATGAAGAAGCAGCTGTTTTCTCGTCGCTGCCGGTTTCATAAATTTGGTAACCGCCCGGGCAAGCTGTTGGCTCGAGTAGTTAAAGCTTGGTTGGATCGGACGTTTGTCCTCACATTATTAGCGCCAAACGGCTCCCATAGATACCATCCTGAAGATATCATGCGCATATTTTATGACAACTTCTCTCAGACCTACCAGAAGGGCGAACAGCAGAGTGGTCCTTCTTTGGAGGAGTATCTGATGGACTCAGGTCTTCCGACTCTCTCCTTGGCGGCTAGAGCCCAACTGAGTGCCCCACTTCAGACCCGAGAAGTACAACAAATCATTAAAACTTTATCAGCGGGCACCGCTCCGAGAATGGATGGCTTCTCCCCAGAGTACTATAAATTATTAGTCCACCAAGTAAGTGTACCTCTCACTCTTTTCTTTGAGGAGGTAGTGGCGGGGGGGGGGGGGGGGTAAATCGCCTGCTAGAGCGAATGAAACGCTTATTGTGCTTATTCCCAAGCCGGGTAAGCCCCCCGAACTACCAGGGTCCTACCGCCCGATTTCGCTTCTCAATGTAGACTTGAAAATCCTGGCCAGAATTTTGGCAGATAGGTTAGCCCTTCATCTTCCGACTCTGATGGACGACCATCAGGTTGGCTTTGTGAAGGGGGCGACATCCTGGTCTGAACGTCCGCAGAGCCTTGTTAGCAGTGGCCCAAGCTGAGTCCTCCCACCAACCGCTGTTATTGGTGGGATTGGACGCAGAGAAAGCTTTCGACTGCGTTAACAGGGACTATCTTTTTGCAGTGTTGCGATTTGTGGGCTTGTCGGGATGATACTTGCAGGCAGTGGGAATGTTGTATTCTGACCCAGCGGCCCGGGTTTTGGTGAATGGGATGCATTCTCCTAGCTTCCCGGTGAGCAGAGGCACCAGGCAGGGATGCCCGTTATCTCCTCTTCTGTTTTTGGTATATTTGGAACCCCTTCTTAGAAGCATTGTGAGAGATCCATCGATCACTGGTGTAACGTTACCCCAACTCACCATTAAGTCCCTAGCTTATGCGGATGACATTCTGCTTGTTCTAACACACCCCCAGGAATCATTAGCATCAGTCTTGGAAACTATTGAGGAATTTGGATATTACTCCGGTTTTCGGATGAATTTGCAAAAATTGGAAGCGCTGCCGGTCCCATTCTCGGTACAGTCAGTCTGGGTGGGGCCTTTCCCATTACGATGGGCTACTGACCATCTCCAGTATCTTGGTATTCGGATTCCAGCATCGTTGAAACAGTTGTGTAATATCAACTTGGCTCCCTTGTGGTCTGCGACCAAACTCTCCTTATAGATGTGGCAACATCTCCCGTTATCCTTGTGGGGTAGAATTGCAATATATAATATGATCTTGGTCTCCAAGTGGC